>NW_012101476.1:6724745-6814496 GCF_000951045.1 Mandrillus leucophaeus
CCTCCCTCCCTCCTTTCCTCCCTCCCTCAAAGAAGACTTCCTGGAGTACTCTAACTAGAATGGCTGCCCTGTTCAACATTCACTGACAATTTTCAGGTAGTCTGACCTTTTTGTAATGAACATGGTATCTTATTTATTAAGGTTAGTGCAAAAGTAATGGCAGTTTTTGCAATTAAAAGTAAGGGCAAAAACCACAGTCACTTTAGCACCAGCCTAATACCTAAAGAAAATCCAGTCAGCCTTCCATATCCATGAGTTCTTTATCTACAGATCCATTCAACTCCAGATGAAAAATATTCTTTAAAAGATAGAATAGCAATAACACAAACAAAAAAATAATACTCTATAACAACCATTTACATAGTATTTGCATTGTATTAGGTATTATAAGCAGTTTAGAGATAAAGTATACAAGAGGATATGTGTAGGTTTTATACAATTACTGTGATATTTTATATAAGGGACTTGAGCATCCATGAACTTGGTTATCTGAGGCAGGTCCTGGAACCAATATCCAGAACTACCAAAGGACAATTCTGTATGTGTTGTGGTCAAGGACTGTACTTGGGCTAACACCTCCTAGCAATTAACAATAAATGCAAAACACCTAATTTTAAAGAGGTTCATATTTTAATATATCTAGATACCATTTCCTTCTGTTTCTTGTTTTACCATTGTGTGTAAATCTTTTCTGCCTCTGATGAAAAATAAATTACATAACTTTTCTCTTATAACAAGGATTTTCTCTCATTTGGTCAAATTCATACGAACATTCATTCATTCATTCACTTATAACTGCTACCATATCAAATTACAAACCTGCCTCCTTTCAGTATCATCTTCTTCTATGAAAAAATAATCATTTTCTTTTTTTTCAGCCAATTTGAACAAGGCAATAAATTTAGAAATCAATATAAGTCAAGTTGCAGTATATGCCCCTGGAAGAGTTAGGTATGAATATAAATCAAATAATTTCAAGTCAGTTACATTCAATATTATTAAAAGGGAAGTTAAAAATATAACTGTTATGCCCATCTGCTAAGGAAATCTCTCTAAGAGCAATGGATATATTTATAGCCAATAAAAATCTATTTTCCCAAATAAAGAAGAAAATCTTTCCATCACAATGTAAAATTTAAAGTCTCATGTCTGTATTTTTCTGAATGATCATTTAATTTTATGCTACTATTGTTGAAAAATTATGTCTAGTACACTGCAAATTCTACCATCTGCCTTCAGAAATTCTCCAGAATATCTTTCAAAGATTGATAAATTATTCATTTCCTGAAGTTGTGCATCAGAGCTTTACAGCTCATAAATAGTACAAAGTAAATTATGCAGGGTATACCTTACAGACACAAGATTTGTAAAGGAACCCTGTATATGCTCTGTTTTCCATACAGAAAACGTGATTTCATTCATTGATATGTTTTGACGTTCTTCCAGGGGTTATGGAACTTTACCTAATCTAGCCATTTAATTTGCATCTAAATAGATAGGTTTTAGATTGAACCAATTTTAGATATATCAAAAAAAAAACTGTCTTCCCGCAGCACTTAATCTCCATTTGGAAAGAGCCAGTATATAGAAATCCTTTTGCTTTGTATCCTTTTCTGATCAAGCCCTAGCCCTCACCACATATTTATACATTTGATGACAGAATTTTACCCTTAGCTCTTCATTTTTCTCATGTAAATTGAAATCCTTTTTCTTTTTCTGGTCAATTCACTGCAAGACCAACCCACAGTGAATTTTTATACATGAAAGGAGAGGTTGTCTGTGGAGCTGTTTGCCTACAACCATAACATGATTATTTTGGAAGAATGTGACATGACGGGGCCTTCTGATGGCCACCCCATCCTGCTATTCTGTCCCCAAAGCGAATAAGCTTTTCCAGTTAGAGACTCCTTGATATTTGTTGAAGTTAACTTTTAACTGTTAAAAACATACACATAACAGCAATGGAGATTTCAGTTAGGCACTGTACAGCTGAACACTTGGAGACTTCAGAAAGGCAACTAGATTCTTATAATAGTGTGAGAAACTCCAGGCTACGATGGTGGACACAACTCTGTCCTCAGCATAACACGAGTTAAAAGCACAACTCTAGGAACCTGCTGTGAAGCAAAATGCCATCTTCACTTTCTACCTGTGTTTAGCTCTTGCATTTGAGTCAATATGAGATATACCTTTCACCCCTCAAGAATCCCAGGACCATCACCTTACCATGTGTCAGTATCTACTAAAGTAGAGCATTCTCTTAACCTGCGTGCCTGCAATATCAAGTATGAACTTGAACAAAATGTATGTATGCTCACCAAAAGACACATACAAGAATGTTTTCCATGGTAGTATTAGTCATATAATATTACTAATAATAAATATTAGAAGTCACTCAATGTCCATCATGAATAGAATGAATAAATTGTGGTATGTCTGTGCTGCGAAATACTAGGCTCAGTGAAAATGAACACGTCAATGTGGATTAACCAAATAACATTAAGGAAATGAAGCCAGACACACTCAAAAACAACCCACATAAGTCATTTATATAAATTTCAAGCATTAATAAAGGGTACCAGAAGTTAAATAATATCACCCTTTGATGGGCATATTATTATTCTTATAATTAATAATAGTAACTGAGAAGGATCCGTAGGATTCTTCTGAAATTTTTGTGATACTATATTTTACTTCTTCACCTGGGTGCCGGCCACATGAGCATGTTTACTTTACAAAAATTCATTGTGCTGTGCCCTTACAATTTGTCCATATTTCTGTATGTAGGTCATATTTCAATAACAAGTTTTTAAAAAAAACAAACCTTTAAAAGGTCCAAAAATAAGCAAAATATATCAACTAGAAGAATGAATATTTTCCCCAAGTTACCAGCTCACATACAATGCCAGCATGAAAACGCAGTGAATTATCAGAAAAACACAGAGTGTCTATCTTTTCTGTTACTAGTTTGAAACTTCCCGAAGAGATTGATTTTATCTGGAGTTGCACACATTTCATGTAGATCAAAGTAGAGTTCTGATTTAGATGTGTCAGTTCATGGCATGATTTTTGAATGGACATTTGACACGGAATAATTATGCAGATCATCACTGAGAAACGGATCAAAATCATTTGAGGGAAAATTCCCTGATCCAACTTTTCCATATGCAGCTGTCATGCTCTCAAACAAGAAAAAAACCAAAAACCAAAACAAAACAAAAACAAAAGAAAAAAAAATACCAGCACAGAAACTAGAATGCCATCCCACACTTCCTTAATTAAAGGTCACTTTGCGTTGTTGACAAAATTTGAGCAGTGATGAAGACCCAGTGCCCTCAAGGAATTTCCCATCTGGTGATCTTTTGCAGATCTCACTTCCCGTGATGTTATAACCGTGGACTTCATCAGAGTGATTCACACCAATCACAGCTGACAAAATTAAGCTGTATCATATGCGGGTGACTGAAACACAGAATCATTGTTTCCTCAGTTGTGCTGGCTGGGCTTTTTGATCCTTGGGGATGGTTTTGAAGCTGCAAATTCAGTGAATTAGCACCCCTGATAGAAGTCTGATTCTTTCATCTTCCTTCCAGTGTCTATTATCCACTCACACAAGGATTTCAATTTAGGGGTGATCAAGAAAGCAACATCCAGCTTCAAGTAGTAATTGTCTCTTTTGATGTGATCTGTTTTACATAAAAATGAATGAAGATGCACATCTCTGGAGGAGAACTTGTACATTTTTAAAGAATCAGTAAGCAATGTGCCTCCTGAAACTATGTAAGGAAAATTAGTCTTCCTCCATTCGTATTGCATTATACTGTATTGATTGGTTGATTGTTTTTTGGTATAAAAGACACTGAATTCAAATGACTTAGCCAAAATTTGTGTAGCAAGTTGCTGATAGGACCAAGTCTGGGACCAGAAGCCACTTTTTCCAAGCTCTTTGAGTCAAAGGCATTCTTGCCTTGTGATGTTACTTAAACATTATAATGCTGTATGGTAATAGATATGACGGCACCTTCACGCATTCCTTTATCTTTTTGATTTTGTGAACAGACTAAATCCATCTATTTGTATAAATCCAAAACACTTCAGGCATCGTGGGGGCAGACACAAAGCTTCATATAAAATTTAATACATCTTGGTCCATGAGGCTCTAAGCACTGAATCTTACAGAAGAAATACACTCACCTTTCCAATCCCTTTGTTGTTCCCTAATACTAAATAAAGCAAGGGCAGGAAAAAAACTTAGTGTACCAAATGTAATAGGAAAAAGCATTAAATAGCTCAAGTGCTCTCCTTTAAATATTATCAAGTGGAAAATCTACACAGTACAAACAGTAAGATATTGAAAGTTTTTTAAAAACATCAAGGAGTCTTGATCTTCCAACATTGACATTTCTGCTCATTGCAATCAGATCCTTGGATTTTTCACAAGTTGTTGGAGTTGGAGTCAACCCACAGTAAATTTGTATTACTTTGAAACATTGAAAATAATGGTAGACCTCCATGATTCATCCAAAACTTGAAAATATACACATAGCAATTGCAGAGGGAAAGTAATTATTTCAACTCTAATTATCACTTTTTAGGTGGAAACTACAAATGAGAACAATGAGAAAGGAAAGCATCTCTATGTCCTAATTCCTATTTCTACAGTGAGATTACACAGCATATTTCAGGTCTATCTTCCAACTCCAGAGGATTAGGCCCCACAGCCTTTAAAAAATAAAATTGAAAATGTCAACATGTGCAGAAATAAAAATGGGTGACCATTATGTCACATAAATAGATGTGGAATGAGAGACTAGCCCTTTTTATTCACATTCACTTAAATATTAGGGAATTTCTATTCATTTACATTATTTATACTTGGAAAGATGTTTGTCTTAGTCAGGGAAATATATTTTGCACATCTTGATAAACATGTTCCTTAGAATGCCAGACCCAAGAGACGCTTCTTGGTAAATTATTTCTGTGTTCAACTAAGTTTGGGAGACTGAATTCTCTGCAGCTCGTTCAGATATTACAGAGCATAACAATGTAACAAAAACTGAGAAACCATGCAGTAAAGATACCTTTAACCTAGTCTCTGTCTAATAATTCTAACATTATTATTTCTAATCATAAAAGCCTATTTCTTGAGAAACACATTAATAGCTTAAGAATGACTGGGTTCTTCCCAACACACTTGGGAAATCCTGGTAGCAAAACATGGTGAGTGAAATAAGCATTAACTTATAATTAAAACAGAGATCATTAACTCCATTTTATATTTCTTTCAGTCATCTTATACTTTTGAATACAATCATGTGCCGCATAGCAACATTTTGGCCACCAACTGACTGCATATATGATTGTGGTCCCATAAGATTATAATTCCATATTTTACTGTACTTTTTCTATGCCTAGATATGTTTAGAAACACAAATACTTACCATTGTGTTACAATTGCCTGCTGTATTCAATGCAGTCACATGCTGAACAGGTTTATAGCCTGAGCAATAGGCTGCACCATCTAGCCTAGGTGTGTAGTAGACTCTACCATCTATTAGGTACATGTGTAAGTTCACTCAGTGATGGTCTCCAACGAAATTGCCTGATGATGCATTTCTGAGAACATATGCCCATCATACAGGATGTGTAACTATAATTACTTAGGCTGGGCCTCGAAGTCCTTGCCTGGAATACCCTACTACCTACCTTTTTTTGTCTATGTGAATATTACTCAAAATTCAAACAGTATGCCATACCTCACTAAAACCTTTTCACATTCCAGCTTTGGGATAAATCTTCCTCTCTGTGCTTTCACGTCCTTCTGTGTCACCCTTTATCTTGCCTGCACTGTAACTGTCATATATTGTAACGGTCTGGTGACATCTTTTCTGCCCCCTTTAGACAGGCAAGTTCCTCGCCTTTCATTCCCCATGTGCTGTCCCACAGCCATTCTCCATCCCTTTCAGCCCTACTCTGTGCCCAGGAGGTACCCTGTCACAGAATGCATTAGCTGGGTCCTTGGGCTTGGGTTTGCCCAAGGGGAGGCACAAACAGGAAGTAAGTGAGGAGAGGAATTTGCAGTGTGTTTCCTTGGGCCTTGATCCTGGCAACTACAGCTCTTGCAGAGGGGCCCGTCCTCCACAGGTCCATCTTACAAAGAGTCTGGTAGCTACTGTCAGAGCAATAGCTTCAAGCCCTGTTTCCCCTTCAAGCCTTGTTGCCTAATAGTAATGCTTCCCTTTGTTACTAATCCTAGGGACTGCAATGTCTTCTCTTGAACCTGCTCGCCTTTGTAAACAGTCCTTCCTTCAAGTCTCTGTAGTTGAACACTCTGAGTGGAGTCCTATTTGAGGCCACAGACCTGTCTAACACTCATGTCTTACACACTGGAACATAGTTTCTGGGGTAGTGCCTTGCATACATTAAGGATATATTTTTATTATTAATTTATTTATATGTATTTATTTATTTTTTGAGATGGAGTTTCACTCTTTTCACCCAGGCTGGAGTGCAATGGCACAATCTCAGCTCACTGTAACCTCCACCTCCCAGGTTTAAGTGATTCTCCAGCCTCAGCCTCCTGAGTAGCTGGGATTACAGGTGCCGGCCACTATGTCCTTCTAAGTTTTTGTATTTTTAGTAGAGATGGGGTTTCACCATGTTGGCCAGGCTGGTCTTGAACTCCTGACCTCAGGTGACCCACCCGCCTTGGTCTCCCGAAGTGCTGAAATTACAGGTATGAGCCACTGCGCCTGGCCAGGATATATTTTTTAAAACAAGACCTTTGCTCAATTAAATAAGAATGAATGCCTTTAATGATATGATTAAATAAATTAGTCCAAATAGGCAAATAACAAAGCTCCAAACTTTGGGGGCATTTCAAGTACTCAGAAAAAACAATGTTGACATTCTTCAGCAGTCGTCACTATTCCTTAATTTGTGTTTAGGCGTGAGATGAATTATAAATGATGAAGTTTCATTAAGCCTCCTGAAGCTGCTTAAACAATTAGTGTCACTGCTTTTATCTCTAGATTATTTTGGGGATCAACATAGAAACTGATCAAGACTTAAAACAGGAAAGAAGTTATACCTACCAGCCAGAGCCTAAAACACGTTCTTTGAAGGTTCCTATTAAACTACAGGGTTAAATTTGTCAAACATTGACGATAAATTAGTTTAGCAGATCTAAGCAAATGTAATATTATCTTAACATGGAAAGGTTTATTAGAAATTATCTAGTCTAGGCTGGGCACAGTGGCTCACACCTGTAATCCCAGCACTTTGGGAGGTTAAGGTGGACGGATCACGAGGTCAGGAGATCAACACCATCCTGGTCAACATGGTGAAACTCCATCTTTACTGAAAATACAACAATTAGCTGGACATGGGGGCATGTGTCTGTAGTCTCAGCTACTCAGGAGACTGAGGCAGGGGAATCACTTGAACCTGGGAGGCAGAGGTCACAGTGAGCTGAGATCGCACCACTGCACTCCAGCCTGGTGACAGAGGGAGACTCCATCTCAAAAAGAAAAAAAAGAAATTATCTAGTCTAGAGATTCTCAATGCTATCTCAATACTCCTTTTTAGAGCAAATGTCTTACAATTCTTTCTTTATTATATTAAATAAAATTTTTTATATATAATGTCATGTAGCCACATAGCCAACGGCAAAGTATCTATATAACAAGTTATCTATAACATTAAAGTAAAATAATAATAAATGATTTGTTATAAAGTATATTTCAACACGTTAGTTCTTGGGAATGATAACACTTTGGAGGATACAGTGGAGTCTGTGAACCTATGCCTAGAATCTTGTACACAGACTAATGCAGGTGTGTTGTAAGACAGTGCTAATACACAAGTGACATTGCCTTTGTACTATGATTTTCTTACCTAGGAAACAGAAGATTATATTGTTAATAGCATTAGCTTTATTTTCTGCTCCTCTGACTTCATTGTTTTTACTGTGTTTGCTTTGTCCTGAGAATAGGAATTTTACATGTTCACTTTGGTATACTAAGCACATGGAAAGAGTGTGCCATTCCAGATATTTATTGCTGTGCACTAAATTACTCCAAAACCTAGTGGCTTAAGACAGCAATCTTGACTTCAAAGTGAGGCCTCAGTAAAGTCTCCCTTCAAAAATCCATCATGTAACTAGACAAAATTGCCAGAAAGAACTATTTCAGACCTCAGAAAATTAACCAGAGGCATACTACAGTGTTGAGAAGTGTTTACTCAAGAAAAACTACTGAACCTCTGGCAAAACTAGTGAGAATCTCTAAGCCTGTTCCCATTTCCCTCTTCCAGTTTAGTCAATGTGGTAGTTATTACCAGAGTAGGTCAAGTCATGAAAACCAGTAATTTTGCTACTGGTGGAGCTGACTTGATTTGGAGAAGAATGGAAGCAAATTCAATACCCCTGGGTATTGTCAGAGATGGTGATAACTGATATGGTTTGGCTTTTTGTCCCACCCAAATCTCATCTTGAACTGTAATCCCAGTGTGTTGAGAAAGGGAACTGGTGGGAGGTGATTAGGCGGCGGCAGGGACTTTTCATGGGGCCAGTTTCCCCCCATGCTAGTGAGTGAGTTCCAATGAGATCTCATGGTTTTAAAGTGTTTGCCAGTTACCACTCCCCTCTCTCTCTCCTCCTGCCTTGTGAAGAAGGCGTTTGCTTCCCCTTCTTCCCCTTCCGCCATGACTGTAAGTTTCCTGAGGCCTCCAGAGCCATGCAAAACTGTGAATCAATTAAACCTCTCTCTTTATACATTTCCCAGTCTCAGATACGTCTTTGTAGCAGTGTAGAAACAGGCTAATACAGTGACCTTGATGTCAAATGAATGAAGACGTCCAATGTCTCAGCAAATCTGAGGCACAGACTTGGATGGGGAAACTACTAGATTGGTGGGCTATCCAGAAATGTAATGGTGAAAGCTGAAAAATTAAACAAAAGTTAAAGGCCTTGATAAACTTCCCCATGTTCCTTGTGGTCTGGAAATCAGTGCACACGCACAAGACAGGACTGGAGTGGATCCCAGATATCCACATCTAGTAAGTGGGAGGAAGGAAACAGTGAAGATTCAAGAAAAGTCCAAGAAATAGAGAAAAACAACAGAGAAACATTTAGCTAAACTGACCAAAAACAAAAGGGAAAACACTCAAATGACCAAAATCAAGAAGTAAAGAAGATATCATAACTGATACTACAGAAATTACAAGGATTATAAGGTAATGCTATAAATAATCATATAACAATGAATATATCGTTAGGTAAAATGAATATATTCCTAGAAAGATACAAATTAATGAATCTGACTCAAGAAGAAATAGCAATCTGAATAGACCTTCACAAAATGAAGAAATTAAATTAGTAATTAAACATCTCCCCACAAAGAAAAGTTGAGGCCTAGATGACTTCATTTGTGAATTCTACCAACTCAAAGAACAATACAAATACTTCAGAAACTCATTCAGAAAAATAAAAAGTGATGGAACACTTCCAACTCTAAAACCAGCTAAAGACAACAGAGGAAAAGAAAACTGTGGAACAATATTCCTCATGCATATAGACGTAAAATTATCATTGACAAAATATTAGCAAACTAAAGCTAGCAACACGTATAAAGCACTATATTCTATGGTCAAATGGGATTTATCCCACCAATGTAAGATTGGTTTAACATGCAAAAAATCAATTAGTGTAAACACAATGTTAATAGAATGAAGAACAAAAACCACAGGATAATTTCAACAGACGCAGAAATTTGTTTAACACACACTCCAACATCAACTCACAAAACAAACAAAAACCACTTAAAAAAGAGAGAGAGGGAGATTGAAAGGAACCTCTTCAATCTCCTAAAAGGAATCTATGAAAAACCTGCACCTAACATCACATTTAATAATTGCATAGTCAGGGTTTTCAGATAAATTGAACCAACAGGAGATTGAATGATCAATTAGAATTGGCTCATACAATTGTGGGGACTGACAAGTGGAAATCAGTGGGGAAATCCAGCAGGCTGGAAACTCAGGCAGGATTTCCACAGTACAGTTTTGAAGCAGAATTCATTGTTCTTTGTGTAACCTTAGTTTTTGCTCTTAAAGCCTTCAATGGATTCAGTCAGTTCTACCCACATAATAGAATGTATTCTTCATTTAAAGAAGAGGTCTCCAATCTTTTGGCTTCCCTGGACCACATTGGAAGAAGAATAATTGCCTTGGGCCACACATAAAATACACTAATACTGATAGCTGATGAGCTGAAAAATGCAAAAAAAAAAAAAGTCTCATAACATTTTAAGAAAGTTTACAAATTTTGTTGGGCCACATTCAAAGCCATCTACGGCCACATGCGGCCCATAGGCCGTGGGTTGGACAAGCTTGATTTAAAGTTTACTGATTGCAAATGTTAATCCCTTATACAAAATACTATCATGGCAATATTTAAAGTAGTGTATTACCAAACAATTGAACGCAATAGCCTAGTCAAATTGACGCATTAAATTAACCACCAAAATGTTGAACATGGTGATTTTTTTCTAAAATTATAAACAAGGCAAGAATATCTGCTCATGCCACATCTATTCAACATTGTACGGATGTGATGGTTTATCCATTGCAATAAGGCAGAGAGACAGAGAAAATGGGAGAAAGAAAAAGGGAAATATTAAAGGAATTCAGATTGGAAGGAGGAAATAAAGCTGAATTTATTCAGAAAAAAATCCTAGGAAATCCACAATCAAACTAAAAGAAAAAAAGTATTAGAGCTAATGAACTCATTCAGCAAGACTAAAGACTATATTCATCTTGTATATATTCATATATATGAATACATATATATAATATTTCTACATACTGACAACAAACAATGGATATTTATATAGATCTTTATATATAGAGAGAGAGATATATATATCTATATAGATATTTATATAGATCTTTACATATATATATATAGAGAGATATATATATAGATATTTATATAGATCTCAATTTACATAGATCCCCTAAGAGGATTAACATGAAAACAAACTTCCCCAAATTGCACTTCCGAGCAGTTTTCACAGATCATGCTCAAAGTCCTTGGTAGTAGTGTATATTGAAAGAATAGTCTCTGGTTTATTTAAAAAAAAAAAAAAAAAAAAAACCCAGCATATTCACAGCATAACCGGAACATCTTACTCAAAATTTCTTTTTAGTGGATCTTTCAGACCTCTAGAGGATTCTCTGAAGGCTTAGCCAGACTAGTCAACCATAGTTAATACTTATTTATGTATTCATCATTTCTTTTCTTCAAACAGCAACACTCCTGATTCTTTAAATGCTCTCATGAAGTTTTCTGAGCCACAAGGATCTATTCCGGGGAAATGCCGAGATGAATATATGGCAAAAAGAAACTAAAGGGAGAAAAAGTCTAAATTACAGTCCCAAACTTGGAGGCAAACAAGATGCAATTAAATTATGTGAGTTTTTCAAGTAAAAGAAAACCCTCGATTTTAAGCAGTACGTATACTTCATAATGGAAAATGTCCATTTGGGAGCTAAGGGTGTGGTACTCTGAAAGTGTCAGGATGTGGTCAGGCGTTGGGAAAATAAGCCTGAGATGTAAAGGCATTGTGCTTCAAAGTTCCAGGGCTGCCACTGATTCATGCCCCTCTTCACTTGCTCAATAAAACATTCCCTCATGTGAAATGATGAATTAAAACAATGAGTATGTGCTTCCTAAATACCATTTTCAACATCCACTAACGTTTGACAATCTTGATTAAGATTGAAATTACTCTGCATAGTATTCCATGGTGCATATGTACCACATTTTCTTTATTCATTCTATCACTGGTGGGCATTTAGGTTGATTCCATGTCTTTGCTATTGTGAACAGTGCTGCAATGAACACACGTGTGCATGCGTCTTTATAATAGAACGATTTGTATTCCTTTGGGTAGCAAACTAACACAGGAACAGAAAACCAAATACTGTATGTTCTCACTTATAAGTGGGAGCTAAATGATGAAAATACATGGACACAAGGACACAAAGAGGGGATCAACAAACACTGGGGCCTGTTGGAGGGCGGCAGTTGGGAGGAGGGAGAGGATCAGGAAAAATAACTAATAGATATTAGGCTTAATACCTCGGGGACGAAATAATCTGCACAACCAACCATCATGACATAAGTTTACCTATGTAACAAACCTGAACATGTACCCCTGAACTTACAATAAAAGTTTTCTTTTCTAAAGAGAAATTACTCTTACCCTTTATGGAGTTTGTTTACAAAACTAGGCAATGTCTTAACCCACAAATGGAGAAGGAAAGAAGAAAATCACTTTGTGATGAGTTGAGTGGGTGCCCTGATAAAAACACGTGCACAACCCCGGAGGTGGAGCTGGCAGTGATCCGAGATCGCGCCACTGCACTCCAGACTGGGAGACACAGCGAGACTTCGTCTCAAAAACAAACAAACAAAAAAACAGGTTCACAATAACACAATTTGCAGAAATGAATAGCTAATGATAATTTAACACTTTCTATGCACCAGGCACTTTGCACTTGGCAACATGCATCACAGATTTTCATTCTTGCAACAGCTCTTTAAGGTAAATACTCTTACTCTTCCCATTGTATAGATAAATTATATTGCAGATATATATTACAATGTATATTACCTTGTACAGATGGATTATATTAACATTATGTTAATTATCTTGTACAGATAAGAAGATAAAGTCTTGAAACATCACGTAACATATCAAAGATGAGCTGATGTCTCAATCCAATTCTATATTGAATTGTAGACTTTAGCTCTTAATTGGAAAGCTATGTTGCTCCTTTTAGACCATTTGAAATTCCCAGACTTCCCTGAATCATTTTCTTAGGCTGGTCATTCATTTTCCCATTCCTGCCCTCAGTCCTTGAAAAATTCTTTAATAGGTGGACATGATAACAATGTATACAACTAGAATTTTTTTTAAGATTGCTGAAATTAGGGTGAGCATCCTCTAATTCTCTGATTATACTACAATCTGTTCAATAAAGCCTGCTATAAAAAGAGACTCTTTGGCATTTTCAACCATATAACTGAATAAGGAACATGTTATCTCCCGACGTTAATACCCTGTGTAACCTGTGCACTTCCTAGACTAGCATTGAACTCAGTATAGTTCTCAAAGACTTTGTTTTCCCATGACCTTATGTACCAGTACAGTTTTCATTAAATTATTATTTACTAAATTAATGTACATTTATATTAATTATAATATAAAACTTCAATTACATGAGGCCAGGTGCTTGACCCCTGGAGGAGAGACTGACGCAGATTACATTGTAAGGAAGAGAAGCTTGTTTTCTCAGGACACCAAGGATCCAAGCAAGGGTGTGCAGAGTGGGCTCTGCCTAGGATAATGAGGATCTGACCACTTCTTTTTTTAATTTGTCAGTTCACCACCATGCCGTCATGTTGCCCACGCCACTCTGCAGCATGCTTTGCAGATATCGTCATCTCAGTAAAGTAAGCTACACTTTTACTCGTTCCCAAGTTTATATGCCACTGAAGATTTACTGCCAATTTGATTTATGAACTTCCTTTGCTTGGTTCCGATATCAATAGAATGCATGACCCTATTCTTCTCCTTATATTCAAAGTTTTCCTGAACATGAAAATAAGCTGTGTTAGATAAACACATTTGTGATATTCTCTTTGCAGCGGAAGATAGACCAACACAGGGGTGCAAGGAGAGGGTTGTCAAATGAAAAAGACTACAATTCTAAAAGAGAAAAGAATTCCACCCTGAAACATTTACTACTAGCACTTTAAGTAAGACATTTAGTTTTGGAGGTCCTCAGGCTCCTAAAAGTACTACTAGAAAAATACTTCCTGTCCTACCTTCTTTGTACATAGCAAATCATATGTCAAAGTGCTTTGGAAGGAATAAAATATTATACAAAAATATAGTAGCATTGTAGTATTTGGGTACCTTGTCAAAGACCAGAGATAGAGTCATCAAACAGATTTTCTTTTCTTTTCCTCTTACTCTCCCAACTTTCTGCATGAAGTATGGCAAAGACAGTTCTGAAAGGAAGACACGCCTCTTTGCTTCCCTTTCCAAAGCACATCCCACATTCTATTAATGCTTCTCCCCAACTCCTCAGTTCCCTTTATCCTCATGGTGTTTCAGCTCCCGATTTCCCAGCAATCAAGTTTAAAGACCACAGACATTAAAACTAAAATTCTGGGTAATTTTGAGAAAATATTTTGACCTCTTTGAGACAGAGGTTTTCAAAGAGCTATTACTCTGAAGTTGGTGTGTATTCTTTCACATATTTATTTTGTATTTATCTGTAAGCGTTACGTAAAACTGTTTTACATGTTTTAAAAATTACTTAATGGATAGCATATACTCCGTGTCACTCTGAATTTTTTTTTGCTTAAATTTTGTTTTCCCAGGCTTATCTATATGGATACATAAGCTCACGTTTAGTAGTTTTAACTATGTACACAGTTGTACGGCCATACCAATTTTTCGATTCCTTTCCCCTTACATTGTAATTTTAGTATTATATTATAGTCAATGCTGCAATAAATGCCATTGAATGTATCTCCATTTGCAGCTGACTGAGAGATTCTCTGCTAAATTTCAGGATCAGAGACAATTTGCAGGGTCAAACGTATTAAATATTGACAAGTTGTTTTTAAATGTGATCATACCAATTTCTATTGTCACCAGAAACATATGAGGGTCTGTTTCTCCACATTCACCCAAAACTTGATGGTTTCATACTTTAAACTTTTACCTTTATTGTGAAATATGTGACATATACAAAAGGGTGACACAAGCAATTTTAAAGACAAAGAAGAAGAAGAAAAGAAGAAGAAAAAGAGGAAACAAACATTTATGTGCCTACAACAAAAAATAAGAAACAGAACATTCATATTTCGCTCTCTTTCCTGAATTTTTCTGCAATTTGGGTTTGTCATCCTCTTGCTTTTTTCCCAGTTTTGCCATATATTTACACACAAATAACCAGTATGCTAATTAGGTTGTTTTTGAACTACAAATAAATGACACATAAAAATTTGAATTCTTTCATACCTGCTCAACATTGTACTTTAAATTCATTCATGTTATTGAGTATAGCTTTAGGTTATTTTCACTACTATAAAGTATTTCAGTTAGAGAATACAAACAATGCTTCACTACTCTACCGTTAATTGACATTTTGTTTACGTTCTGGTTTTTACATACTTTTCTGTTTGTTTGTTTGTTTTTTGAGATGGACTCTCGCTCTGTCTCCCAGGCTGGAGTGCAGTGGCACAATCGTGGCTCATTGCAAGCTCTGCCTCTTGGGTTCATGCCATTCTCCTGCCTCAGTTTCCAGAGTAGCTGGGACTACAGGTGCACACCACCATGCCTGGCTAATTTTTTCGTAGTTTTAGTAGAGACGGGGTTTCACCGTGTTAGCCAGGATGGTCTCGATCTCCTGATCTTGTGATCTGCCTGCCTCGGCCTCCCAAAGTGCTAGGATTACAAGCATGAGCCACAGCGCCTGGCCTTATATACATGTTTTTGCTCGAGTTTCTTGTTATTTGTCCTTGCCATAATATCCGGAGGAGCTCTTTATGTTGTGATAGATGCCCTCTGAAGACAGCCATCCCCAGTTGTGTCCTTACCTGTTTTCAAATGTTTCTATATGCATCAAGCAGTAAAGTCAGTTTTCCATCTGCTAGAATCAGGGCTGGCCTTGTGACTTGCTTTAATCAATAGCGTGAAGCAGAAGTAATATTGTGCAATCTCAGACCTTGATTTTATGGGGCCTGGCAGCTGCCACTTTCCCTCTTGACTTTATTTCACCCTTATTATTGAAAGATAGTTTAGCTGGGTATAGAAATCTAAGCTAAATTTTTTTTCAGGACTTTGAGGATAACTTCCACCATCTTTTGGCTTTAATATTGCTGTTAAAAAGTAAACTACTCCTCTAATTACCAGTCCTTGAAGGCATTCCCTTTCCTATCAGCAGTCCTGCATGCAGTTTCTCTATACTCCTCTAGGCAAAAATCTCTTTTATTCATTCAATATTCTGTATTTATCATATATATCTTTATTTATGTAACTATTTAGACATATATGTATAGATGGATGCATGCATGTATGTATTAAGATTTAGCTCTTTTAATCTGACTGGTTTCTCTTATCATTTATAAAGAATTCTTAGCAACTATCTGTGAAAATAATCGTCTTCCTTAGTCTCTCTCTGCTCTCCTTCTAGGACTTTAATTAAATATATTGTAAAACATTTTTTAACCCTTTAAATCTCATAATTTTTCATCATGGTTTCTCTTTCAGCATTTTTGTCTCTACATGTTATATCTAAGCAATGTATTTTTACATATATTCATGTTTATTAATTTTATCTTTGGCTGTATTTAATCTTGCACTAATCCCAGTCATCGAATTTTTAATCTCAACTGTTAAGTTTTCACTCCTAGAAAATCTCTTTGGTTGTTTTTTTCCCCAATATACTGGGTCACTTTATAGTTTCTTGTTACATATGAATATTTTCAGTGTTGTCTTAGAATATTTTAAACATAGTATAATGTGGTGATTAATTTTGTGTCAATTTAACTGGGTCAAGGATGCCCAGATACCTCATTAAACATTATTTCTGACTGTGTCTCTGAGAGTTTTTCTGAAAGAGATTAGCATGTAAATTGGAAGACTGGGTAAATGGATCCCCCTAATATGCATAGGCATCATCCAATTCACTGAGGGCCTGAATACAATGGAAAGGTGGAGGAAGGTTAAATTAACTGTACCTGGTCACTTGAGTAGAAACATCAATCTTCTCTTGCCGTTTGCACTCCTGCTTCTGAAGCCTTCAGACTCAGACTGGAATCTACACCCTCAGCTCTTTGTCACTCAGACCTTTGAACTATTCCATTGGCTTCCCTGAGCATCCAGCTTGCTGATGGCAGATTATGGCACTTCTCAGCCTCCATAATTGTATGAGCCAATGCCCTATAATACAATTATTTATAGACATATCTGTCCAACTGTTTCTGTTTCCCTAAAGAACCCTGACTAATACAGTAAGCATAATTTCTATACAATTCTTGTTAGATGTTTCTAATATTTGACATCTTTACAGGTTTATTTTGGTTCTCTGTTTTGTTTTGTCCTTTTCTTCTGATGGATCATTGCCATGGTTCCTTATTTACTTGTATATTTATTATTTTTTTAACTATGTGGTCTCATTGTCCTTGAAAAATTATTTGTGGAGTTTCTATGAGACCTGTGATGAAAATTAATGCTTTCCTCCAAAGAAAGTGAATGCCTTCCTCTTAATCCTGCATTTTCTTTCATTAGGCACCTAGGGACCTTCAGTCAGGAAATAGTTTAAATTAAATTCCAAATTGGTAAATTTTTGGACCACTTGGGTGATGCAAATCTGAACTAAAAATGCGCACAGGGATTAGAAAACTTTTCTTTTTTTTCTTTTGTTTTCAGTGCAAAACCAACTTTACTTGTGACTGTTTGAGGCTGGGGCAGGAAAGGTTTATTTCTGATTCATCTTTTCTCTAAATTTGTGGCTATATAGGATTCCAGCTCAAAATGAAAAGAACACTAGTTCTGGGTGTTAACTTATTCATTCTTCATCTCTAAGATCCATCTAAGATTATCAAATAATCTGAAGGCTGTGGCAGCTTGAGTGCTTTATTTACATCTCTGGATTTCCCTAGATTTTTACCTGGTAATTTCTCAGTATTTACATTTTAAGATTTTTTAAAAAGTTCTTATCTGCATTTTCAATTATTTTAAGCAGCAGGATAGGTCCAAATAACCTATTCTTCCATATTCTAGGAAGTGGACATCCATCCATCCATTTATAAAATTTTATTTATTGTATTTTTCATAGGCAGATGTTCAGTTTGATACTTTTCCGAATCTGCTTAAAATGTTTATTTCTTTTGCTCATGAATGATGTTTTCAAACTTTATTTCTTTAAAAATCTAAACAAAATTATTTTATGGTCTATATTCTATAATTTACAGATCTGATAGCTAAGATTATTACTCCCATGATACTCACTCATAAAATCTTTTCTCATTACTTATTAATTTCTCAGTTGGGAGCTAATTTCCTTAGAATTTTATCAGCAAGAATAATTTGAAGCCTAGTTTAAGATACATTTCACTGGAGATTCTTTGTGTTTGCTTCTTCCGGGCTCTTTGAGATACTTCCAGCCTAGTATGATTAGAAATTAAATTTTCAGCTTAGTATTTTGCATGTCACACAAATAGCTGAATTCCATCTACAGATGTAAGTGTGGATTTTATAGTCAGAAAATTTTTCTACTCTTGTCAAGGAAAAGGTTGATACATGTAGTCCTTCTCTTGCTTACTCTCTGAGCTGGTCACACATTGAAGATCCTTACGTAGTGGAGGGGTCTTTGATTTGAGCTCACCCTGCCAAGGGACACAAGCTCTGTCTCCTGTCCTCTACATACAATCCATTGAGACTCAGCTCTTAGCCCACCGGAAACGTGTACACCTTTCAAGACCAAAGCCAATGCCAACACTACCTTACCTTTGGAGAATTGTACTTTCTCTTTCGATCTTTTTTATTTTAACTCCTTTCTCATTCTCAGTACTAAAAAAGATGTTTTATATATTTACCTTTCATTTTTATACTTTTGACAATGACAGGTAGTTCTCCACCTTTCAGAGAACCATATTCTGAAAAATGGAATTCATCACATGCTTTCAAACCTTCCTAATTATCTTCTTTCTTTTGGCCTGACCTTTTTGATGCTCATTTTATACCCCATTCATCACACTTACATAAATTTTGAACTTAATAAATGTTTAGTGAAGTAAATCGCTGCTGAATGATAAGAGAAAATGTGTTAGTTACTTTTCCAAATGAGTGATATGTGATCAGCAAAAAAAAAGTATATGCAAAATACCTTTCTTGACCAGTTTTTAACTTTGAATTTTATAGATATTATTACTTTGCAAAATTAACAAACTAATTGTTTTATGAGTTACACACTATCTCTTAACTATTGTGTGTGGTAACACAAAGTTATGTATGACCTTGGAATTTACCCTACACGTATTAGAAATGCATATCTATCTTCCTCTGTTTATTATAGTCTTTCTAGTCTTTCCATTATCAACATCTTTATTAGATAGTAGTGTAGATTTATGCAAGAGCTTCTTCCAAGAACTAAATGGATTTTATGGAGATAAACAGTTGAAAACTTAGTCTGATTTACCTACTTAGCACCATTAATCTCGGGCCAAAAACAGAGTTTTCTGTCTGAAACAGCTTTCAACTATTAATAGACATGTAATTTATACTCAGTCAAGTCAATGTGTGGTTAGTGGTGGAGGAGGGGTTTGAACTGTGAGAGTAATATGTAATAACATCCCATTTCACTCAAAAACCTAAAGGAACCATAATAAATGCTTTAAAATTATCAAGAGTAAGGAAGGAACAAAAGACTACCAACTCTGGCGAGTTAGGTAAGCGGTGTAACACAGAACACACTATTGAACACTCACAGAGGAGCTTCCTGGAGACATTATTCTCAGAAAATCACAAGGATTTCAAGCAAGGAACTTGGAAACTACTGCCATAGATACCCTTTCCAAGGTCATCAACAGTCCTAAATCCAAGATATTTTAGCCATCTAGATTTAGTAAATCTATATTTACTCAACATAGAGAACTTCTTTCAAATCACTAGAGTTTAAGAATGACATCATTCAAGGCATTTATCTGAAAATGAAGATTTAAATGAAACTATGCTATAATTGGAGTTTCCAAATAACATCAGATAAACCAGAATGACTTCAACTAATTATTTTGTTTCCTCATCCTCAGTCGTAATGTAGGTGCGACCTTGCTAGCCAATTTGTAAAATAAAAAACATACGACCCTTTCTAGGGTCCAGCATTTATGTATGAGCTCAGTGCTAAACAGAACATTTGAATTCTTACCATTAGTAGTGGGGATACTATGTAGTGACAATCTAATAAGAATTACAGTCTTATTTGTTATTTCACTAAACCTTATTCTTTCAGAGAGTTGTGTTTGCCTCTTTGTAACCAAATAAAAAGTGTCTACACCATAATTTCTTTTTTAGAAGAAAATTAAAAATGAGAAAGGGCTTATAAAATCAAGAATATTTTAAGATAGCGGTAGCGGTACTTGACTTTTCCTGCCTAAGTGAGAATTTCCTGTCAAGAGAGTTGACAAAGCGGGTTTGAGGCAGCTTTCCTGTAATTAATTTTCTTCGTGTGTGAATTTAATACTGATGCAAAGGTGTTGCTCATTTGACAACTCCAAGGTTTAATGTCTAACCATCCAACAGGAAAGGAAGAACACGGCTTCCCAGAATTCCTCATTAATTAGCTTCAATCCTCACCCGATGGTACTCATCCACTCATCTAAGACTGCTAATTGTTATCAATTGAATGGTTTTCAGGATGAAATCAATACTTACAAAGAATATGACTCATTTACATTGCTTGTTGAACAGCTAGATGACAAGAAATGTTCACACTTATGACTCTGGGCCAGATATGAACTTCTACTAAACAGAGACATAGCATTATGTTTGCAAAGAGCATTGAACTTGAAATAACAATGACCGGATTTTTGTTCTACCTGATTGTGAAAAAATTAAATAACCTGAGGGCTATGAGTCTTCATTTCTTCAACGGAAAATACAGATGACGCCAAAGTCTTTCCTAATGGCAAACATTTTTAAAATTATGATTTCCAGGGCGCTAATCAAACTTCATAGTTTTATGTAATACTGTAATCTCCAAAGGTATGTATTTTGTAATGTCACAATTATTGTGTTAAACATCTCTCCCCTTTAGTCTTCAAGAGTCAAGAGAAAAATAAGAACTTTGAAATATCTGCATCTATTTCATTTTCTCCCTCTATTCAGCGTGTGGCTTTTACAGTGAAACTAACTGAGATATTTGAGAATATAAAGGGCTTTGGATGAGTGAACATTGAGTGACTGAAGCTCTCAGGAAAGAATTTAAAAGATCTCAGAGGCATGCAGCCACATTATATAAACATATTTTGAACTGTACCATCCTATCTATGGTACTGGCGCCACAGTTGCATTAAGTGAAATTCTATCCAAAAATTGGGAAGGTGCTCTGAGTTTGTTTGTCTGCTCTTCTGTTCTTTCTCAAAAACCTTAAATGAAAACGAAGGTAGTGTAGACAAATGTGCCCAGTCTTAAAAAGCTCCTCACTGGACCGAGAACATTTTAATTGCAGTCAACTTTGTCAAAACTGTCACTCTAGCCTCAAAGTGGTTCCTAGGGGGAACTTCAAGTTACATTAATTTTTCTAGATGCTCATTCTTTTGAACTCTAAGAAAATTTATTCCCCCTTCATTTTTCTTTTCCTTTTTAAAAGAAAGGATGGGAGGTAAATGGAAAAGAAATAGTTGCATCTCTAACTTCTGAAATCCAACAGACTGCTTCTATGCCAGTCTATTAGGGTTGTCATGAAAATGCATTTACTTATCTTCTATGGCAGCCCTCCCCTACTCCATCAACTAAAATAAAGTTTGCATTTATTTTTTCTGGATATATCCAAAGTGGCCCTGGCTAAGCTTCAAATCTATTTTTCTATATGCTGTGGCTTTAAATGTTGCCGTCTGTACTTGGCAAACAGAGATAACTGGAGTAAGCTCAACAATAACTGAACTTGAAAAAAATGCAAGAGCAACTGACTGTCAAAAAGTCAAATTATGATTTTCAATTGATGAATTGTAAAACCCTTTGATGGTGCTAGTAAGTCTTCTCCTCCTTTTTTTTCTTATACTTTGAAATAATTGCTGTGAATTATTTGTTTTACTCAGGTTTTAAACAAGAAACATGTATCATTTCTAGTTGCCTGCTGTACTGTATAGAATTAAAGAATTCATCCTTTCATGATAAAATAAAAAATGATTGTTTTATTCTGTGCCAATGACACAACTCAGCTTCGTTGGAGGAGTAGACATGAAGGCTATTACACATGTTTGAATGAAATGACTTGATATGAATATTCGCTACTAAAATTATCTGCCCAGAAATGACCTTGTAAGGTATCTTTTCCATTTATCATCTTTACCACATGATCATTTAAACTAACTCAGATTTTTTGAAAAATCGTGTTTTCTGAAGAATTCAGCTGAGCAATAGCCTGGGTTCTCCCTCACTAGCATCGTAAGGAAGTCATCTCCCTTCTGTTTGACCTCAGTCCCTCCTGGCGTTTTTATACTCATTTTTTCTTATATTTCAGAGGGATAGCATTAGGAGAAATACCTAATGAAGGTGACAGGTTGATGGGTGCAGGAAACCATCATGGCCCGTGTATACCTATATAACAAAACTGCACGTTCTGCACATGTACCCCGGAACTTAAAGTATAATAATAATAATAAAAAAGAGAGAAATCCAAGGTCCAAATCTATTCTTATGCTTTTAAGAAATGAATGCTGCCATATTCATATATACATATGAATATATGAATAGGGCAAATATGAATATGGCAACATTCATTTTTAAAAGCATAAGAGTAGCATATTCTGTTTTGAGAATCCCAAATGTACAGAAAATGATAGACCTGTATCTCACATGAAATTGTTTAGGAACAAATAGCAATGAGCAGTCGTAATATTGGACTTCTTTTAACTCTACCTCACCTTAGAAATGTGACTTCAAGCAAATTGCCCAGTCTCTCTGGGTCTCAGGTTTTTTCCTTGGTGGAATGAGGAATTTTTCTCTCTGCTTATTTGCTTATTGTCCTCAAGGGAAAAAAAACCTTGTCAGGTTCCCTCGTTCCTGTAGCCCCTTGTCTAGCAGAGGACCGAGCAGTGTCATTGCTGGGCTGTCTAATGAGGACTGCACCTTTTTGAGATCTGGTGGGTTTTATGATGATTATTTTTCCTTGTGATATAGCAAACAAATACTATAAGTTTGCAATCAATCCTATTTTGGTGTGAAATATAGCTAAATTTTTGTGAGACAATTCAATTTGTCTTTTGGCCATAATGGTAGATTCTGTTTTTCAAAAAGAAATATTCTTCAAGAAATTTAGGAATAACTCCTAAAATGGAAACTTACTATATATTCTGTCTGTAATTTTTAAAAATATGGTATTATGATCTAGACATTGATTTTTTTCCATTCTGCTATGAAAAGTAAAGTAAAATTATGACCTACTTTCCCCTAAGACACCACACACACCTAAATTTTCTAGATTTCTGGTGTTTGCTTACTATCTAATAGTGATGGAAAATGGGTAAAGAAATAAAACAGGCTGGGCACAGAGGCTCATGCCTGTAATCCCAGCACTTCGGGAGGCCGAGGTAGGCAGGTCACAAAGTCAGGAGTTTGAGACCAGCCTGGCCAATATGGGGAAACCATGTCTCTACTGAAAAAAAAAAAAAAAAAATAGCCAGACGTGGTGGTGTTCGTCTGTAGTCCCAGCTACTCGGGAGGCTGGGGCGGCAGAATCACTTGAACGCAGTAGGTGGAGATGGCAGTGAGCCGAGATCACACCACTGCACTCCAGCCTGGGAGACAGAGTGAGACTCCATAAGAAAAATAAAAAATAAAACAAGAAATAAAACAAAATTAAGTGATTGAAAGGAAACTTGTGGAAGGGAGGGTCATTCAGTGAAGCGCGGGGGAGTTGAGGGAGTTCAGGTAGAGGAGAGATGCCTTTTCAGAGAAGGAGTTCAAAAAAACTATGGGGTTTTTGCTGGCTCTGTAAAGATACATTTCAGCAGAGAAGATAATGGTAAAAACATCCTACGGTACATTTATGATGTTACTTATAAGAGGCACCGCAATGAATTTTATATATTGGCAAAGAACTACAAGGGAATGTGAACACAAGAAAATAGTTCGTGTGTTGGAGTAGTAAAATAATAACTATTTATATTTCTTCTGTATTATTCCTTTGTTTTTACACTTAGGAAAAATACAGAAGAAAAATAAATAAATAGACAATACACTAAATTAACAGAAAGAGATGGGCTGTTTGTTTGTTTGTTTAAAGACTTTGTGTGAAGACCTAGAAGGATGCAGGTTATTTTCTCTAAGTCTCAAAATTTTGGAATAGGTCAGCTATCATTAGCCCTGTTTAATAAGTAAAGTAATTACATCTAAGAGAATTCTCAGAGTGTTGTAAAAGTGAATATCCACAAGATCGCTTGGACCCACACCATTGGACAGCGGATCACTTTCCTCTGAAGTGCTTCACACATGTAATTTCACTTTTTGGAATCTAACATTGCTCCCTGAAATTAAAACACCGCGTGTGTTTCGTTTTACCAGTTGCACTAAAATACAGTTTTGTGTTTATGCTTTTGTTCTCCAACGTTGATCATTTAAGGTCACTTTTCACTGTGCAATTTATTAAAATGCTCTTTTTATTTTTATCTTTTTCATACCCATCTTTGCCTGGCCTTCTTACCGGATCTTCAGCAAGTTTTGAGCAGTATAAAGCAATCGTGGAACAGAAAAAAAGAAAAAGAATTGTCGGTTGGCGGCAGTGAGAAAGCTTGGGTTTCTCATTGCTTCGGCTACCACCGAAGTGCCCTGTGTGTGAAGGGCCATGGGCAGTGCTGAGTTAGTCACTCGACAGTGAAGAAAAACGGCAGTGACTATTGAGGGCTTGACCACGCTGACCGCTAGTCTCACCACACCCACCTCAGGCTTCCCTAGAAGAAACAAACCAACTCTGATGGGGATTTTTGACATAAATACTGTCAGAAAGTCTAGTCACACATGTTTCTCTTATGGGTTTCAAAGCAACTGACTCAGCTGATCAGTTCTTTCCAATTTGAAGTCACCCTGGGACCTGAGACGTCTCTGGTATTTAAAGCAGGCACCTTGAAACTTAAGAAGCTCTGCTAGTACTGGGCTCAAAATGTCCTCTCCCACATTCTCTGCCCCAAAACAAGGCTGCAGTTTGTAAGAAGAGGCAAACGGCCATGTTGTCGGATGTATATATGTACCCACTCCAGGCTCATTGTATAATCCGGGGCAGGGTTTCCTATATGTGATACTGTGTGTCTATGAGCCTATGACATTGAGACTTGGATGAACACCAGGGGACATTCTCACCATCTCCCCATTAGAAATGCTCATTGGTGCCAAATTTTTCATTCAAAGGACACTTTTAAGCAAATAAGGTAAATGAACACTCCCGAGGAAATAGGGTAGACGAATTGCTAGCATAACCTGTCTTCAAGTATTATACTGCCTTATTCTGTAGAAATAACTATATGTAAATAGAAATAGATCTACACAAGTCTCTTTCCCACCCCTACTTTCCTTATAATTGTATGGGATTTCTGGTGAATCTGAAAGTGGCACCCTGACATCAGTTGATCATTGCATTTAGCACTGGTTTTTTCTAGACGGCTTCTGGCAGCTGAGTTTGATTCCAGAGGTCAATCCCAAAACTTCTTACTGAATCCTATCTCACTTGATGTTAGCGTCTGCCTTCCCCCACCCTCCTGTGATAATCAAAAAACCCATTTGGATTGGCTGTGGACACACCATTGTTTCCAGCAGAGCCTGTTTGCAGAAATGCACTGAAAACCATCGATTAACTTAACACTTGTTTTCCCAAAAACATTTTGCTCATAGCTTCTGCACACACACACACACACACACACATGAACACACGGGCGCGCGCACACACACACACACAAAAGCAGCAGCTAACACAAAAACAATCGATCATTTTTAATCAGACCTTCAATCTGTCTTCTTCGTGTACTTTGACCAAAAAGGCTAAATAAGAAAATTGTTGGGTACTTCTCTCTGTTGTTTTTCATTATTTCATACTCAAAGTCCTACAAGAGCTTTATAGGGTAGTTTTTTCTGAAAACCCACAGACTAGAGAGAAAATTCAACCATTAAGTTAGCCATGTGTTAGAGTTTTTCTTGCCAGCATGGATGAAATGTAAAGGTGGCTTCATTATTAGTTTAGGGAAAGAAGGGTTCCAATCCAGTCAATGTGAAGAAGCTAGTGTTCTGGAAAATGAACCTCGGAAACTTCTCACCATCGTGAGCTGAGCTAACCTGATAGGCCGTGGAAAAGGACAGCATATTACTCTGGGTAAATGAGAAGCACGCAGAAAATAAAATTGTTAGGTTTTGCTTGGAACTGAAAATTGTTGAAGGTTGAAGACTTTAATGTAGGGAGTTTATCAACAGCCACAGAATCAGTGGCTTTATCACACAGCAGTAGGGTCTGCAAAAAGCCACTTCCTGCTGATGAAATTATAGACCTAGAGATTTGGGTCCAGATTTTATACTCAGGAAGCCCTTGAAAACTTGTTTTCTGCTGTCATGCTGAGGGAATTAATAGATTAGACATTAACCACTACAATTTTTTAGGTATCCCCAAAATATGGCCTCTAGTGAAAGAGCAGAGTGTCCTTAAATTTCATAATATAACATGGAACGCTTCATTTCATACGAAGGTCATTTGTAACAGGTTCTGAAGCAATGTTTTACATGGGGTAAACACCTAGCAAATGGGTGGATCATTTCTTTGATTTAAACTTGCCTGATTCCCTGTAAAAAGAGAGAAAGTGACTATAGGCAGAGCTCAGGTTGGATAATATTTCTCCTATTATGTACATTTTCTACTTATTAATGTAATTTAGAATTCCATGGATGTGCATACTGATGTACTGTTCAAACCATTTTGTGAATTTAAAAAATATTTTAACTGGAATAAAAGACAAATAATTTAGAGACTTAAATATATATCCCTTTGTGGGGTTAATTTGGTTTTCACATTTTTTGCATATTTCTGTGAAATCGTTAATTACAGTCATTGAATATTTATTGAGCAACTGCTACATAGTAAAATTATGTAAGGTAGGCAAAAAATGAAATGGTCGTTAAATTCAATAGAGTCTATTCTTTTGGGAATTTGAGATATATGTATATAGTTTTATGTAGAGAGTTTTATATATGTAGTTATATATAGTTATATATATTTAGTTATATACAGTTATATATAGTTTTATATATAGCTATATATACAGTTATATATAGTTTTATATACATAGTTATATAGTGTTATATATATAGTTTGAAAAATCATGGAATTGAGCATATTTACCATCTTTCAATTAATATCAGAACAGAATCTCTGACCTCAAGAATATCAGAATATCCTAAGGGAGACATAGAAGTAAAACAATAATCATAATATTGTGTGATATATTTACATAAAAATGTGCCCAAAATGTTAAGAAAGCTTGAAAGAAATGCTCTGAAGAGGACACTTAACTTTGTTGAGCAATGTCTAAAAGGTGGTGATTCTTGAACTAGATCTTTAAAAAGTCACAGTGAGAGAGAAGTTTATTCCAGGCAAAGGGATAGCTCAGAGAACTTGACTTTCAAAGGGATAAACAGATCAAAAGGGCTGGACTGGACTGTATGTATAGATATGATGAGAGATTGGCTAGAAAGGAGGGCTGGAACCAGAATATTAAGGACTCCTTCAAGTCTAAACTTTACAATAAATCAATTAGAAATAAAAAAAGAACTTAAAGACATAAAAGTCGATTAGAAATTTTGGGTGGAAACAATATGGAGGATGAACTGAAGACCAACCAAACTGGAACAGAGAGACTAGAAAGAATGAGTCATTCTGTCATGTGATCCTCACCAGGTCTTCATATTTTTTTACTATTTATTTTTAATGGTATGTAATAACCATAAGAAAGATGAGCAAATTCAGGAACCAGAGTTCAACTTACTCTATTCAAAAGTCGTCTGCCAGTTTGAATGTATTGACAGGGATTGACTTAGCAAGCCACTAGCCCAAGAGTTGCCTATCCTCATGTCTCTGCTATGAAACGCAAAAGATATTCATTTCAACTACATTTTTAGAAATTTAAGTAGTCATCACTTATCTCTAGGAGCCAATAACTGGAAGAAAAATAATTTACCTTAATTTAAAAAAGGGTTCATCCTGGCAAGATTAGTTTGTAAATTATTCTTTCTTACTAAGAAATATCCACTGTTCTACTTTTAGATGTTCCACAAACATCACATTATTTATTTTCAAAGTGTTTCTATGATTACTTAAGGCAGTTACATTAATCCCTTATAGAATTGCCTTCAGGGACATCTCTAATGTCATTCTATATGGAATTCTTCTTTAACATTATACTACAGACTCAGGCAAAGAGGTTAAAATGTTTTTCTATGCATTGGCTGCATAACCTTGGGTAAATTATTTAAACTCTTAATGGTTTCATTTCCTCTTCACTAAAATGAATATAGTAAAAGCCTAATAGATCGTGTGTAAGGATTTGGCAAGAGAGCTTATGAGAGGTACTTAACACAGTACCTGCCACTTAGTAAGCACCCAATAAATAAATCTTAGCTTTTATTGGCTTTCAAGGATAGGATTTGGCTTGGGAAAAGTTCATTTAAAAATGAAAAGGAAAAATGATCTGTGTTCTCACAGCAGAATAAACCAATGTCTAGTGCCCACTGAGAAACTCTGTCTTTGAGAAAAATTAGAAATCTTACCTGAGACTAGCTTCGCAGATGTTTTCCCTTTGAAGAAATGACCTCATTGTAGGAAGAGAGAAATCAAATCCCTAAAGATATAAATATCTGAATTTATGTTTTTCATGAACTGAAAGACCATAACTTTAAAATTTTTTTTGATGTCCTGAGAGGGCAGATTGTAAGTCCTTTTAATTATACATTTGAAAAATAAGACCATAACTTTTAATCAAGGAATATAAACGTGTTCTTCAATACCTCCAGTAAGTTGTAAGAATAATGCAATTCAATCTGAGAAAGACAATAAAAAAAAATAAATGTAAAGTAAGATAGAAATAATTCTCCCGGTTTAAGGCTGATATCATAGACATATATCATTTAAGAAATTTAAACCTGTACTCAAAACATTAATATATGTAAAATATATATCATGTAGTATTTTCATTGCTATTTTATGAAAAATGATATAACCATGAATTCATAATACAATTAATACAAAATAGCTTTCCCTTATATTTTTACCATTTAAATATGAAGAATTATTTTAAATATATGCAACTATATAGCAATTTAATTTTTGTTTAATTATGAAGATTCTTAGAAATTATAGAATAAATCCAATAAACATAAACAACTCTTTAGAAAAATAAAATCATAACTTAAAGTACTAACATCTTTTTAGTTTCCTTGTTTTTGATTTCTAAATTGTAATTACTGCCCTGCATACAGTGCATAGAATTGATTTTTACATCCGTCACGTTTTTATAGCCAAGACCTGCAAATAAATAAGAGTGGTTTTCTCTACAGCAAAGGTCAACAGATTGAACAAAGTTAGAGAAGCTGCCCGACATGAAATTTAATATTATAGGGGACTACATTTTAATAAATGTATAGAGAAGTTTTCTATGGAAGCAGATTTATGTGTGTACCTTCATAGGATCACTTATTTACAATAGCTTACAGTACATTTGCTGAAACCTACATCATACTAATGCAATGCTGCTTCCTACTTACACATGAGTTTTCAAAGTTATTTCCAAGTAGGAGCTATTATCCCTGCTTCACATACACGGTAAATGATGCCTACACACAAAAATAAACAGAAGTGACTTTCCCTAAGTTGCAAAGTTCATCAAGCCACCCAGAGAACACAGAAATATTAACTCCTCTTTTGCCCAAGACGCATGAGCACTGCTATTTTCACATATTTAAGGCCATTTGAGTATCAAATTAATATCACTTTTTATAGGCAGCATTTGAGAGTCGTTCAGAAGTTGCCATTCTCCACGTTCTGACCTTCAACTTCAATTTTAAGTACTGGCTGGATGTCTCCGAGGAGCCTCTGCTAAATATTGAGGAAGGCTTTTATCACTTCTAAGCTGTTTGCTTTATTGCATAAAGCACATCCTCCTGGAAATAAAAATTCACTTGAGCAAAAGAAAAGTTTTCAGAACTCTCTTCAATGAAGAGTTAGGTGGAGTGTGGGAATCCAGCTATATAGTGATTGCGAAAGCATAAATGGGCCTGGGATATTTTTCAAGTCCAACCACCTGGGAACATGACAACTTCTATTGGTCAGAATTATTGACATTTTGAGCATAGCTAAAGGTGTAGAAACATTTTTTCCATTTTCAAGATGTAGGAATCAACTCTTCATTTACTTACTGTGAGTAGAGAGGTGAAATTTAGTATTACCACTTTATTTAGTAGCTCTCCTTATATGACATACGTTGTGCAGAAATTGAGTTTCATTCATTACAGCTTCAACAGTGGAAGTATTGAAGATCGTCGTTCAATTTATTAACTAAGAATTCAACATGACAGAATTTAATTCTCATTATTCCTTATATCTTAAAAATAAAGCAAATTCCATAAACAAATAAGTAATGCTATTTTCTACTGTTAGGTATGAAACTAATATTTTGAAAAGAATTTCTACTGAGTTATTATTGTGAAAGGTGGGTCTGGAAAGAACCCTTCTATACTATGGAAATATCTGAAGTGTACTTTGTGGCTGCTGCAGCCTCTCCTGTCTCTTCTGTTTGTTCATTGTGTGTTTCTCTCTGTTTCTTTTCATTCATCAAATATCATGTTACTGCCTGGTATATAGTGGGTATATGCAAAAATCACAAATTATCTTCCTTTGAACAGATACAGTCTATTTTTACTTGGATTATGAGAAGTAATGAGTATGATAAGACTGACATAGCATATTTCAGAGATAAAAAAAGATCTACTTTCAGTGGTTTGTACCTTTTTTGTTGCAACATAAAACCTGGGAAGGGCAAAAGCAATTCTTATTTATAAATATTAATCATTGTGTTTTCCTGTGACATACTTTCTTGTAAAATAGGCATACTACTGACTACTAAATTCCATAGCCCTTTTCAGATCTGTACTTTAATTTTCAAAAAGTACAAATGTAAGATAAGTGGAAAAAGATATTATGCAGTGTCTTAAAATTATTATTTTTTTCTTCCTGGAAACAGCTGGTTTTAGAGTTCTCCAGTTTCCCCTGCTGGAGTTGATGAGGTCACTATCACCTCAACCAGCAAAGGAAGTGGAATTCTTTTCAATGGTTTTGTTGCTTTGGATGTTATCCAGTGGACCAAGAAGAACATTAAATCTGATTCCTGACAGATTAGCAAAGGAGGAACAACTTTGTAAATACTCTGATTTGAAAACATATTTATTTACAGATGCACACTGTCAGATATTGGGGGTCAAAATACATGCTTATTTACTTAGCAACTTTGGTACAAGAAGGAAAAGTATTACATATATGTTCTGCAGCTTCTGAAGTTAAATTAAATCACATTCCTTTTTATCATACATTTGTTATTTTGCAAGATCCAACTTCCTATTTCTTACAAGTAAAAATTTATTTTACCAGCCTTGGATTTAACTCTGAAAATACATTTGGGTCAAGCCAAAATAAAATGAGACCATTTTTTCCTTAAAATACATGTTAATTTTTTTTTAATTTTAAAAAACCTTTAAAGAATTTTGGATACTGGAAGCAAGACCATTGAAAATGTGGTTTAATTTAGAAATGCCATAGAATACCAAAACACTCCAGATGTGAAACAGAAAATTACAACTGCATAAATGATTTTGCTGATGTACATCAACATTGATAGCTGAAATAACCGTACCATATGTTTTATGTTGTGTCTTGGTTTGGGTGGTTTTTTTTTTTTTTTTTTTTTTTTTTGACATATCTGCTTCCAGGCAAGTATAGTTTACTGAGGGTTAAGACATATGCTAAAAATTGTAAATGTGTTTATTAGTTACATCATATTTATTAACTATATTAACAATGTGAAAATTAGGAGCAAAACATAGATAGGCTAGAATATTGAGTGCCATCTTGTGCTTATTTCGAAGTGTTAATAAATTGAAATGAAATTATGTTGTGGACAAGTACAAGATGAAATCGTGAGACTGTACTAATTTGTAAAATTAAGAAGTTGTAGAACTATGAACATCAACTATTGCATTATAGGAAGAAGTTAATTTAAAAGAATAGGACAAGGTAAACTTTTTTAAAGAATTTGCCAAAGTGGGACTATATAAGAAAAACAGCATTTCAGGAAGTTTGACCTTCACTAGAAGCTCTCTCTGTGCCTCTCTTTTTCACCGTTCATACTATTTTAAAAAAAAAAAGACAATATTGAAATATATGTTTTACTTGTAACATCTATTGCATCTGGAATTGTAGAAAAGTCAGTATGATTGACTGTTGTAGGTTGAGCCCTTGCTGTAAGTCAGGCACTATGCTGGATGTGGTAAATGTATGTCCTATTTCAAAGGTAAAGGTACTGCATTTTACACACACAGTTTGGTTCAAAAGCTTTAAGAGTAACAAGAAGGTTTGCCCAAGCTTAGCCACATCAGTGAGCAAAATCCACCTGATAGAATGAGCTTGGGATCTCTGAGTAAGCAAAACACCAATTGACAAAACAGTTGGTGAGTTATGTTTTTATCCTAATAGTTGTGTAGCTGCGCTGACTTCACCTTTTTCAATTCAGAACTTTTCTCCGAGAGGTCCTTTCTCTTTGTGAAGTGGTCCTTCTTCAGTTTGGGACTCTTCCATTTACCTGATTGAGTCCTGCTCCATCTATATAGGCTCCTGTAAACCAACTTTACACTACAGTGCTTCCCTTATCAACACAGGTTGATTTATTTTGAGCCAATCTTAGAATATACAATTAAGTGACAACATAAGGGATGGACTTATAGAAGGGATAGAAGTTGGGTTGGCCATTTCTATAGTGCATTCTGTTGTAAGTTTTGGAGTACACATTCTGGAAATCACATCATGGCCTACTCAAATGTAAGGACACTCTTAATCTACAATATGGTCTCCTCTCTTCTACACTAAACATGCAAATTTGAATGTGTTCAGATTAAAGATAGTGTTTCATAATGTATCAGAGCCTTGGATCAATTACAGCAAACCTCAGCTCTTTTCTTATGCCCGGAGATGTGCTTAAGAAAAAACAGGCAAGAAAGGCAGCGTTTCGGGATCATAAACTTTCATCAAAGTGAGTGTTCTATGCAGTTTCTTGCCAGGTGATCACAGGCTCCTTTTTTTTTTTTAACCTCTGTAGAAATTTAACAGCTGAGACATTCCCTTTAGATGTTTACTTTTTCTAAATAGAGAATGTGGAAGTTTTTTTTTAAGTAAAGCAGTGCCCCCAGCTAAACAACTTATATGAATACATATATTGAAGATGAATTTCATACTGTAAAATATATGTAAGTACTATTTTGCTAACACCTTAGATTTAGATAATTTCTTGAGGCATATTCTATAGGAAATCTGATGGCCACAGGTGGTATAAGCTACCTTTCTTTATTGAAATAAATTACAACTGATAGACATGTGAATGCATATTTTACATACTTTTGTGAACTTCTAAAAATGCATGACATTTTTGGTTGGAAATAATATATTAATTTATATTCCTTCAGAGTTACCTCTTATAACAAATGCCATCTGACATTTATTGGGAAATAAGCTTATTTTCACCCAAACCAATTTGGAAATATTTTATGTTATAGTATTTCTTGCTATCATTGCAATGGACAGTGGGTCTACCTTTATGGCTACATTAGCAAATGTCTCCACACTATCCCTGCACACTCCAAAAGAGAAATCCTACTAGATCTTAACTATTTATTAGTCTACTGAATAGATTCTACCTCATTCATTTTTATCTTTAATTAGATACTCCATCTATCTTCCCCTGCACTTACACAGTGCCCCAAGAATTTCTAAATACACAGTGAGTACGTGCAACAAGAGATTTACAATATCTTACTCTGCCTCCCAAAGACCAATTGTGAAAGGGAAGATATATGTAAGTGTTGGCACTAAGAAATAGGGTCTCCTTGGGCATGTCTGTTTTCTCCTCTGGTGGCTGGTGAACTAAACTAGCCAACAGAGATGCTTTATTTGTTTGAACTTGAAAAATGTTCTCTGTCCCTGGACTCTGATTGGGCCCTGCCTTCCTTCCTATTTCCAGTCACTTACCCATATACAGTTCCTGCCGAGTCTGGTGTTGGGGTTACAACATAATGATGTTTCTGGACCTGCCCACCACCCATACTCCATTTTTAATACATCAAGCTAATGTCTAAGCTAGACGTTTCCCTTGTATAATTATGCAAGAAAAAAAGCTTCTATTAAGACTGAGAACATGAACTGAAGATATTTAAACATACATTCTCAATTTTAGGAAAGCACAGGTTTCTATATCCAGTTGAATGAAAGAAACTATACAAATAAAGGAAATTGTTGCTTAAAAGTTAGACTTTCTGTGGTGGTAAATCTGTTTCAATTTGAGACACAGAAAGTAGTTACAAATTTCAGCTTTAGGAAAACAAACCTATACTGCAAGCTTAGCCCAGAAAGAATTTTGTTAATGATGGGAAAAATATGACAATGGCTGATTTCAACCTCTAAAGAAGAGATAGCCAAGTTATTTTATCTCAACTTACATTGAATCTCATTGCAGAAAAATTGCCTTTCAAGTAAACAGAAATTTGAATATGGGTCTATAATGTAATAGAGAAAAAAGTAAAAGTATTCATGGTACTGTTATAACAAATGGAGAAGGTGAGTATTAGGATATACTTTTTTTAAAGGCAATATAATTCATCCTCAGTGAATGTTGACAAAATAGCTTCAAAATTGCATCAAATGAAGGCGTGTTGTGCAGACATTTAGCTAGGAATTTCCTGACTTTAGCCCCTAGATGACCTCATGGTTAAATGGCTAAAGCAAACTAAAAGGAATTTAAATCTTACATGTTTATGGTGTCATTCACACTTTATTTATTTATTTTTGTTAGCGTGGATTAATATAATAAAAACCAGGTACCACACTGAGGGACAACTGCAATACTTTGAAATGTTACATTGGAAAAAATCAGAAAATGCTTTTAGTTTTTATCTTTCTGTGTATGCTATTTTCATCCATTTAAAGTGTAACAGAATTAACTTATGAAGATAGAGCCACAATTCAGAAATATCATAAATTGACTTTTTCCTAAATTCAAATGAAAGTTGCAGGTTGAACATCCATCTTGAGAGAATCCCTTTTTTTGTACACTCATATGTAAAAAATTATTTAAAATTTGAGAAAAAAGTGAAAATAGAAAATATACATTTTCTCATATAAGAATTGCCACAGTAATGTAATTTTTAACCCTCAACAATTTGTCAGGGCATGAATAATACAATAGCAGGTATTACTGGATGTATTCGGTATATGGAAAAGAAAAAATGTTTTACATATAACATCTATTGCATCTGGAAGTGTAGAAACTGCTTAGCCACATCCCCACACGTTTAACTGGCAGTGCAAACAATATTAGAATTCAATAGAAAAAATTCAAGCATTCTATTTACTCATCTTGAATGAAATATTCATTCAATTTTGTATTTTTTATAAAAGAGAATGCGATTTCAACAGCTTCATCTGAAACCATTTAAAATCACAGTTACGATCTAAGAAGTTATTTTATTTACAGCATATTTATATAGCTTTAAACTTCCTTGAACCTTATTTTTTTAAGAAAAAGATCAGGTGCGTCTTACCAAGGAGGAACTATTCCAAGACCAAGGAAAGCGAATTTCCACCATTTCAACGTGTAACATGTGCTTAATCTTGTTTATATGCATTTCAAAACTTCTCAATCTCAAAAGGAAAAAAAAAAAGTAAACATATCATGTTTAGACCTTTCTGCTGTTTTCAGTTTCAGTGTATCTCATCTCACACACACACACACACACACACACACACATCATCATCATCATCATCATCATTCTTAGCATTAACATTTGTGGTTAAAGACCTTGGGCCATCCATCCACACACATTGGCATTCAGAAGGCCCACGGCCAATCTGTAATATGGGAACACTAACACCAGGACCAGGTCTAAAACACTAAGCAGATGAAGCTCAAGATATCAGTTGCCCTAGTTTCAGAACAGCCACAATTTGTTTATAAATCATTTTCAGAGAACCCTGCTGACTGCCACCAACTAAAGAGGAACTCCAGGTATGTGACAATGCTGAAAATTACCACCAGAGGAAAAAGAAAAAAGAAGAGCTTGATTCACACTTGGGCTATCGTCATGGCAAAACACATTTACTTTCTATTCTTTGCCTTTAGCTTGATGCTTTGTGTTGAATGAAAAGTTCATGCATTTTAAAGCCATTACAACTTTGAACCTTAATTTCTAATGCATAGCCCAGAAAAGGAGAGACCCACCGACTACCTTTCTTGTAGGCTTCCAGGGTGGATAAAACGAGTATTTGCCAAAATCTATTCTACTCTATCCTCCCTCAGGCACAGTACCTTGCCAATGTCATGTCATGTAATTTTTTGAACTGTTCTCCGACGTGGGCATGGTTCTAAGGCCCAATTTGAAGACAAGGAAACTGAGACAGGTAGTTGATTCTCCTAGAGCCACAGGTCAATGGGTAACACAAGCCAAACCAAACATTTTGGTACTAAGCTTTTCCCGTAGAACAACATTGTCTTTCTAATGATCCGCCCTGATTAATTTCAAAAACAAAAGGCTATGTAAATTAAATTCTAAAAGATTGAAAATTCTAGTATCACAAGATTTATTGTGTGTTTGAATATCAATAGACTCTCTTATCCATTCTCCATTTACCTGACTAAGCAGAATCTGATGTGTTTCATTCATTTTTAACATTCCTGAGATTTCTCAATCTGGGGGTGTGTATCTTATTTATATATTCATTTCCTCTGAAGTATTGCTTCTCCTACATCGCTGTTTTCAAAGTGAGTGCCGTAGAACCCTACACGTCAAAGACACTTTGGGGACCACTGTGGAAGATCATTTGTAGGGAGGTCATCAGAATGGTCTTTGGACACTTTCACTTTTCTTTAATATATTGAGACATACATTTCCTATCAGTGTTTAAAAAGTACTTGGTAGGGAGAAAGAAAGTGAAGAGGGAAGGAGGAAGGAAACAAGTGAGGAAAGAAAAAGTAAGCAAAGAGGCACTCTCCTCGACCATGAAGGTGCTACTATTAACAAGAAATTTGAATTTGGAATCAAGAGATGTTAGTCCTGAGGTCTTTCTGAGACAAGAGGTACTGAGAGAACAGAATAGCAGTATTCATAATAATACTGGATCCTGTGTCATGCAATTGTGGTGACCTGTCTGAGATTTAAGGAATAAAGGTTAGCTTTGAATGTCTTAAAACAAACAAGCTTTTCTTTTGCAGGGGTTCAACCTTAAGCAAAAGGAAGGTCTATGCAGTACTACAAAGATGGTCCAACTTCTTGAAAGCCCTACAAGACCTTGTATGATGCACGCCTCACACTCTGCTAACACGAGTGTTCCCCACGCCTATATTTCTGACTTCGAGAAATTCCAAAGAATCCTCATTTTTTTTGTTTCTATGATATCCCGGCAGTAAGGCAGTGAGGTGTATTATGTAGGACAATGGTCTTCGGCCATAGGTAACTTGCCCATCACCCTCGACTCTCGGGGGATATCAGACAATGTCTGGAGACTGAAACCTAATGCATACAGCTCAGAAATGCTGCCAAATATCCTACATTGCACACAACAGTCCCTGCAAAGGATTTTTCCAGCACAAACGTCAATAGTGTCAAGGTTGAGAAACTGATCTAAGAGCACACGACTGTGAACTTGAGTACTGCTTGGATCCCTTCGCCTAATTCTATGTTCCCCCACATCTGAGCTTCGCAATGAACTTATAAAAGTTTTCTGCAAATGTTATCATGGGTTGTAGATGGGGCAGAATAAATTGAAATACATCTGCTTTCCAGAGAGAACTAGGAAACTAGAGAGAAAGGATGGAGGCAAGATGCTATTGGCACCGAAGGTCCAGTTAACCACCTTGGAGACCATTGAAACATCATCCCTCCAACGATGTATGATTAGGTTTTTCACATTTTCAAACGTCATTTAAATTAAATGTCTTCCTCCTAATAGACTTTTGGACATTCTTGACAAGCCTGTTTACATTTCTGAGTTTCACCCGTGCTGTTACAGATAGCTATAACTTTTTCAATTTCATTGCTAAATAAGTATTCCATGAGATGAGTATACGCCAGTTTATTTTTCTATTCCACTGCTGTGGATATGTGTTGTTTTCAGTTTTCCACTATTAAAAATATTCTGTGATAAACACTCTTGCTTATGTCTTTTGGTGCACTTACGAAAAGTTATATATTATATATATAATTTATATACTAAACTTATATATAATACATATAAAATATGAAATAAAAATAAATTACATATAAAATACACATATTCACTATATATATTCGATGTGTATACACACACACACACACACACACACACACCCCTTTGAACCGAATTGCTAGGTCACAAAGCATAATCATATTTAAGTTTATTAATAATTTCAAAAGGCTTTCCAAAACAATTATGTCAATTTACACACCCAGCAACCATCAAAAGCATTCCAGCGACCTACAACTTCATCAGGATTCAATATTGTTTGACATTTAAATTTTTGCCAATCGGAGAGATGCAAACAATCAACGCATTTAAAACATTTTCATTGCTTTGATAACTAATTAGATCAAACTTTTTTCTCCTATAGTCATTCTTGATTCTTCTTTTGTGAAATAGCTGTTGGAATTTTCATCTGATTTTTCTAATGATTATATCGCGTTGCCTCATTTATATAGATATGTACACACACATATATATGTATATATATTAGTATTTACTATTTATCTATTTCTATAAAGACAGAGAGATTCTAAATACTAATCTTTTGGGAGTTTTATATGTTACAGACATTTTCTTCAATGTTATGCCTTGTCTTTTCACTCTCTGCATTATTACATTTGATATACAGATGTTATTTTATGTGTTAAAATGTATCATATTTTCTTTTATTGATTGCACTTTTTGCTTCTTGTTTAATAAATCATTTTCTATCCCAAGGTCACAAATATATCTGAAAATATTTTCTAATATTTTGTAAAATGTACTTTATAAAAGTTTTATAGTTTTACTGTTCACATGATGGTCTTTTATTTCCCTGGAATTAATTTTTATGAAATGTGAGACAAGGGTCTATTTTTTTTTTTTTTTTAGTATTAATAGCCCATTCTCCCAGCCTCATTTAATAAAAGAGCCATCAATCTATAGTGATCTGTAATAACAGCTTTGCCATAAATCAAGTTTCCATGTTAGTGGATCTGTATCTGTACTCTATATGTTGTCCTATTGATCAATTAATCTACTCCTTAATCAATATAATAGTCTTAATTACTATAGCTTCAAAATTAATCTTGACATCTGCAGGGTAAATTACCTCCACCTTTTAGTTCTTCTTCAGAACTGTCTGCACCACTCTTGGCTTTCTGCTCTCCCATATCAATTTTAGAATCAGCTTGTCAAGTTTATATGCACACAGAGACATGCACAAACCTGTCCTGATTAAGTTTGCATTCAGTGTTTATATTAATTTTGGTGGAAACTGCCGTGTTTCTGGGGCTTTCTTTTTCCTGAAGTGAAAGCATTCTTTCATAAAATGTTCTAAATAAAGTGTTTCAAAAACATTTTGTAAGATTTATTCCTATATTATTTTAATATCCAAAGCTATTAGAAGAGGTAGCAAATACGTTTGCGGCTTGTGGTGATTACTCAGAAATATAACTGATTTTTGTACATTATTTTTTAGTCTAGTCACAATAAAGACATTTTATACATTTTAAAAATCTATCCTTTTTTACAATAAAAAATGTTATTTTCATGTCATCCTTTTCAGACTTCATATTACTCACATTCTTTTATTTTTTCACTACACTCGCGAGATCAGTATTGTTACCATAAAGTAAGATGTTTGCTCTACGTTTTTTGTCATTTTGTTTTGTTTTGAGAGGCATAGTGTATGCAACAATTACAAAAGTTTAAAAAAATGCCTATTTTTAGCTTGTCGATTTTTATTATGACTGGACGTTAAATTTCACAAAACTCTCTCTGTATTTGATTTTTTTCCTTCGATCTGTGAATATGGTGAGTTGGAGTATGTTAACTCCTAATTAACCAAACATGTAGTAGTTCAAACATGATCCAAGTTAGGGTCAGGATGGGTAACGAGGTTGCTGAGGACATCTCTCTCCTCCGAAGAGTCATTTAGAGGCAGTCTGGCAGTGATCCTTTCACCATTTGTTTTTCAACATCGATTTGATACTAGTTATCACCACTGCAACCCAGGAATAAGGAGAAACACACATGGTAGGTTTTCTAGGTCAGACTTGGAATTTGCACACACCAGTCTGTCTCATGTGCTTCTGGATAAAACTCAGCCACATAGGAAATATTCTATAGCTTGGCGCCCAGGAAGAAGTAAGTATAAATTTGGTGAGAAACTAATCACCTTCCTGTATGAGATGGATAATATGAATTGATTTTCTAATTTTCAAGCTATCTTTGATTGAATAATGTACCCAACTAGATATAGTTTGAGTACTAATCTTGATTTGATCAGCTAATAATTTTATTGGACTTTTGCATCTTTTTCTGAGGTTGAGATTAGTCAAAAATTTTCTAAACTCAGTGAGGCATTATTGTTGCTATGGCCGAGATTCAACAGTTTTTCTTTATAGATTTCCTCTTACACTCCTGTATTTTATGAGTTGATCTGGAATCTTGTCCTTTGAAGAATTACACATGAACATGCACATACAAACACGTGCGCGCGCACACACACACACACACATATACTGCAGGCTTACAGGAAAGTATTTTTCTATTCTCTTCCTTCACTTTTAAAGAATAATTAATTGAACATAGAATCCTAGGTTAGTAGCTGTTTATTTCATTACTTCAAGCATTCATTCCATCTTCTCTGGCTTCAATTATTTAAAGTGAGATATTAGCTGCCCGGGTTTGCATTCCTGCCCTGAAGGCAATAGGTCTTTTTCCTCTTTCTGCTTTTAAGATTTTTTTTTGTCTGGCTTTCTGCATGTATTTGAAAGCTCTGTTACCAAGTGTACGCATGTTTAAAACAATTATGTCTTTATGACCCAAAAGAAGGAATATTAGTGGGCAGAAAGGGAGAATTTTTATAATAAAGACTACGTTAACTTCTATTAACATAGTGATTGCAGATTTCTTATGATTTGCTTTTGCATGGTATATCTCTTTTTCCATCCTTTTACCTTTAGCCTATCATTGCCTTTTATTTAAAGTTTGTTTCCTGTAGCCAATACATAGTTGATTCTTACTTTGTTTCCAGTCTGGTTTTCTCTGTTGGTCATTGGGAAGGTCTAGAGCCTTTTCCACTAATGTAGTTATGAATATGTCAGAGTTGTAGCCTAAATTTTTATATATGCTTTCCAGTTGCCCCATCTATTCTTCTCTGTTTTTCTGCCTTTTTTTGAATTGAGTACTTTTAGTATTTTATCTACTATGGTAGACTGAATAAAGGCAGCCCCAAGATGTTCACATCCTAAACCCCAAAACCCATAAATATGTTACATTACATAGTAAAAGGGACTTTACAGATATGATTAACTTAAGTAAATTGAGATGGGAAGATTTTCCTGTTTTCCCCAGATGGATTCAATATAATCACAAAGTCTTATAAGAGGGAGGCAGGAGGGTCACAGTCAGTAGTAGGAGGTGTGATGATGGGAACAGGATATTGGAGTGATGTGAGGAAGAGACCACAAACCCAGGAATGCAGTCAGCCTCTAGACACTAAAAAAGGCAAGGAAACAGTTTCTCCTCCTACTCCTTTTCAAAAGAAGCAGCCCTACTAGAATCTTGACTTTACTCTAGTGATACTGACTTTGGGTTTCTGACCCCAAGAATTGGAAGAGAATAAATTTGTGTTGTTTTAAGCTACCAAGTTTCTGGTATTTTGTCACAGAGGTCATATGAAAGTAATAAAGATGTTGGCTCCTGGGAGTGGGGTGCTATTGTAACAAATACATGATAACAATAAAAATACTGTAACCAAAACCAAAACAAATACAAACGTGAACCTGGCTTTGGGATAGGATAATGGGCAATTTTGAGGGCTGTGATAGAAAGTCTAGATTGTATTGAAAGAACAGTTAGAAGAAGTATGGATGTTAAGACTCTTGATGAAGACTCAGAAAGAAGTGAGGAGCATGGTGGGGAAACCTAAATCATCTCCAGGCACAGGTAAATCATCACGAACAGACTGTTGGTAGAAGTAAGAATGTGAAAAGCTCTTCTGTTACAGACTCAGAAAGAAACGTAGAACATGCTCATGGAAACTGAAAGAAAAGAGATCCTTTTTTACATAGTTTCAGAAAGCCTCACTGAGTTGTGCCCTATACTTATGTGTAGAACAAACTACTACTAAGCAATGAACATGGGCATTTAGCAGAGGATATCTCCAAGCCTCATGTTAGAGACATGACCTGGTTTCCTCCGGTTGCTGATAGAAAAATGTAAGAGGTAAGAACTAATTTGAGGAAAAAGCATTAAGTCCAAAGTAACCAGGACTTGATGAATTGAGAAATTCTCAGCCTTCCAGATTATAACAAAATCCTAAATTAGAAGATTTGCTATCCACAATGCATGCTCTAGAGAGAAGGCCAAGGTGTACCTAGACAGCTTTTGCTAGCACCTTGGAAACATCAATCAAAAAGTCAAAATATTTTGTCACAAGGAAGATTAGCCATTGTCTCATGGATCTTTCAAGCTATCTCAGCAGAAGCTAAAAATACAGATGAGAGTATCCAGGAAAGATCTGTAGAGAAACCTCTAATCTAACAAAGTGATCCCTATGACATACACAGGAGACCCACAAGGTTTTTAAGCATGTCAATAAATGCCCTGACAACTTGGACTGAGAGAAGCAGAAAGGAGACAAAATGAAAAAGAAAAAACAAAACAAAACAAAACAAAAAATATTAGACTCTCAAAATACACAAACAGAAAACAGGCTATTAAAACTACTCAGCTTCAAGTGCATGGTACCCTTTATGAGGAAGAAATGATGACTTCAAGGATAGAGCTGCGGGCCCAGAGAGCGGAGGCTCAAACTACAGAAGATTATTGAAATTAAATGGGGTTTAATGGATCATTGAAATCCAACTGGGCAAACCCCTTGCAATTAAATGGAATTTTTCTAATTGGATTTCAAAATTGCTTGCATGTGTTTATTTTTCTTTCTTCCCCTTTGAAATATCAGTTAAAATTATCTTACATTTCTTCTGTATTTTCCACCTTATCTCAGTACTGTATTCTGGATAATTTTCTCAATGCTAACTTCCTGTTTACTAATTTTTTTATTAAAATAATATGTTGTCAAATATTCTCATCGAGATTTTCATGTTAATGAGATTTTTTATTTCTCAAAGTGTTATTTAGTTCTTTATAAAATAGGTTTGGTCATTTTTCATACTGTACATTTTTCTAATGCTTATTGGCACAAATAGTGCCAATGCCTTCTTGATTCTATAATTATGTTATACATACACAGTTTATATTATGGAATTACGGTGTTCTCATAATTACAGCTTTAGAAATCTTTCTGAATATATAGTTTTTCTTTGTTTTTCTGCTACCTCCCATTCATAATGCCTTGGTTTTGTGTGTATGTCTCATAATTTTTGCCTAAGAGCTCATGATTTCTTGGAATTTACCTGTGAAAATTCTTTGGAACTGAAGATGAAGTTGTGTGTTTTTGCAAAGAAGATTTGACTTACTTCTTCAAAAAACCAGAGAGAGAGAATAAGCCCAGGATCATTTAGAGAGGTATTATTTTGACAAATTAACTAGTATGGATTTGTGCTGCAAACCTGTGTGAGGGATACTTACAGTAATGAATTATTAAGGAAGTTTATTTTTCCTATTCGTAATACAGTCACCCTTTGTTTCAGACCATTGGTGGGAGGATTGATAAGTTTATTTCTAGTTCATTAAACTGACAGTGTATACTTTGAGTGCCAACTTTAGGAGGGCTCTTTTCTTGGTTTTTTGTTGTTGTTGTTGTTGTTCTGGAGTAGACGTGCAGGATGCGCAGGTTTGTTACAAAGGTAAACGTGTGCCAAGGTGGTTTGCTGAACCCATCAACCCATCACCTAGGTATTATGCCCAGCATGCGTTAGCCATTTGTCCTAATGCTCTTCCTCCCCCCAGCCCACCTCCAGACAGGCCCCAGTATGTGCTGTTCCCCTCCCTCTGTCTATGTGTTCTCATTGTTTAGTTCTTATTTATAAGTGAAAACGCACTATTTGGTTTTCTGTTCCTGTGTTACTTTGCTGAGGATAATGCCTTCTGGTTTCATCCATGTCCCTGCAAAGGACACAATCTCATTCATTTTTACAGTTGCACAGTATTCCATGGTGTATATGTACCACATTTTCTTTAACCAGTCTATCATTGATGGGCATTTGGGTTGATTCCATGTCTTTGCTATTGGGAATAGTGCTGCAATGAACATACATGTGCATGTATCTTTGTAATATAATGACTTATATTCCTTTGGGTATATACCAAGTAATAGGATTGCTGGGTCGGTCAGATGGTATTTCTGGTTCTAGATCTTTGAGGAATCTCCACACCGTCTTCCACAATGATTGAACTAATTTGCATTCCCACCAACAGTGTAAAATCATTCCTATTTCTAGGAGGTCTCTTTTTAACTTTTCCCATTGAGAGGACCTTGAGCTTCCTCTGATGTCCTTCAAGCCCACAAATAACCATGAAAACTAAAATTTAAGTTTACCATTGCCCTCAAGTTATAAGTCATCTTCAGTGTTCACCTTTTAATGGAGTGCTTTCTGCACTTTTTTGCCAAATTATTGAGGCACTTAAGAACATGGTTCCATATATTTTCAGCATGTTTAGCTGTTTTTAGCAAAATAGCAAGCAAGCCTGGGCTCCTAGAGTACTTCCAGCCAAGGAATTAAAATCAACCTCACTTTTATACAGCATATTTTTTGTCCTGAAGGCAATAAACTAATTAATAAATACTGTGCCTACTGCTTATATCTTGGTGAGATTATACCATTTCAAGTATTAGAATAAATATATCTGTAAAATTCTGCAAGAGGAATTTTTAGCCCAATGTGTCTACTACTTATATCATCCTGATATTTGCAAAAATATTTTTTTCCATAAATGAAGAGAGAATGATGGCATTTGAAAAGGGCAAGCTCTTTTTGAACTGTGAATAAAATGAACATGCTGGAAAAAGGCAAACTAATAAATGGAAAATCCCAGTGTAACCTCCCCAGACACACTCATATCCACCCAGTGAGAAACAATTGTTCACCTGAAAATTACATTTTCTTGACTTGCATAATGATTTCCCACGAACGAACAATCACAACCTAGTTTTGCAATTGCACAATTCATTCCTGCATTGCATCCAAGTGAGTCATTCCTGCATTAGGTAGGCAAAAGGTTTGAGGTTAAAATACCATGACCAGTAATAGCTCCAAACGGATTTAATTACAAGAATCTAATTATTCACCCTAGAGATCCTGCCTCAGTGTCTTTAAGGCAAATAAAGTTTCCTTTCTATCTACGTATCTATAGCTAGCAAAGCTAAACAGCTTATTTGTGGTGGCATTTCACAACCAACTCTTAACAAAAAAGATATTGCAAATAATATGAACTATTAACTTTGAATAAGCTCTCTTTTTGTATAAAACTCTATGTAAATATGAGTTCCCCAAAATATAATAATAGGTACAATGTCATTTCAATAGTTCTAATGTTGTTACTAATGTAACTTAAGCATAAACTATACCATTTCTCTGTGAGTGTCCTAGTTTCCCAGATTAATTAGGTTATTTCGTTATAATGTACACACCTGGAAAAGAAATTTCAGGAACATGTTAAAAATGACCTCCCAAAAGTAAGAATTAAGCACTCCCCATGAAACATTAATGCAAATATCTTATATGATATTGATTACTGTGTAAAATCTACATTGAGCTCAGCATTGCTTGTTAAATTTCCATCTAGGGTAAACTATGCCAAGTCCTTCAGAATGAGGTCCCATTCTTGCCATCTTTATGACTACTTTATTAGTTTTATTTTTTACTTTTTTGAGACGGAGTTTCACTCTTGTCACCCAACTGGAGGGCAATGGCACGATCTCGGCTCACTGCAACCACCACCTCCTGGGTTCAAGCAATTCTCCTGCCTCAGCCTCCCAAGTAGCTGGGATTACAGGTGACCACTACCACACCCAGCTAATTTTTGCATTTTTAGTAGAGACGGGGTTTCACCATGTTGACCGCTGATCTCAAATTGCTATGACTACTTTTATTTGGTGCTCATGAAATGCTTGATATTTAAGTCAGGTTTTTAATTTTAAATTACAATACAAAGAATATTGCCAAAGTGACAGGTTAAATCAAAATGGAACACAACCCTAGGGTGTTAGAACCAAAGGGATCTAAAGAACCAAAGGGATTTAGGACTCTCCTTGTACAGGTAAGCAAATAAAATGCTAAGGTTGCACAGTTAATAATAGCTGAAATTGCAACCTGGGATTTTGTTATTCAGTGTTCATTCCTTCACGAACAATTCCATATTATCTCCCCTATTCAAAATTACATCATTTAAACCTACTAAGGGTCAGTTTCACCCCTGCTTAAGATTTAAGGTTTTTCCAGAGACATAAAGAACAAAAACCTAAAAGTGAGCTATGAACATCAGATCTCTCTGCATTGAGCTTAACTTGAGTTCTGTACAACCAGACGACTTTCAGTATTCAACCCAGATATGCCCCCTATATTTATGCTGAAACAAATCACTACAGGCTTCATGAACTTACAGTTAGCAAATGACAAGAGAGGGAAATGAACTCAATCTACTCTCATTGCTTTGAATGGTAACCGGGAAACTTCTTGACTACATTTCACATAAATCAAAATTCGAGTATTGTAACTCTTATCCTGAAACCATCCTTGAAAAATGACTATTTTATGCCAATTCATAGAATCACAGAACATGAAAAGGGCCTTGAGATGATCTGGTGAATCTAACTGCTTCATGCTGTGAAGGAGAAGACGAAACCACAATTGGCTTAAGATTTGGTTTTTGCTTTTGTTTTTGTTTGAAGGGGTGGGGACGGAACTGCAGTTAATAGAACTAGAATTAGAATTCAAGTTGTCTGACTGCCTGGCCAATTGTTATGAATTCTCCTGTTTTCAGGGACAATGAGGACATTAAGTCATGTTAGTTTTACATCCTCTCCAATCATTCTTTGGAATACTGTGTTTTATTTTTAGTTCAAATCATGGGATGATCATCATGGTTTCTAATTCCAATACCCAGATTATGTCAGTTTTAGGATTAAAGCATCAAATTGTTTTCTTTCATTTTTAAAATCTTGCTCTCTTACAAATACTGCAAGTGAAGAGTTGCATAATGTTTTCAAAACTGAAGAGTGTTCCGTTTCTTAAAAATCACTTCAGTTTGTTCAGCCCTGAAAAAAAGGCATTACTACATTTTAATAACAGAAAAGAAAAACACAACCAGAAATTTCCTTTGTTTTATACCATACAAATGCCTGTAAAATGCTTTTCCATTCCCGCCATATCTATTTTTTTGATTTAAAATATTTGACACAAATAAACAAACTCTCATATCCTTAGATTTGACTAATACTGAAGTTTTAATTGACTCATCAAAACATAGTACTAGCATATTGGTTGATTTTACACTACTTTTGAATACATTGAACTGCTAAGTATGAAGTTATCTTTCAATTCAGTTGTGAATGATTTTAAAAATTAGCAAAACTTAAACGTATATTGACAAATGCAGTGGTCATATTTGACATGATCATATACCATAGCCATATCTTAATTTCTTCTTCTATCCAACCATCTTTATTAAATGTTATAAAAAGTCAAGTTCTCCAAAAATTTTATTTAATATACAATTTTACATTGCATGAAATATTTTTAGAAACATGTCTAGTGAGGAAATTTGCATTAAACCATTTAGAGCCAATGAATAAAAAGTCAGGTTGGATAGTATTAAAAACAACTAAAGATTTCAATGATAGAAACACCATAGGATCCTAAGCCAAAGCTCTTTACTTGCTCCTAGGATCTTGACTCTGGAAGCAATTGTGCAGATGGGGGTGGGATGGAGATTGTATTAGTTTCCTAGAACTGTTAAACACATTTTTCATTGAAATACATTTTCATCCTATCAGTTATTTTCATGCAACAAATTTTTCACTTTTCACTTTTAAAATCTTCCTTGCATTCTTGTTTATAGTTTTTATATCTCTATTGACAGTTCTCATCTCTTCATTAATTACAACTGTTCTTTTCCTTCGATTCCTTGAAAGTCCTATTGGATAATCTCAGTATCTTGGTCTTCTTAAAGTCTATTTCTACTGAGTTAGTTTGCTCTTGAAAACGAATCACATTTTCCCATTTCTTCATATGTCTAATAATCTTCATTTAGACTTGAAATTTTGAATGATACTTTTTAAAAATTGAAGTTTGGAGACTCCATAGATTCCTCAGAAGAGTGTTGAATTTCGATCTTGCAGGCGATTAAATTTCTGGTTGATTACTATGTACTTGGGGAAAGATGGTCTTAACTTCGCTCGTGTGATTCTGTGTGGGTTTTGCTCTTGTTCTGAAATGAGTCCTTCAATCCTGAGACCAAGACTTGATTCCTTAAGGAATAACCCTTCTGGAATTTCAATCCATTCCTGAGATGTTTACCAAGCCATTCTAACTTGTTAGAACTCAAACCTCTTCTGTGGTGGACAATACCTGAAATCTCTGCTTAGTTCTTTCGGGTTTCCAGTTGTGGCTTTCCACTGGTTTCCTTATATTCCCTCAAGAATGCACAGTACCAAACGAGGATTTGCTCAGCACTCGAATGCATATTTTTGAAGCTCCTCTCCTCTGTTTTACCCTTCTACTTAAGATTTCCCCCTTCATTTCTAAATATTGCCAATGCCCTAGCAGTGGCACATGTCTGTAATCCCAGCTACTCAAGGGCCTGAGGTAGGAGGATTGCTCGAGCCCAGGATTTCAAGACCAGCCTGAGCAACATAGCAAGACTAAAATAAAATAACAAACAATTAAATAGTTAGGAAAAAAGGAAAAATAATATAAATAAACACACAAACAGTCTGGCTGTTCTGAATTCTGTTTTCTGAACATCTCAAACCCATAAGGTTGAAGTTTCTGGTTGAGTTCTAGATGTTGCTGCTTGAGAACTGCAGGTCCGCTCAGAGGAAAAGCTGTATCAACATGGTTTTATCCCAGTGTAACTTCCTTATCTCAATGGTTGAATCCCCTCCAATTTCTGCGTGCATTTGGTCTCTTTCCAATACCTTAAAATAATTGCTTTATTCTTTTCAATTTTGTTTAGGTATTTAAAATTGCTATCTATAGGATGGTTGCTGCCTTGAAATTTACATTATTATCTCTCCTGGACTTCTTTTGTATGAGAACTAAGGAAACTTTGATGTTATTTAATCCACTGTACCTAAGTCTCTGTTACTACAGAACCAAGCCTAGTCCTGACACCACTAGAGTCGGAAAGCCCTTCCCAGGCATGGAACATCAGCTTCGTGATGAACCTGAGATAGAAGGCACAGTGAGTTCTGTGAGAAAACAGGTGCTTCCGACACCCATCACTGGAACTACAGAAAGCAGTCAGTGGAGAAAAAAGGCAGTTTTCCCAGTGTTGGCAATAAAAATTCTTATACAATTATCACACTAGTTTGACAGAGAGAAAACTAAATGGGGCACTAGGAAACACACCCCATTTTTATATATTCAATGGTCATGAATTACAAATTTAAAACATTTTCAAAACATAAAATACACTGTCCCAAAATCATATGATCCATTCTGGCTGTCCGTAACACCCAATTGTGGGTTAGAAAAACATGCTCGCTATCTCTACACACTATTCAGAATGCAAGATGACTTTTAAATTATATTTCCTATTTCTTTTTCTTCTAGATTGGGTGTATTTTTTGTTATCACTTGCCTGGACATGTTAGTGGAATGGCTACACGGAGTGCTTTGCTCTCAACCACGTATGCAGATACATACATATATGCCCACACACAGAATGTTCTTACCTGGGATTTACAGCTAAGGCAGAAACACGTGCCTGGACCCAGAAAATGATTAAAAAAAAAAAAAAACTCTTGGCTGGTGCTACATCCCTGGCACAAGGCTAGAATGCCCCCAAAAGAAGCTAGTTCCCCTTAATTAAGTCCCACTTCTGGCCAGACACAAGAAGACAAGGCAACGTAAGACAACTGCGTGAACTGGACGATGTTGTCATGGTTGAAAACGGCAAAGCCTGAGACAGAGATAAAGTGACCTACAGTTGTTTATGTCTACTGAGTTGCTTTTCTAAGTGGTTATTAATTAAGAAAGGAATTTGTTTATTATATGCAATCAAGTTTGCTTTCTGAAAAGGTTCAGTTCCTGCTGTGAGTTAAGGAAAGCTCTCTTTAGCCAATTGGACTCTCTTCATGAAAGAATAATGCTGTGTGTGTTGTTGTTATTGTTATCTCCTGTTCCCAAGAAGCTGGAATGCATTTCCTATTAGACAATATATTCCTTAGCTTAATTTCTCTATATCCTGTGAGTCTACAGTCCCCCAGATAGTGCCACTATACCTACTTTGTGCTAAGGGAAGTCACTAACAGTTCCCTACTAGGTGACATTTATTCACATCTTGCTGCCCACACAAAACAGGGTCAGAGTCACCTTGTTAGCAGAACCACATTCCTCTCCCCAGCCCGCCAACACACACACATTCCACACACATACACGCCTCTCACTCCACACACACATTCACACAGGAAAAATAACATGAAAAGGATTTTGATTTTTTTTTTTTTTTTTTTTTTTGGTCAATACAATTGGAAAACAGAGCCTTGGTTTACCACATTGTATAAAATATTTTGTATGACCGACTTCAAAACCCATTTCAACGAGTACATGTTCCCATCAGCTCTGTGACTTTTCTCTCTGCCCACACTCTCTGCAGCCTGGCAGGTTATCATCTCTGCATGCTCTGTGCTTCCCATTCATTCATCTCTGAAGCACAAGCAAAGCCTGCAGCAACCAAGCAGGGCATTCCCTCAATCTGTATTTAAGAGTTAATTGCAATCCCGCTCCTTGAAGTACTGCCACAATTCCCTGCTTCACTGAAGAGTCTTTGATATCAACCTACTGCTCTTGGAAAGATTACAACTTATGCACTTGGATTCCTCTAGTCAGGGTGCACAAGAACACCAGGTATGAAAGCAAAATTGCTTTCTGCACAGCTTGTGAACTCCACGCCTCTCAATTGCCACATTAGGTGCACTGTAAGCCAAGGAGCTTGTGGTCTCCGAAATTTAGAGCTTTATGTGTCGTTTCAAAGCAAGTTTTCAGTCCCTGAGGATAAATGTCTTGCACACCTGTTGCAATTTGCTGAGGAGTTATGATCGTAATATTTTGATGGTACTGTCCCACGGCCCGTTGGTTATTATCTTTGAAACATTTATTTCTGAAAGAAAGCATCGACTTAAATTTTTTCCTCCACATCACTTTCCGGGTTGCTTCTGAAAAACTAGAAGTCATCCCTAAGTGTTAGGCAGAGTGCAAGGAGGCATTTCCCTGTCACATGTGGACATCAGACCTCCTAACTCAGGGTCAGTAGAAAACCATTAAGAGTAAGAGATAAATAGAAAAGAATATCAAAATGCGTTCCCATGTTAAAAATGTCTTACACAGTTTAAATGAATTCAATTTTTTTCAGTTGTTTGGAAATGTTAAGGGATAAAAATGCCTTTTTCTATAATAATCATGTTTTAAACCTATTTTTGAAAACATTTGACTAGAAATGAGTAGCTAGTCAGCACGACACCACTGTGCAAATATGAAAACCTCAAATACCCTTCAGGCAAATGAAGACAATAAGTTTGCATGTCTGGATTGCAGCTGTGCAAACTTGTTGTCCACTTGGCTACTTTTGACCATTGACTTTAAGGTGTTTCTTGTACATTATTCCTTAAACTAGGGTATTTGGAATACCTGTGTTAGAATAATAGCTCTGAAATCTGTATTTTTTAAATAAGTAGTAGATAATTCTCATGAAACATGAGATGCTAAGTGTCAGCTTCAAGGAGCATGTTATGACAAAAAGTAAGATCTGCCTATATTAGGAGAAAAAAAATTAACTGAAATGCAGTTGGAGTTTTCCAGACAAATGGTTATGACTAAAAACCTACTCTATTATTTAAGGTGAAAAAAGTGTTTTGTCTCTATTTTTTTTTTTTTTTGCTCATTAGATTGATATTTAAAATAAAAAAAGAAAAACAGTAAAACTGAAGCGAAATCTATCATTGCATCCTTGTGTTCAAAGTTAACAATTGCTTCCTCTCTCTTCTTTCTCAAGACCACACAGCAAGCTAGTGGCAGAACTAAGAGTGAGACTGGCAATATCAATATTCTTTGGGATTTTATAGTTCTTTTCATCTTCAAAGTGCTTTACAAAATTCTCTAATTAGGCTCACAAGTTCTGGCTCCTAGCCTTGCTCTCTAATCATAAGACAGCATACCTGTTCTTTGTTCCTTAGCTCTCAGCAACATGCCATTCTTAATCATGACTAAATTAAAGGAAAAAAGTGGCTGTAATAATTTCAACTTAATTAATGACAAATCTGGACATTTCTTTAAATACAAGTCCAATTGCCTGGGCCTTAATCCATATTAGCAAAGTTTGGCCATTATTTATTTGGAGTAAAGATAAGTTTTAATTATAAAATTATCTGTAATTAAATGCACTGGGTTGAAATAGTTGCATTTCTGACCAACCTAAAATATTATTCTAAAGGGTTTTGTTTTGTTTCCTTGAAAAAATATTTTTGTTTTACATGTCCCTACTGTTTGGAAAATTACTTTTTAGCTTGCTGTGCTTTTTAATAAACTTTTCAGTACACGTATGATAAAATAGGTTAGTCTTTAAATTAGAACTAAACAAGACAATTTAGAAGCCTATATTTTATCTTTATTTCTGTTACTAAATAGTTCTGACTTTGGATAAGTTGCTTATTGTTTCTAGATTTCGGTTTTCTCTTTTGTAAGTCAGATATTTCTTTCGGCTCTAGGAGCCTGAATTATTGTTCAGCTTTCACCATTCATGCTGGGACACTGACTGTCTGAAGTCCCCTAAGTTACTTCTTCTCTCACCATCAGGTGTATGCAGAGTTTCAGTATCTGCAACAACCTGGATGTAATTGGAGTCTATTATTCTAAGTGAAGTAACTCAGGAATGGAAAACCAAACATCATATATTCTCACTCATAAGTAGTAACTAAGCTATGAGGATGCAAAAGCATAAGAATGATACAATGGACTTTGGGGACTCAGAGGGAAAGGGTGGGAGGGGGGTGAGGGATAAAAGACTACAAATTGGGTACAGTGTATATTGCTTGGGTGATGGGTGCACCAAAAGTCTCACAAATCACCCCTAAAGAACTTTCCCATGTGACCAAATACCACCCATTCCCCCAAAACCTATGAAAATCAATTTATTTTTTAAAAAAGAAGTAATCACAGTAAGTCCTCATTTAATATCATCTGTAAGTTCTTGGAAACTGTGACTGTAACCGAAATGTACAGCAGGTCCTCAAATAACACCCTTTGGTTCAATGTTGTTTAGTTACAGTGTGGAAGATTTTTTAAAAAATGGTTATATTATATGTGGTTTCACTCAAAGTCACAGTTTCCAAGAACCTATGGATGACGTGAAGTGAGAACTCACTGTAGTCACCAAGCATTTCAGTCCTCAGCCATGATATGCCTAATTAAACAGCAATAGAACAAGTCAAAAATATAAGCATCTGAGCCCATGTGCGCACGGACTGTGTTTTTCCTACAGACTCTTGGGTTTGAAGCAGCATGGTATGGAGAGAGAATATACAGCCATCCAAATACTGTCTCCCATGTCCTCGGAAGACTTTTCCTCTTTGTAAATTGTCCCCTCCCAACAGCTGCTAAGAAACACCTTCTTCAGAATTGGAGTTGCTTCTTTTGTGAGATCTGTAAGGGAAGAAGTATGAAAATAAATTGCATTTTTTTTTTTTTTTTTTTTGAGAAGGAGCCTTGTTCCGTGGCCCAGGCTGGAGTGCAATGGCTCGATATCAGCTCAGTGCAACCTCCGCTTCCTGAGTTCAAGCCATTCTCCTGCCTCAGCCTCCCAAGTAGTTGGAATTACAGAAACCCACCACTGCGCCCAGCTAATTTTTGTATTTTTAGTAGAGAAGGGGTTTGACCATGTTGGCCAGGCTGGTTTCAAACTCCTGACCTCAGGTGATCCGCCTGCCTCGGTCTCCAAAAGTGCTGGGATTTCAGGTGTAAGCCACTGCGCCCAGCCGAATGAATTGGCATTTTAAGCTTGATCAAGACTCAGGCCTCTAAGTGAAGGCGATGTAGAACCCTTTTCTGAGAGCATGTGTTGATAGGGGAAGGAAGGTAACAGCTTTGGTGTTGGGGAGGGTAGGTTTTAAGAAAAGACTCATGATTTCCATCAAACTGAAAGAAAGAACAAGAAGGCATGAAGAGCATATAAAGGATAATGAATAGAAAAATAAGCTTCATTTGTGTCATCATTTTGGAAAGAGGAAATCCTGCCTACCAACATAATACTAGCCAAGAGTAGCAAGGCCCAGACCCCAAGAGCCCATGGTTGCAAATAGAATCACCAGCACTGGTGACATCTTGGGCTGTATTCCTCTAAGGCCTAGACCGTGTGCCTAAATAAATAAATATAAATAAAAAAGGTATTCTAAATCAAAATTCCCAGCTCTATGACTACACGCGTGTGTGTGTGTGTGTGTGTGTGTCCATGTGTGCATGGGTGTATGTATGCCTGTGGGGCAAGGGAAGGCGGGAAAAGCAGAACATAAACTCCTAGAACAATTTCACTTTAAAACAAGCATGTTTCTGGGTGCAAAGGCAAGACAATAGAGAGGCTGGATCTTCTTCTTCCTAGATTCCTGTGTCTTCAGTTGTACTGCAGCATATCTGAAGAAATTATCATGCTTGCTGTTGTTGATGCTGTGAATTCTCCCTTTGATATAATCTATTTCTTCAGCTATCTCAGGCTAGAGATGATCCAGACGAATCCTGCTAATAAGCTCAGAAGCAAAATGGGAATCTGAAATATTCCAAATCAATGTTTTACTCACATTGGAATCTTTCGAAAAGGAAAATGACAGTGATGGGTCCATATTTTAGGAAGCTGGTTAAAATGTGCACTTCTCTTTCAGAAGAACATTAGGAGAGGTCTTAGTAAGGCTGCTTTAGCCATTCACCTTCCCGCAATGGTTCTATATCCAAAAAACCAAGTTATGAGCAATGAGATTTTAGGGTAATCGTATTTAGCAAATAACAACATGAGATACTCAATTAAATTTGAATTTAAAATAAAGAACAATATATTTTTACTATAGCTATGTCCCATGCAATATTTGGGGCACACTTAACACTAAAAATCTATTCTTTGTTTATCTGAAATTCAAATTTATTTGAATGTCCTGAATTTTATTTGATAACCCCATGTAGTTTTCAGCAGAAATATGAATTATTTTAGTCTACTCGCAATGATGGCTTGAATTGAAATATAGAAGGAAAATTTGTTCCAGGGCATCTTTTCACATCTTCTTATCTCACCAACAAACTATCATAGGTTTGCAATTAAAGTAATGAGTACGTGTGACCATGTATGAGTGTGACCTATGACCTAATTTTATCATGTTAAATAATGATTTCCAAATAATTATTTCCAAGGGGAAGGTCTGTAAAGTATAGAAAAGTTGTGCAATCCCCATAATATTGGGTTTAAATTCAGGTTCCAATGAGTTACATTCAATGATTTATTGATGCTTTGTTAATCACTACCTGAGTGTAATTGTACATTTTTACGTCTCTGTATTTTTCACTCCTGAGCATCTTGAGGAGACAAGAGGCATTGTTCTCCCTACCGGACTTGATCTCTGCTACAGATTTCATCTGTCACTGCAGGGACTAGCTCCAAGGAGGCACCAGAGAGGTCCTGAGAACCCAAGATCAAATCCTTAAAGCAGCTGCCTGCTCATGACCCACATGAGTAACTTCAATCTCAGAGACTGCACAGCCAATAAAGCCTTTTAATAGAAGAAATGGGCTCATCCAACTTCATTCCAGCAGCTTTCATCTCCTACCTCCTAAGTAAAATCTATGAATAAGGAAATAAAATACTAGGCTAGAAAACAAAAGCATAAATCTTTACTAAAAAGTCTCCATCACTCTCCTACAGCTACGAATTCCCGTATTCCAATAGTCTCAGTAAACAGCTTCCCTTTTAGTGCCGCGGAGAAGAATGAGGCCGTTAGGCGGGAATTTGCTTACCTTCCTGCCTGTTCCCTCTTGAGCTCCGACAAAATAACCTATGTCCAGAATCATGGCATCTTCAGACCACAAAAGGGCTGGTTCTCCTTCGTAGAAGCCCTCTCCTTCCATGCATGTCCCAGATGGACTTTCCTCCTCTCTCTTGAGATCTCTACTCTTTGTCGTTATCTCTGCCTTTAGCTCCAGCCTCCCTCTCTCTCTTCTCTTTCCCCATGATTTGTATGAATGTGGAAGTTTCTCCTCTGTTAGAAATATAGAAATAGAAACTTTGACTTCTGCCTCCCTGTGATTTCCAGCCCATCTCTCATTGCCTCCAGTGGAGAGTCATTTACCCTAGCTTCTCACCCTCCACGTGCTCCTCCACTTCTACAAATGCTGACTTTCTCCTGTAAGTCCATCCTGGAATTCCCCAACACATCCAGTTGTGAAATCCAGTAGACATTTCTTTTTTCATTACTTATTTCATTGCACCTCTCTGCAACCTGTGACGCTTTTCAAATTTCCTGACACCACTTCTCCCTTGCCTTATCTTACATCTTCTATTCTTTGTTCTCAGGTTCTTCTGCCAGATTATCTTCCACTAAGCTCCCCTTATATTTGTGTATTCCATCGGGTTTTATTCTAAGCCCAGTCTCATGATAACGTGCGTCTCATTCCTGAGTGATGTCAGTGTTTCCCATTGCACCAGCTACTCTGCGTGTTTTAGGGCAGAGACTATGGACCCAGGCAGGGTTGAATCCCAGGCTCTATTACTCCCTAACTGTCTCATGAAAGGAAAATCCCAAATCTTAAAAAACAAAAATAGTATATTAAATACTGGGAACAATTTTCAATCTGAAAATCTGGGTTTATTATTCATTGCAGTAAGGAACAATACAGACTATGAGTGTTTGAATAAGAGGATGTTAAAAAGAATTTACATCCGGCAATCTCACCTCTGGGTACATATCCTAAGGACCTAAAATCAATATTCAAAAAGATATATGCACTCCTGTGTTCATTGCCTCATTATTTAAAATAGCCAAGTTATAGAATCAGCCCAAGTATCCATCAATGGATGAATAATAAAGAAAAAAAGAATATATATATATATACACACACACACACACGTATAACATTTGGAATCAGTGTGGAATGACTGAATCAATCATTGATATATAACAATCAAACATTGTTATATATATAGGAGTGCATATATCTCTTTGAATATTGACTTCAGGTCCTTAGGATATGTGTGTGTGTCTCTGTGTGTGTGTGTGTGTGTGTACACACATAAAATGGAATACAATTTTGCCATAAAAGAGAAGGAAATCCTGTCATATGTGACAACATGGATGAACCTGAAGGACACTATGCTAAGTGAAATAATGCAGGCACAAAAATACAAATACCACATGATCTCACTAATTCCTGGATGCTAAAACAATTGAACTCATAGAAACAGAATATAGAATAGTAGTTAACAGAGGCTGGGGGTGGAGAGAATGGGGAGATGTTGGCCAAAGGGCATGAAGTTGCAGTTAGACAGGAGGAATAAATGATCATTATTTAAGTCATGGATATGTTATCCTGATTCAATCATTCCACACCGAATGCATTTATCACAACATCACTTTGTATAATTATAGGCAATTATGATTTCTTCAATAAATAAATATTACTTTATATTTTTTAAAAAATCATTCAATAGATGACTTAGGTATCAGTTGGGTGATTTGAGGGAGGGCCCAAGGAAGAAGGACTATGCTCTAAAATAGATGTTGGACAATAAATAACCAAACAGAAATTTAAAGAGTCAAACTTGTCTTTCAATCCAACTTGCACAGAGTCACATGGTGTATGCCTTTTGGAATCATTAGAGAATTGGGAATTGGAGGTTTGTAGCAGTAGTGGAGGACAGAGCTTTCATACACTCACTTTGGAGAAAACTAGAGAGAGGAATGGGAGAACTGCCAGAGTTTTCGGTGTTTCAGATCAACGCTATGAAGTACAGATGTTTCTGTGAAGTTTATCTGACTTCATCTGAACAATTCCAGTCTAGAAATCAGGTTGCAAATCTACCACAGTGATTTCTTTGGCAAGAGTTCCAGAGTCTTCTATTTTGGTCTCCCTCACTACGTCTTACTTCCTTTGCTCCCTTTTTTTTCCCTCTAAAATAAAGGAAGCACAATGGTACACTTAAAGGACATACCCCATGGAAACAAACTCAAAAAACGTTTTTGCAAAGGATAAATGCTTGAGGGGATGGATACTCAATTTTCCATGATGTGGTTATTCTGCATCGCATACTTGTACCAAATTATCTCATGTGCTCTGTAAATACATACACCCACTATCTACCCACAAAAATTAAAGAGGAAAAAAACAGTTTTTGCAATGGTAATTAGAGTTTATTTCAACATTTTCCCAATATGTGTTATATGTTCTATTCAACAAGTTGGTTTTGTATTAGGTTAAGATATTATGCCTTGAATATTTGGATGAATCTAAATCATCAATATAAGTAATTAATCAGACATCTAATTTGAATATCATTATAAATATAAATTTCTTACTAAATTTCTCAATTAAAAATTAGTACTATGCAGAATTTAAATATTAGCACCTTGGTGATTATTGAATCTGAACCCCTCTTTTCACAATTGAGGATTCTGTCCAAATAAAATTCTCAATCATGTATTGCAAGCTAAAATCTTAATAAAGTAAGTCTTCCATATAAATATTTATTTGATCATACCATTTTACATTTTGCATATTTGTAATATTTATTTGATCTAAAATTTTAAATTGTCACTCGAATCCAGTAAAGATGACCTCAGTAATAGACTGTATTAAACATCCAATTAGCGATAGTAGACATTAGATTTTTGACTGTTTACTAGGTGCTAGGTGCTATATGAAACATTTTACATAAATGATCACATTTAACCTAAACAACAATTCTATGAGGCAGGTAATATTATTTTTCAGGTTTTATGGATGAGGAAACTGGATTTTTTTGCAAACTTAAGAAACTTGCCCAGGGTCACATGGCTAGTAATTAGCAGAAGCAAAATCTGAACTTACTTCAATTACTTTATGTCTGAGCTATCAAAGGGAGAACTTTATCATGACTATGAGAACCTGCAATTCCTGAGGCTATGTCAACATAAATATTTTTAAATAGCACTGAATTACTTCCCCAAGCATTTTATTACATTTTCAATTCAGTTCAACGAATTTTTCTCCATATGCTGTCTATAAGGTTCTGTACCAAATGAATGTGAGTCAGAGACCCCCAGAGAAGTGAAACAGGGTGGTTGTACTCAAGTCCCTTTGTAGCTCATGACTAGAAGCTAAAGTATTAATAGAAAGTGCTGGCTGGGTGCAGTAGCTCACTCTGTAATTCCAGCACTCGGGAGACTGAGGTGGGCAGATCACTTGAAACCAGGAGTCCCAGATCAGCCTGGGTAACATAGGGAAACTCCATCTCTACTAAAAATACGAAAATTAGTCAAGCGTGGTGGTGTACACTGTGGTTCCAGCTACTCAGGAGGCTGAGATGGGAGGACGACTTGAGCCAAGGAGGTCAAGGCTGCAGTGAACCATGATCATGCCACTGCACTTCAGCCTGAGAGACAGAGTGAGATCTTGTCTCAGGAAGAAAAAAAAAAAGGAAAACAAAACAAAAGTGCTGTCCTCATTGTTAATTAGACTCAGATAACTTAGTTATCAGATTATAATTAGTTATCTGAGTAACAGGGGAAAGTCATGTGAACCAACACTATTCTTTAGACTTCACTTGCATGTAAGCCATGCACATCTCAGCTGCATGCCGTTTGACATCGCAGAAGGAAGAGCAGTGTGAAGTTTGTAGCCAGATCTAAACGTAATAGTGAAAAACGTCCAAGAGAAGTTCTCAAGCCGTTTCACAAAATAACCATAATGTTGAGTTATTTTTCAGAAGAGTTGTTCCATCAGTATATATGTTTTTCCTTTAGATACTAAGAAGATTTGAAGTAAATTTAATTTTCAAAATTGCAATAAGGATTTTACTTTATGCTCCTGAACAGGTTTTTTTTGTGTTTTGTTTTTGTTTTTGTTTTTGTTTTTTGTCCCTTTTTACAAAATAGTTTCCAAACTTCATTTTTAATTTATTAAAGTCTGTCTTTTTCTTCATATATTTTTATGTTGCCCTTCTGTAATCACGCATAATTTATAAATAGACAACCATGAACATCATCAATACACTATTTCCTGCTCCGTAAAGTATTCCTTTTTTATCGTTATACATATATATACTACAAGTTCGTGGGTACATGTGCACAACATGCACGTTTGTTACATAGGTCTACATGTGTCATGCTGGTTTGCTGCACCCATCAACTTGTCATTTCATTTACATTAGGTATTTCTCCTAATGCTATCCCTCCCCCAGCCCCCCACCCCCTGACAGGCCCCAGTGTGTGATGTTCCCCGCCCTATGTCCAAGCGTTCTCATTGTTCAATTCCCACCTATGAGTGAGAACACGTGGTGTTTTGTTTTCTGTCCTTGTGATAGTTTGCTGGGAATGATGGTTTCCAGCTTCATACATGTCCCTACAAAGGACATGAACTCATCCTTTTTTATGGCTGCATAGTATTCCATGGTGTATATGTGCCACATTTTCTTAATCCAGTCTTTCATTGATGGACATTTGGGTTGGTTCCAAGTCTTTGCTATTGTGAATAGTGCTACAATAAACATACGTGTGCATGTGTCTTTATTGTAGCATGATTTATAATCCTCTGGGCATATACCCAGTAATGGGATTGCTGGGTCAAATGGTATTTCTAGTTCTAGATCCTTGAGGAATCACCATACTGTCTTCCACAATGGTTGAACTAATTTACGCTCCCACCAACAATGTACAAACATTCCTATTTCTCCACATCCTCTCCAGCATCTGTTGTTTCCTGACTTTTTAATGATCACCATTCTAACTGGCATGAGATGATATCACATTGTGGTTTTGATTTGCATTTCTCTGATGACTAATGATGATGAGCATTTTTTCGTGTGTCTGTTGGCTGCATAAATGTCTTCTTTTGTGAAGTGTCTGTTCAGATCCTTTGCCCACTTGTTGCTGGGGTTGTTTATTTGTTTCTTGTAAACTTGTTTAAGTTGTTTGTAGATTCTGGATTTTAGCCCTTTGTCAGATGGGTAGATTGCAAAAATTTTCTCCCATTCTGTAGGCTGCCTCTTCACTCTGGTGGTAGTTTCTTTTGCCGTGCAGAAACTCTTTAGTTCACAATTGCTACAAAGAGAATAAAATACCTAGGAATCCTACTTACAAGGGATGTAAAGGACCTCTTCAAGGAGAACTACAAACCACTGCTCAATGAAATAAAAGAGGACACAAACAAATGGAAGAACATTCCATGCTCATGGATAGGAAGAATCAATATCATGAAAATGGCCATACTGCCCAAGGTAATTTATAGATTCAATGACATCCCCATCAAGCTACAAATGACTTTCTTCACAGAATTGGAAAAAAACTACTTTAAAGTTCATATGGAACCAAAAAAGAGCCCACATTGCCAAGACAATCCTAAGCCAAAAGAACAAAGCTGGAGGCATCACACTACCTGACTTCAAACTATACCACAACACAACAGTAACCAAAACAGCATGGTACTGGTACCAAAACAGATTTATAGACCAATGGAACAGAACAGACGCCTCAGAAATAACACCAAACATCTACAGTCATCTGATCTTTGACAAACCTAACAAAAACAAGAAATGGGAAAAGGATTCCCAATTTAATAAATGGTGCTGGGAAAACTGGCTAGTCATATGTAGAAAGCTGAAACTGGATCCCTTCCTTACACCTTATACAAAAATTAATTCAAGATGGATTAAAGACTTCAATATTAAACCTGAAATCATAAAAACCCTAGAAGAAAACCTAGGCAATACTATTCAGGACATAGGCATTGGCAAGGACTTCATGACTAAGACACCAAAAGCAATGGCAACAAAACCCAAAATAGACAAATGGGATCTAATTAAACCTTTTTTATCTTTTAAAAAATTGTGAAATCCAGAATAGAATGATGTTCTGTTAGAGAGAAGCTTCTGGGCAAACTTTGCCTATTATTTCAGGTCAACTTTATCTACTACTCCCAATTTAAAATTTTTATTTTGGGAAACAGTTAGCTAATGGAATAAATAAATCCACTTGCCATACACTCAGTCTTAACAATAACAATTGCTGCCATTTATTATCTGCTTGCCATATGCCAGAAATTAAGATAGGTGCTTTATTCACCTCATTAATTCCTTACAATATACCTGTAAGGTAAATATTATTTCCACTTTACTGATGAGAAACCAAAGCCCAGAGATATTACACCAAGGTTATTCATTAGCAAAGCCAGTTTACATCTCAAAGATTATTTTAGCAAAATTAATTGATGTTGTAAGACGTGGATTTCTCCCATTGGTTTTCTAAGCCCTAATGAAGAAAACTAAGCACCACATAACTGAACCACAGAAAACAGTAGCCATAGAATGTAAGCTAAAACATTAATGTACCCAGAAACACCTTTTAGCTTAGCCAAATAGTTAGTTATTGCTGCAAAAAGAGAAACAGGTGCCTGGGAAAGAGGCTTTTTTTTTTTTTTTTTTTAACCACTTGTCATTTCTGCTGGTGCCAGGTTGCAAGGCAGAAGACTCTTTTAAGACTTGGGTTTTGAGATACATTTTTGCCTCTCAACTCTCAAGCACCACATGTCCGCAGGGAGATCTCAACTGCATCGCAAACTGTGATGTGAACACCAACTTCAATGGGAGTAACTTGGAGCTACAGACAGGCTGGTTAGTGAGATGCATGAGAGGGTAGTATAGGAACCCATCATGTTGGCCAGGCTAGTCTCGAACTCCTGACCTCGTGATCTACCTCCCAAAGTGCTGGGATTACAGGCATGAGCAACCGCACCCAGCGTGGTGGCGTGTGTCTGTAATCACAGCTACTCAGGAAGCTGAGGCAGGAGAATTGTTTGAACCCGGGAGGCGGAGTGGGGAGCTTGCAGTGAGCCGAGATGGCACCACTGCACTCCAGCCTGGATGACAGAGTAGACTGTATCTCTTAAAAAGAAGAAAAAAAAATCAGCCATTTAGGACATAAAACTAGATGAGTACTTGATGTCAGGCATTATTCTATTCCCCTGAGCTTGTCTCTTCCAACCTAGTGCTCTTCCTGTCTGACTGGCTTCTCCGAAGTCACCAATTCTTGTTCAAGGGAGGCCCCCTGCTTTCCTTCAAATCTGATCTGACATCCCATCTCTCAGCTCTCCGGCGAAATGAAGATCTCGTTCTGCCTGTTTTTTGTAGGACTTAAACCTTAAGTGCATCTGGATCTCGCCCTTGGCAGACTCCAGATACCTGAAGAGTGATGCTCTCTGGGTTGTCACTTCATGGAAATGTCCCTGTGTTCAATTCTATTAACTAGCAGTTACTATAATGGTTATCCCTCCCTGCTCCTGGCATTAATTTTTTTTTTTAATCTATACTGGTTTTTTTTTCCTTTTTATTATTTTTTATTTTATTTAGAGACAGAGTCTCACTCTGTCACCCAGGTTGCATTGCAGTGGTGTGATCATAGCTCACTGCAGCCTCAAACTCTTGGGCTCAAGTGATCCCCTCTGCCTCAACCTCCCAAGTAGCTGGGACTACAGGTGCACACCACCACAACTGACTAATTTATTTTTTATTTTGTAGAGACAGAGGTCTCACTTGCCCATTCTGGTCTGAAATGCCTAACCTCAAGCTATACTCCCACCTCAGCCCTTCAAAGTGCTAGGATTACAGGTGTGAGCCACTGAGCCCAGCATTTTTGTTTTGTTTTGTTTTGTTTTCTTACGTTCGTTCTTCACATGCTGAATTAAACCAGTTCTTAAGCTGAATCAAATGTCTCTTAGCCTCTTCTACTTATCCGACTTTCATGTAAGCAGTGCTGACCTACCTACAACTAACAAACGTTTCACACATGTGCACACACAAACGTCTTTATATTAAATATCAAAAAAATAATAACTATAGCTGTCAGCTATAAATGACACTGATACACACATACTTATTCATGCTATATGAAAGCATTTTCTGACAGGAAATATAAGAACTCTTTGATACACTATAACACTTTAGAATAAATATTCATTTCAGGGAAAATGCCTTCCTGGGTTATTTATTTGAGAGTAATAAATTATTTGAAAATCATAAAAAACTAAAAAGTTACTTGCAGTAACAGCTTAACCTGCACATGTTGCCCCGTTTTCTTTCTTTAGGCCCTTCACATGCGTTTCTAGTTAATCCCACCAAGTTTTTTATTTATAATGAGATGCCCCTATCCATTATACATGACTGAATGATTAAAATAAGACTAATCTTTCCTCCTTTATTGCTTCCTTTCTTCTTTCCATCCTTTTTTTCTTCCTTCTTTCCTTCTTCCTTTCTTTGTATTACTAAAAACTCATGGCAGAAGGACATTTTAACATTCACCAGTAAAATTAAATTGGTTATTCTAGCCATCTACTTAATATCTGTAAGTTCATAATAATAAGACCATACACATTAACTTTTCTCGTTTGGATAGCAATAAAAATAAAACAACTATGGAATATCTCAAAACTATGTTCATACATTTTATTTAAAGGAAGAAGAAAAGTTTTCTTTTTCAGGTTGCCTGCCTGATAAATCCATAAAGGCTGCCACATAATCAACTGAATAGATTGTAATGACAGCCAAAATTAAGAAGTTTGATATCACTCATTTCAAATTTATAATCATTTCAGTTCTTCTGAAATGTTATAAAGGCTCCAGAGAACAGAGATTCAGAATAGGTAATTCATCTTTACCATGACATTCTTAGAATATATTTTTTGGTGTGTAAAGACGTACCTTTCATGCTATAATAAAGCACATTTACTTTGATGTTGCTTCAAGGACAAAATGATGCCCTCAGGATAGTAAAATTCTCTGGGGATTCATCTATGCAAAATTAGGGTCAAACTTTGACCCTGATGCTGCTTACAAATGACAATAGCAAGAAAACGTAACCTACTACACATTGTAAAGCGTGGGGATATATCATCAGTAGCATTCATCTAGAAATTACAATTAGGTGAATGAAAGAAATCCACGCAAGCCAATTTGTAGAAATAGAGAAGTATCTCCCTAATTACTGTTTATTTAAAACAGATTATTCTGACACTGTAATTGACTTTCCAATTTTGTACATAAGAACTTTATTGCCCTGCTTACCATTTATGTCAAAGATATATATGTCTTCTTTAACTAGCAGTTAGCTCTTCAGTACATAAACAAATTTCCCTCCTTTGAACAATCTTAAATATAAACATATATATTTGACATGATTCTATTGAAATCATGTTACATATAAAGTTCTTGAAACACCCATAAATACGTAGAAAATAAAATATTTAGAGAGATCGCAATTTAAATGTTTTTCTAATAGGAGGTAAACTAACATTTTTATTCACATTGCAAAACCATCAGGAGGTAAGTTTTTTACCCAGTTGGTTTCCTCAACAATGAAATCTTCTTGTAAGTCACCTGTTTAATAGTAAAATGGAGATTTTAACCTCCATTTACAGCCAGAGTAACATGCTCATTAAATACAGACCAGGTATTTTGATCTCATAGTTTATAGTTATTCAAGTTTTTAAAATTAGAAAAACCGAAGGCATAAAATTAAAATACAATTAAACCACAAAAAAATTTAAAAACAGATAAAAAGTCATATCTCTGATTTTCAGATGACTTTTAAAGATTTTTAAATTTTTAAGATCATTCACAGGAGCACTGGTCAAATCCGATACATCAGTTTTCAAAAAGGTGTTGAAGCATTATTCCCTAAATCATAATCATAACAATAATAGGAATGACTATCATTAATTAATCCCGACTGACATTTTAAGCCGTGAATACTCATCACGTGCAGTCGTCACTACAATCCTGTGAGGTGGTATGCTTTATTGCTGAATGTCTTGCTTAAGACCACACAGTAGGTAAATGGCAGATCACTGGTCTAAACCCAGGTTAGTCTAACGCTAATACTTTTCTACACTCCACATTGCTTCTGGTGGCCCTCAGGCAATGTGTTCCTGGTGGCCACAGATCAATATATTATCCAAAATTGAACAAGTAGAGAAGAGTGAAAAATGTATATTGCTAACCTGTGCTTTTGATTGCCATCATTTTTATTTCTCTTTCATCTTTCTATTCTGAAGACTAATGTCTCCTAACAAAAGTGAAAAAAAAAAGTACTATATACTGTGAGTTTATCACCTGCTTGGCTAATGAAATTCCTAAACTGAAATCTGTGTATTTATCCCTTCAGGCATGTCAAAATTTGTTTGGAAATAATACAATACAAAGCAGGATCATCTTGCCATCTTTTAAAACAATTAAAACTTGCCTTACTGTTTCAGGTTTAGACCTTTCAATCATTGATCAAGAGAATTCTCATGTCATATGGATACAGAATTCACAACTTCTGCTTTGGAATTATATTGCAACAGAAGTACCATTTCTCTCAAAATAATACTCAACACTCTCCCACAAGTGGTAATCAAAGTTTCCCATTTGGATTATTAAATTCCTTTTACTACAAGACATGAGACAAGACACTAAGGAAAATGAACGTAAAGGTATGTTTTTTCCAGTAGCGGTTAATAAACATATTTTTACGAAGAACCAGAATAAGTCAGACACTAAATTCCCCAGTGGTCCTTGTCCACCATCTTGGTAATCCTCAAATTCTTGCTAAATTTAGTTCCTGCTCAGTAAAGACTCAAGACTTGTTTAAGATCTTCCCACTCTCCAGCACACCCAAACACACATCCACATAATGCATTTTGTCCTAAGAATCACATAGATATAAACTGTATAGAAGGATAATATTGGAAAATTTTTATCTGGGCTCTAGACTCCTGGCAGAACCAATAAATAATTATTGAGTGGATGTTCTGTTGGAAGGTTTTTTTAAGCTCACGCTTTGCTAATGCAACTGAAGTGATGATCACAGTGCCTGACACAGATGCATACTAAATTAAATATATGCTAATGCCTTCAGGCCCAGAAAAAGGGGAAGTCAGAGAGAAAGTAAAAACACACCTATGCATTTATTTTTGTTCCTGTTTTCTTTCTTAGTGAGTAATACCAGCACCTACCCCAGAGATTTGGAAAAAAAACAAACAAAAAGCAACAACAAACTGTGACACTCCAGCCCAATACAAGCTGTCCCTGCCTGTGTTTTATTTGGCCAACTCTATGGTATATACACCTTTTGAATTAGCCGCCAATATTTTTAAAGCAACAACAGAAAGAACATCTTACAGAAAAATCCATATTCCAGTTCTTTGCAAAAATCCATCCAGCCTGGACCCCAAATCTCCCATGTCAACATCCAACAGGCTCAGAACATTGTCTGTCTTCTGTTAGGCAGGGATTCTTCAGTTACCAGAGTCCTGCCCTGTCAACCTCGGTCATTTCACCATCCATCTCACCTCTGTAGGTAATTGGTTTTTGCGCAGTTATGCTTGCCAAAAACATGACTTCTGTCCTGAATTTCCCCCTAAATACCCACATATGTACACATCTCACCCCCAATCATCTATATCTCCCCTCTTCCACCTGAATTCCTTCAGCCTCCTTCTACACACAGAGTCCTCTCCCTACCTCCTGACCCCGTGCCTCCCACAGAACAGCCAGGGAGCTGTTTCCAAAGGGCATACTGTCAAATCACTGCTCTACTTAGAATAATTCCAGAGGCCGGGCGCGGTGGCTCGTGCCTGTAATCCCAACACTTTGGGAGGCTGAGGCGGGCAGATCACGAGGTCAGGAGATCAAGACCATCTTAACTAACACAGTGAAACCCCGTCTCTACTAAAAATACAAAAAAATTAGCTGGGCATGGTGGCGGCCGCCTGTAGTCCCAGCTACTTGGGAGGCTGAGGCAGGATAATCGCTTGAGCCCAGGAGGCAGAGGAGTTTGCAGTGAGTTGAGATTGCACCACTGCACTCCAGCCTGCGCAACAGAGTGGCACTCCATCTCAAAAAAAGAAATAATAATAATAATAATAATAATTCCAGAATTTGATGAAGTTTAAAGTCTTTAGTTTGATCACACAGCCTTGCTAGAATTGATCTTCTCACCAGAAACTCTCTTCTCCTAACATAACCCTCTATATTTCAAGGGCTAATCCACAGTTTTGCATCAGTTGCACTATATATGTAAAGCATTTAGAAAAGCATGTGATTCTTAGTGCTGTGTAAGCATTTGTTGTAGTTGTTACACAAAGAAATTATTTTACATTATTCTTCAACATATATCTACAATTATTCTCTTCAATTGAAAAAAATATAGTTACTGTCTTCAAGACATGCATATTCTATAAGCAGCTGCCAAAGATTCTCTCTCTGCATAAAAGTCCATCCCTAGAAGAGATGGATAAAATATCCCCTACAGGCCACAGATTATTTTCTTATTTATTCTTCCTTTTTGTGTGTTTTTTTTCTTTCTAAATTGAGATGGGAATAGAAGGGCAAGGAAAGTTGAAAGCAAGGTGGGAGAAGAGGTACCAGCAAGGTTAGTTTAATTGGATTCTAGTAAGAACTTATTTTGAAGCGATTATACACATTACTCTTTATATGTCTGTGTATGTGTAGTGATAATTCTGTCAAATATTCATCAGACAGAGTTCTTCGCCTTTGACAGATTCCCCCATGGTAGGAATGCAAGCTTCCTTCCCAATAAGGGAAGACTCTCCCAGTGCCTCCACCAGAATGTGCTGCTGTGTAAGTGCTCAAAACAAAAAAAAAGTAAATGAATGCAGAAAGGAATTAAGACATGCCTTCAGTTATACAACATATTGTGTATGTACTTGTGTCAAACTGCTTTCACTACTAAACAATGCTTTGACTTTTAGGGCACGGATGTCATTGTTTAATTGTCCTGTTACAAATTGCCTCTGTGAAATCAAACTAAGATTTCAGCTAAAGCAATGTTTTTTCAAGATTGTTAGATGCTGGTAATTGTAACCATGTGAAAATGCTGTGGTGATTGGGATTAAGTGCTGAACTAGACAAAAACCAACACAAATTAATTACATATATATATATATATATATATGTTTGAGACAGAGTCTCCTTCTGTTGCCCAGGCTGGAGTACAATGGTGCAATCGCGGTTCAGGGCAACCTCTGCCTCCCAGGTTCAAGCGATTCTCCTGCCTCAGCTTCCCTAGTAGCTGGGATTACAAGCACGCACCACCACACCCAGCTAATTTCTGTGTTTTTGGTAGAGACGGAGTTTCACCATGTTGGCCAGCCAGGATGGTCTCAAACGCCTGACCTCAGGTCATCCACCTGCCTTGGCCTCCCAAAGTGGTGGTATTACAAGTGTGAGCCACTGTGCCCAGCCTTATTATATTTTTAAAAAACATTATATTAACAATGGAGCTATGTGAGCAGAAAAATACGTCTGTAGGTACTTGTCCCAGGGTCCCACATCTTCGTCTTTCTTCCCTCTAATTGTTTAAACCACCAGAGGTTGTTTACCTGTGGTTCATGAACACGTAACAGCTCACAGAACACGTTTAGCAGGTCAGACGCATGAAGCCCCAAAACTGAAAACAAAACTTCGTATGTATGTGCCTTTGAATTGTTGTTTTGCTGTTGCTTTTAGGAAAAGGATGCTATAAATAGTATTAGAATTCCCTAATAAACTCTGAAAGGAAAATAACAACTACAATTTGGGTAATAAATAAGATTAGCCAGGAGTCCGTCAAACTTTGGGCAGTTACTCACTTATGTCAAAGGGCAAAATGACAGCCAGCATTTCATAAGGCTGCCACAAGAGCTGGCCTTGCTCTGTCCATGGCTGGTCAGCTGCTGCCCAGCCGTGTACTAATGGAGCTGCGGTTCATAGCTACAATAGCAAGTAACCTAGCAGTTAATAATTTGGACCACAGACACCATTGTGTCTAAAACCAAGATTCAATCTACTTTTTCTCCCAACAGTTCTGTGTTGGGGGAGATAGAAAAATAGAAAGGATATCAGTACAGTGAAGACTTTTTGAGAGAATGCCCAGGAAAACTATTGAAGAGATATTTTATATGTTATATAATGGCTAATTAGGCTTGATTTACAGAATTAATTTCTTCTATACCAAGTACATTTTTAAATAAATACGGTAATAATCTTCCTTCACAAATTCATATTTAAAAGACATTGAGTGGATTATACAAGGTTCTTTAGGGGAGAACATTTTAATGATCAGAAAAAAACCTCCCTATCCTTTACCCTGTAAAAGGTAAATTTTGTGAATTCCATACTATCTAATTTAAGATGAAACTGACTGTATGTTCTATGGGGTTTTTGGTTGTTTGATTGGTTGTGTTTTTTGTTGTTGTTGTTGTTGTTATTGTTGTTTTCTTTTTAGGATGGGAGTGGAGAATGAAAAAAACATTTACCTTAAGGCTTTTCCTTCAAATCGTTAGTTGATAAACATAATTTCTTAGTATTCTTGCTTCACTGATTGCAAAGGCTGGTAGTTAATGGCCTTTTATTACAAACTTCCTTTAGTCGGCCACCCGGCAATTAGGCACAGGCATGCTCTGTGATCCCTCGCTGCCTCCCCACCGGCTTTGATTGGAACTTTGCTCAGTGACACACGTCTAATAGCCAGGAGTGGCACGAACTGAACCATCAAGACTCTGATTTATTCCTTAACCCATATCCTTGGCCAAATAGGGGTGTAATGAGCTATTATGACAACTGCCAGTATAACCCAACTTTGTGTTCAGGATGGGGCAAAAATGAAGCAAAGCAAAACAACACAAAACAACACAACACAACACAAAGCAAAACAAAACAAAACAAAGGTATGCTTCTAATACTAACAAAATCATGAAGACAGCATTGCTGGAATTCCAGCCTGTGAGATTAAGCAGCATGGTAGCTTGGGAGCAAACTAATTTTGCAATGAGTTTTGTCTCTGTGTTTTCCCTTATAGGAAGTTCTTAACTTTGCATAGCAGAGCAAAAGAGAGAAAACACCTGTTTGGAATGAAGACATTAAATGACAAGCAAGACTCTTCTCCGGTAACATTCCAAGCTGAATCATCTGAAATTATGAATATTCAATCGAGAATAACTCAACATAGAAAAGAGTTGAGAAATGATTACCTGTACTTGTTTTTAATCTTCCACGGATAGCTGTAGAAAAATAAAATAGCTGTGACTTACAGTGCCTGCCCCAACAATGCAACCCCCAGGGCAGCATAAAACAGGCCGACAGAAATTCCTACAACCTGAAGTTCTGCATCAGTGGTCTCCAAATGTATGTTTTACACATCGCTCGGGGCTCTTGTTAAAATGCAGATTCTCATTGGGTAGGTCTGAGTCGGGACCAATTTCATCATTTCTAATAGGCTCTTAGGTGAGCCCACTGCTGCTGGTCCCTGAACCCCACTAGGCAGGCAACCAGGGGCTCCATAACGCCCATTGTAGCCATTTACAGTTCGATTAATCCTCACCATAGTCTCAATTTGCCACCTCATCTTGCATTTAAAGATATTCTGAATTTCTTTTTGCCTCCTTCTCACCAGATTAGAAATATTATAAGACATTTGGAATGAACTCGGAAGATAATTAAATAGTCTTCCTTGGAGACATTTAAGAATTGGAGTTCACGAGATTTTTTTTTTTAGATTTATTTTTAAAAATTTATTTTTTCTATTATTGTAGAAAATATGAAATATAGAAAAATTATAATTAAGAAAGAAAAAACACCAATTATCTCACCTTTCAGAGGTGGACTCTAAACTTATTAATAATTATTTCTCATGAAAATCAAACATGTTTACATATTTTGGACCTAATTATTTTAATTTAACATTGTATTATATACATTTGTTGTGTCATTAATTTTTCTCCTAGAAAAAAGGGTTTTCGTATTTTAGTCTAGGGAGGTACTATAACTTATTGAATGGTTTTTCTTCATTCAGGAATTATATTGCTCCCAACATTTCCTTATTTAAAGTATCAGAAATAAAATAATAGAAATTTTAAAATATCTATTATTGTTATAGCTCACTTTCATAAGCCTTTTAAAGGGGACAGTTGCTCTTCACCCACAAGGAATTTCCCCTATGCTTTTTTTCTTTCATTCTCTAAAAGAATAGTCTCAAGAAGTCAAGCCCACTGCTCACTATCCTGTTGTTCAGGTTTAAAAAACTCACAACTGCGTTAACATCTGTATTAACCTAGGCACATCTTAATTGAAGACCTCTAACAGCTCCTCCATTTTTTTCATTGTTATTGATTACATTGGTTTTTCCTTCGGTTGGGGGGGGATATCTTTTAGCTGTTTATTCTTCTTTAAATTGTGTTTCAAAAATAACCCATTCTCAGTTTAAACAATTGGTACTCTATTATTAAGCCATTCTTTTAGGATACAAATCACCATAATGAAAAAAAAAAAGTAAGTTTTATTGCCTACCCATCCTCTGACTCAAGGTGCTATCCCATAATCAAATTTGACATCTCTTCCATTTACTGCTCCCCAAAAACAGAGAGTCTTCCCCTCCCACCTCCTACTGCCTAGGAGAACAAGGTAGTTTTTCCATAAATACAAACTAAATTACCTGGTTAGTTTTGTGTGTATGACATCACTACAGCCACTCTTAGCTTTATATCAGACCGGCTTCTGTTGGTTTGGTTTTAAGTGATGAAAAGACAATTTAAACTAGATTTGAAATGGGTAGTAGTAAAATTTATTGTCTCCTGTAATTAGGAGAATCAAAAGAAAAGGAAATGTTTTCGGCAATTCTTGGATTCAGGGATTTTATTTTATTCCTTTTAGTCCTGCATCTCTCAGCTTCTACTTTTCTCTGCTTGGATTTTATTCTTGGGCAAGTTCTTCCCACTGAGCTACAAGCACAGCCATCTGGAGTCCTAGGCATCCAAGTTGCTGGGCACCTGCATTCCCGGAAGAAGGCAGTGCTCCCTTTTTGGGAGTCCCAGCCAAGCACTTCCCTATCAGAGGGCACAGATTGACCTGGTCTTGGTCACATTCCTATTTTTGAACCAATCTTTGAGGTTAAGAGATTCAGCATTCCAATTGGCTATCTCCTCGATTATGTACCTGTCCCTGAAGTCATTGAGTGCATTTACCATGACCTAAAACACAGGAGCTTAGACTGAAAAAGTACAGTTCCCTGAAAAAGAAATTAAGGCATTATTACTAAAATAAGAAAACAGACCAGCAGGAGACAAACTAATAGGCGTCCACTGTAGGTATAGTAACCATGCATTTCAGTTTACCCAGGGCAGTCCTGGGTCACAGCTGCTGTCCTGGAATCCTGAATGGCTCAGCACTTGTCTTGGAGGTTTTCATTTCCAATGCATTTGTATTAATAGTGGAAATACAATCAGTCAGGGTAGATTACCTAGATCTCTTTATACTTCCAACTTCTGCCATCATCTCAGATCATGCCATGTGTGGATCTATTATTATTGATTCGCTTTACTGTTTGGCTATACTTGTATATTTTGCAATAAACCCTTTAGGCAGTAATGGGTTCAAAATATGAAAGAGCATATTTCATGAAAAATGAATGATTGAATTTCTATCTAACAAAAGAAGTTGATGATACATGTGTAACTGGCACAAAATGATTCAATGTACCTACCATACTCTTATCACCACAGTAATATCACTATGAAATGGTTATAGGCAACACAGAAGACACCACTCTGTGAAGATGCACCAACAGGCATTTCAAATGTGGGTAGTTAGGTGGGAAAGACTGTGTTTAAGACAGAGGATTCATATGTGCTCTGCAGGAAGTCAGCCTGTATACCCCTCTGAGAAGCATGACTTTTCATTTAGATCAGACAACTTTTTCTAAATTAATTGTGCTCATTTTGAATTCCAAGTGTTCTTGGACATGTACAAAAGCGATAACTATTAATATTTTGGATCTGCTTGCTAAAAAAAAGAACTTAAACAATAAAACTGGTATACCAGCATCATAAGATGCTCCAATAAAAGTCAGTTACTTTGAAAATTAGTTCAGTTTTTCTAGACATTTATAGATGGAAGTTATATTGTTTGTGGCAAAACATTTCCTACTATTATAAACGTCATTATAATTTCAGTTGAAAATTCACAACTAAAGAGCAAACAACTTTAGTGAAGTATAATATGATAAAAGTAACATCCTTACTAAATTAAGAAATCTATAATTTTAAAAGTTATGTTCCTACTAAATTAACAATATCAGTGATATTCTACCAAATGAAATGTAAGCCATACTTCTTAAAATTTACAAAGGCTTTTACCATGTTATGCAATAGTAAAAGTTTTTTTATGGTGAAGCTGATGTTGATGACACACACACACACACACACACACACACACACAGAGTTTAGCATGGCAGTAAATCCTTGACCTTTATTACTGCCATCACTATAGGATTCTCAAAATGTTTGTGTCTTTTAAGAATCACTTCATAAATCAACCTACGTGTTCTACAATTGTATTGGACTTTTAATAAATTACTCATCTAAATTTTGGTTACATTTTATTCCAAATCAGTTGGAGAACTTTAAGCAAATCAAGCAACAAAAAAAATTACAATTTAGATTTTAGCAAACTAAAATTATTGATAACAGTATTTGTAAGCAGGAAGACATGATTAAGTGTTGAGGGATAAACTGTATACATGATTTACTTTTGACATTTTAAACTGTGCTTTGGAATATCTCAACTTGACGAATATCACCTCAGATGATCCTGTATTTTTGTACTGAATGAATATACATTCTTTACCAGGATAGAATGAAATTGAGAGGTCCTAGAATTTAAATAAGTCTATTTAGTTTTAGTGAAACAGTCAAAGGAGTCATGAATAGGGACGACTTATCTGATGAGTTTTGACTTGTAAACATATGATACTATTTATGTGAGTGCAGTGCATGTGTGTTGGGTGTGTGAGAGAGAGAGAGAGAAAGGATAGAGAGAGAAAGGACAGAGAGAGAGAAAGAAGGAGAGAGAGCGAGAAAGAAAGAAGGAGAGAGAAAGAGAGAGACCTTTGTATCTGCAAAGAAACACAGTTAACCGTGGCTGCTTCTGGGTAGTGGAACAGAGGAATCTGAGAAGTAGTGAATTTTCTTTCTTTTTTTGTTTTTTGCATCTTACTATTTGAAATATTTATCTAGAGTGTGCATTGCTTTAATAATAAAAAAAAGTTTGTTAATTTAAAGACATAGACAAATACAATGTAATATCAATGTAATATTTGGAGGGATACTGTTCCAACACTCTTTATAGGTTTTAGAGAGAAGCTTAAAGATCTTTTTAAATTCATGTAAATAATTTTAATGGCGAGAAATTTGCATGCTATGCCTGGTCATGGAGAGCGATGTCTAGACATTAGCCCAGGTTTTAGGTATTGCCAAGGCTACCATTCTAGTTAATACTAATAAAGACAGGCACATCTTGTTCAGAAGGTGAGTATTTTTGTTGCCAACGTATTGAGCTGCCATGTCAGCCACACAGTCACAAAATCCAAGTTCTTCTCCATTTAAAAAAGGAAACATATTAATCTTGAAAGTAGGTAATTGACTATTTTAATACTGGAGGATTAATAGATATTGCCTTTATATATTTCACCACGGTTATAATCTCAAAGGAAAGAATGAGCAGAGTAGCTGCATTTGTTGAACTCACCTTGGCAGCAAAGAGCATTTTCGCTGGCAGTGATCATGTACTTAGCTGATAAAGGAAAAAATATGTGTGGGAGACCACATGTGAGTATTAGGAGCCATTACTTTCTTTGAAATCTTCTTGGCTCCAAAGAAACTGCTAATTGTCTTTCAAACTGCAACCGAAGCCACGCAGACGATGCTTTCTCTGTAAGACATTTTAGGTTGGCGACAGATACAGATATAGATGTAGAAGCAGCTAAAGATATTTTGCAATACTTAGGCACTCGATGCTAAATAAATAAAATATCCAAACAGACCATTGACTGGCTTTTTTCACACCAGCTTCTTTAGCACCATGACACAATCATAATTTCTTTCAGGACATAAACAGTTTTGTATCTGCAAGGGCACAATTCTAGATACAGCTTTAGGTTCCAGAAGAAATTTAAAGCTCATCTCATTTACTCACACACTCCACTCTAGGAGAATGTATTGTTTTCCCAGCTTTAAGGGGTATCAGGTCTCTCGGTGACACCATCCCAAACCATTTTAGTCAGAAACAGGTGAAGCGGAGAATGTTATCTAATAGCCATCCTGGATGAATTTTATGAGCCATTGACAACCATGACACAATCTAAAGCTATTTTACAAAACATTTACATTTCTCAAGAATGAGGAGCAGGAGTTCAGAAGGTTTCTTCTGGGAAATTTGCTGAGAAGCGGTCATGAACTTTCCATAATGTCAAGAGCCTGACCTCCAAATGTGGTACAGGCTGACATTCTGACGGTATTCTCATTTGCTGAGTCATTGTGCAATGGAAAATAAACAAATAAAGGTAAAAAGTAATGACAACTAGCCCAATACATTTGCCCATGTGAAGTAAGACAAGATCGAGTGCAAAATTGCTTTAGCCTTTGGTGTGCCTGAACTCAAATAAGGTATGGTCCCCTCTTCCCTTTTGAAGTCCAGGTTAGGCATTTAGCTAAATATAATATTTTCTTTGTTCTAAAACACAGGAGTCCCCAGACACAGTGAAACTCTTTGTTTTTGTAACAATTCTCCTCAAAAATAAAGAAAACCCAAGACCGAGAAAAGAATCAGCTCATGTTTGGGTTGTCAAAGGAAGAGTGTCCTCAAGCAGAGGTTTCTGCTGAGCCATGGGTGGGGTGAATGTTGAGATGAGGTTGAAGTATGAGGTTAAAAATGCCATCAGCAAAGATAAGACCTGGGAAGGTGTGGTAAACCGAATTCTAAGACAGCCTTCAAGATTTCTGCCTCTCGTTGCTTTGCATGTGGGCAGGACCTGTGAATCTGGTGCAGCATCACCTCCATGGTTGAGTATTTCTATCGCAAGAGTAAGGGGGATAGTTTGATATAATTAAAGTCCTTGACCAATTGACTTTGAGTTCATTAAAAGGGAATAATCCCGGGTGCACCTGACCTAATCAGGTGATCTCTTTAAAAGGCAGTCTAGCAGTCAGAGATCGAAAATCCAAAGAGATCTGAAACAGCAGAGAAGCTGGCCTTAAAGAAGCAAGTTGCCGTATGTGGACAGGGCCAGAGGCTGGGTCTGATGGGTGAGCTGAGGGCCTTAGTCCTACAAGCAAGAATTTTACAAGAAACTGAATCTTGCCAGCAACCTGTGGGCTTGAACGCAGGCTGAAATGTCCCTATCAGACCACAGACCAGGCTGACATTCTGATTTCACACTTGTAGGACCCTGAGGAGGGGACCCAGCTAAGCTGTACCCAGACTCTTGACCAGTGAAAACTGTGAAATAATACATTTTTTATTATATAGTGTATTAGTCCATTTTTGTATTGCTAGAAAGAAACACCTGAGATAGGATAATTTATAAAGAAAGGAGATTTCGTTTGCTCACAATTGCACAGGCTATACAGGAAGCATACTGCCAGCATCTGCTCAGTTTCTGGGGAGGCCTCAAGAAACTTACAACCATGGCAGAAGGCCAAGGAGGAGTAGACTCATCTTACATGGCAGGAATAATACAGAGAGCGAGCGCAGGTGCTACACACTTTCAAACAACCAGATCTCACGATAACTCACTATCATGAGAACGGCACCAAGGGGATGGTGTTAGACCATTCATGAGAAATCCACCCCAGAGATCCAATAATCTCTCACCGAGCACTCCCCAACATTGGGGATTACAATTCGACATGAGATTTGGGTGGGGGGACACAGATCCAAACTGTATCATATAATCTGCTAAAGTAGTGATTAGTTGCATGCACCAGAAAATAAATTCAAGGTGAATATGTGGCTGAGAAGAATTAAGAATATTTTGGAGGCAGGCAAATATTTGTTCAGTCTCAGGTCTAATTCCCTCCAGTTAGCATCCCTTTACTAGCTGGAGCATCCCTTTACTAGCTGGAGCCATTACATTCTTTATGGAGAAATTAGTCCATTTAGTCTACTCGTTTTTTAATCTTTTATAAAGTTACTTTATTTTTAGTGTGCAAAGATCTTTATGCCATCGGGCAAAATAGCCATTTCTTTATTAGTTCTTCCAACTCACTCTTGCCAAAAAATAAACCACTATCCATCAAGACACAGGAAAAAGGAATGCAGCGATTTAGGAATGCTGTACTTGCTTCTCTTCAACTTCAGCAGCAAAAGCAGGAAAGTTCTTAGAATGTTCCTGACAATAGTTATGTTGTCTCAAGCAACAAGATGCTGAGGAGCGTGGGGGCCTGAAACACAGGCCTTTACATTCTTCTCAAGGTGTTTGATCTACTCAGTTCAGGCATGATGTTTTTGGTGAAACCATGCCAGGCATGGGAGCATGCTCTTTACCCAATTCTGTACCCAGGGTATCCAAAAACAGTGATTTCGACTAGGTTCCTGGAGTCCACTGTGACCACCATTAGCAGCCCCTGGCTCGGGTCTCAATGCAAAAGGGGCAGATATTAGGCCTTCCAAAAGGTTTGAGAGCATGGTAAGATCAGTTGTACCTCAATTCCTGGAAGGATCTTTGGAGGAAGGTGTGTTGGAGAAGGAAAATGTCTCACAGAGCCTCTCTCATTCATAGTAGCAGTAGATCAGAACAAGCATGGGAGCTGGGGACAGGGGCTAACACCTGGAATCCCAGCACTTTGGGAGGCTGAAGCAGAAGGAGCACTTTAGTCCAAGAATTTGAAAGCTGCCTGGACAACATGGTGAAACCCTATGTCTACAAAAAATACAAAAGTTAACTGGGCTTGGTGGTGCACACCTGTGGCCCAGCTACTCAGGAGACTGAGGTGGGAGGATCGCTTGAGTCTGGAAAGTTGAGGATGCAGTGAGCCATGATGGTGCCACTGCACTCCAGTCTGGGCAACAGAGTGAGAACTTGTAAAAAAAAATAAATAAATAAAAAATAAAAAAACAAAAAAACCCACTGTGGAATACTATGCAGCCATTAAAAAGAGCAAGATTATGTCCTTTGGAAGAACATGCATGGAGCTCAGTATGACTTGGCTATGTCCACACCCAAAATCTCATCTTGACTTGTAATCTCCGTATGTCAAGGGTGTGACCAGGTGGAGGTAACTGGATCAGGGGAGCAGTTTCCCCCATGCTGTTATGATAATGAGTGAACCTCATGAGACATGGTGGTTTTATAAACATCAGGCATTTCCCCTGCTTGCACTCACTCTGTCCTCCTGCCCTGTGAAGAAGGTGCCTGCTGCTTCTCTGCCTTCTGCCATGATTGTAAGTTTCCTGATGCCTCCCCAGTCATACAGAACTTTGAGTCAGTTAAACCTCTTTCTTTTTTTATAAATTACCCAGTCTCAGGTATTTATTCATAGCAATATGAGAACAGACTAATACAGAGAATACAGAGCTGGAGGCCATTATCCTTGGCAAACTAACACAGGAACAGAAAACCAGATACCACATGTCCTCCCTTATAAGTGGGAGCTAAATGATGAGAACACATGGACACATAGAGGGAACAACACACACTGAAGCCTACCAGAGGGTGGAAGCTGAGAGGAGGGAGAGGATCAGGAAGAATAATTAACGGGTACCAGGTTTAATACCTGGGTGATGAAATAATCTGTACAACCAACCCCCATGACACAAGTCTACCTATAGAACAAACCTGCACATGTGCCCCTGAACTTAAAATAAAAGTTACACATAGAAAAAAAGAAAAGAAAAAAGAACAAGCAAGAGGTCTCTGAGGGTGCAAAAGACATGAGATACATCCTTGGGTTGCCTGGAGCTCTGGAATAATCCTGGAATTCTTCCAAAATTACTCATGCCCAGAAAGACACAGGGAACACTTCGCATTCACACAAGGCCTTGCCGACTCTGTCACCAGGTGATCTCCAATGCCTCTTCCAGATCTAATATTCTATGACTATAATAGACACTCGATAGAGTACAGCTACTCTGTAAGAGATACCCTAAGCAAGTTCTAGGAGCGAAGCCAAAGGTAGGTGACTGGGGCAAAGAGTAGCTCATCCTCTTCAATCGTATGGTATATCTCACCCTATTATGGCTCTTAGCCATTTACTCCTTGCCCTAAACACTCAGTGGAAATTTTGGACAGTTTAGGTTTCCTTCTCTGCATGCCTTGTGTTTTATTTTCCTCTGCACTGTCATCAAATATATTACGACACTTCTTAGTTGGCGGCTTGGTGCCTTCTTTCTTTCCACCCTCAGCTTTTTTCAGGAAATCCACAAATTCCCCATCCCTTTGACAGGAGGTGAGCCACATAAAAACCTACAGGCCTGTGGTCCTTTCCCATTTTGATACAAATTACAAAACTGGGTCTTCTTTCAGTGGTGGAGTGGGATTAGCAGTCCGTGGCTGGGCAGTCAGAATGCACATCGAGGCAAACTTGTTAAAACAGTGGCCCAAATCCCAAAAGAGACAATTGGCCTTTTGTGAAGCAATTTGTAAGTATCACATTCCACCCTTAAAACTGACTATGTCCTGTTATTATGTGATTAGTAGAGTCAAAGGCAGCTGTACTTTTACCTAGCTCACATTATTTGAGGACTTTACAAAGCAGGCTTTGCATGTGACTCTGAAACAGGAATAGTGTCCCAAGATCTATCAGTAACCAGCCCAGTGTGCTAGTACCACAGCGCTCTGCTAAAAAACTATCAACACGGGTACACAGTGGTCACCTACACCCTAGAATAAAGTTTACACAATGTACACTGATACTTTGAATAGTAAATATTAACTACATACTACAGTAAATATTAAAATATCCAAAGTTACATATTTCCTAGTTACATTTTTCTTTGCAAGTACAGAAGGAAATATTCCACTGTTTCAGACCACACTCAAGAGGCTACGTTTTAACAAGCCTGAGAGACTCCATCTCTCTCTCTCTCCTCTCTCTCTTTCTCTCCTTCTCTCTCTCTCTCTCTATATATATATATAAAATACAACTATCAATGCAATATATATATTGTATTATCATTACTTTTTGAAGCCCAACTATGTGCTGTCTACAACAGACTCGCTTCAGCTTTAAGGATACACATAGGCTGAAAATAAAACTATGGAATAAGAAATTCTATGCAAATGGAAACCAGAGAGAGTTGGGATAACTATACTTATATCAGACACAATAGACTTTAAGTCAAAAACTATAGCAAGACAAAAAAGGTCATTATATTAAGATAAAGAGGTCAATTTATCTGGAGGATATAATAATTATATATGCACCCCAAACCAGAAGACCTAACTATATTAACCAAATATTAATAGACATGAAGGCAAAAACAGACAATGCAATAATAATAGGGGGCCTCAATATCTCACTTTTGGTAATGGATCATCCAAAGAGATAATCAATAAAGAAATATTAAACTTGAACTACACTTTAGGCCAAACGGACCTAATAGATGTACACAGAACATTCCATCCTACAGCAACAGAATATATATTCTTCTTAACCACACATCGAACAATCTCTAGTGGAGATCATATGTTAGGTCACAAAATGAGTCTTAACGAATTTAGGAAAATTGAAATTATATCAAATATTTTTTACCCCAATAGTATGACACTGGAAACTAATAATAAGAGGAAAAACAGAAAATTCACAAATAGTATAACTTAAGCAACTCTCTCTTGAACAACCAATGGGTTGAAAAATAGATTAAAACAGAAATTACAAAATGTCATGAGACAAAAATGGAAACACAACATACCAAAACATAAATCCAGCCAATCAGCTCTAAGAGAAAAGTTTATAAAATAAATGCCTACATTAGGACAAAATTATATCTAATAAACAACCCAATACTACAGCTTAAGGAACCAGTAAAAGAAGAAAAACTTAAGCCCAAAGTTAGCAGAAAAAGGAAGTAACAAAGATCAGAACAGAAATAAATAAAATAGAGATGAGAAAACCAATTATAAAGATCAACAAATCTATGAGCTGATTTAAAAAAAATAAAACAAAATCGCTAAACCTTTGGCTAGACTAAGAAAAAAAGAGAAAAGACTGGTTGGATACAATAGCTCAGGTGTATCATCCCAGTACTTTGGGAGGCTGAGGTTGGAGGATAGCTTGAGACCAGAAGTTTGAGACTAACCTGGGCAACATAGCGACATCTTGTCTCTGCAGAAAAAATTTTAAAACTAGCCAGGTACGGTGGTATGTGACTGTAGTCCCAGCTACTTGGGAGACTGAGGCAGTAGAATTGCTTGAGCCCAGGAGTTCAAGGTTGCAGTGAGCTATGATTGCACCACTGCATTTCAGCTGGGGTGACAGAGCATGACCCTGTCTCTTACGCACGAACACACACACACACACACGACAAACATATATAAGTGAAAGAGACATTACAACTGATATCACAGAAATATGAAGGATCATAATAAACTACTATGAACAATTGTACCTCAACAAGTTAGATGGCCTGGAAGAATGTATAAATTCCTAGACACATACAAGCTAACAAGGTTGAATCATGAAGAAATAGGAAATCTGAATACACCTATAACTAGGAAGAAGACTGAAACCGTCATTAAAAATCTTCCAAAAACAACAACAACAAGCCCAGAACCAGATGACTTCGCTGATGAATTTTACCAAGCATTTAAAAAAGAACTAATACGAATCCTTCTCAAACTCTTCCGAAAAGTTAAAGAGAACACTTCCAAACTCATTTTACAAGGCCAGCATTACCCTGATACCGAAGTAGACAAGGACACTACAAGAAAAGAAAACCACTGACCAATATCCTTGATGAACATAGATGCAAAAAAACTCAACAAAACGTAAGCAAACTGAATTCAACAATACATCAAAGGATTATACAACGTGATCAAGTAGCATTTATCCTTAGGATAAAAGAATGGTTCAACATAAGTAAATTAATAAAAGTGATACAGCACATTAACAGAATAAAGGATAAAAATCATATAATCGTCTCAATAAATGCAGATGAAGCATTTGACAGAATTTGACCTTATTTCATGATAAAAACTCTCAATAAACTTTGTATAGAAAGAATGCACCTCAATATAATAAAGGTCATATATGAGAAGCCCACGGCTAAGATCATACTCAACTCTAAAAGTAGAAAGCTTTTCCCCTAAGGTCAAGAAAAAGACAAGGTTGCCTATGCCTGCCAGTGCTACTTAACATAGTACTGGATGTCCTAGACAGAACAATTAGGCAAGAAAGAAAAATAACAGACATTAAAATCAGAAACAAGAAGTAGAATTATGTGAAACCAGGTATCTGAGTTTGAATCCAATCCCAGTCACTTATTAACTTTAGGAAAAGCCACTAAATGCTCTTCTATTTTCTCATTTGTAATATGAACATAATCAACAAAATCAGACTTCTTTCACAGTATGACTGCAAGTATTCAATGAAATAATGTAGATAAAGCATTTAGTATTATGGTTGGTATTGCAGTAAACACTCAACAGTCACTTGATTATTTCAGCATCGTTAGTAGCCTTTCTCATTTGTATTTTTTCCTCTTCACTCTATTATATTAAAAATTACTTTTTAAAAGTTGTTTTTTTATCCTTTCTTTTTTGGAAAAAAAAGAGAGTTAATTTTTTTCTCATTTTTTAAAATTTCCCTTTCTCGACACTATCCCCATATTTTCCTAGTTTGATCAGTTAAAAAAACAAAAAGACAATGCTAATAATATTTTTCAAATAAACCTATATTTCATTTGTTTATAATTTTAGTTTATAATTTTATGCTCACAGACAGTAATTTCAGTCACCAGGTATTGAATATTTGCTAACAACCAATCATCATGCTAAATAATATGCATCGAATAGCTCATTTCATTCTTCCAATGACCTACCTGGGAAATTGCTGTACTTGTTTTAGTGATAAAACTGGGACCTAAACGTCTTAATCACCTGATTAGAGTTACTCAAGTAAAGTGGAATTCAACCCAAAATTTGGCAGACTCCAAAGCCTTCAAGGTAACCATTCTGTATGCCTCCCTACCTCGCAAACTTTTTCCCCAGTGCAAGCTAGATCTTTTCAAAGCCTAAAACGAATTATATCACCCTGCTAATTCAAGACTTGTAAAGTCCATCAAGATAACCATAAAACCCAAACTCCTAACCATAGGTTACCATGAACTGGCACCTACTTATACTTCAAACTTCATCTTCTGCCATTTTTTCTCCTCTTTTATGAGGCTTGCTTGCTTGCTGCTGAATAAGCAAGCCTATTCTTTTCTTCAGATCATGGCGCTAGCTCTTCTCTCTACTTGGGAGATCTGCCCAATAATCTTTACAAAATTGTTTCCTTTTCATTATTCTGGTCCTAATTTACATATCTCTTTCTCAGAAAGTTCTTCCTCAACCTCCTAATCTATAGTCACCATCATTTTACCCTATTTACATTTCTTAGGAGCCTATATTACTATCTGATATTTTTTCTAACTTCAGTATTATTTTTCTCTCCCAATATGATGAAAATCCCAGGATTTCAGGGAATGTATCTGCCCTGGTCAATACTTTAGCTATAGTGCCTAGAACAGGGCCTGCTGTATGATAAGTACTCAATAAATATTTGTTGAATTAAGGAATACATCTGTGACTGCTACGGTTGTTTCTACAAATAATGTTGAAAATACTTATTTTTTGTAAGAGTTGACATGGCATTGATGTGGAAGTGAGATCCATGACTTACTATTTCATTTTATAAGTGTTGTAAGACAAAAAAAAAAAAAAAAAAGATTACATTTGCACTTTAAGTATCATTTTAATTACAAATATTTTTAAAATAAGAAAAATGAGATCCTTTGATGCTGAGCCATAACATAAAAACATAGTGCTTTTCAGAAAGGAAAAAAGTCAAGGAAACAGGAACCTAAGAAATCTTGAACATGGAGAAAAATCATTGAGATTTTGCCACTTTAACTCTCATGAGCAAAATAAATAAATTAATCCCAGCACTTTGGGAGGCCGAGACGGGTGGATCACGAGGTCAGGAGATCGAGACCATCCTGGCTAACACGGTGAAATCCCATCTCTACTGAAAAATACAAAAAACTAGCCGGGCAAGGTGGTGGGCGCCTGTAGTCCCAGCTACTGGGGAGGCTGAGGCAGTAGAATGGCGTGAACCTGGGAGGTGGAGCTTGCAGTGAGCTGAGATCCGGCCTCTGCACTCCAGCCTAGGCGACAGAGCGAGACTCTGTCTCAAAAAAAAAAAAATTTTTCATTGAAAAAATTGTCACACAAAAATGATTTTCTTGCCACCTGAATAGAATCACAATATACTTGTCTGAGTATACTTCACAATTCTTTAAAAAAGCAAAAACAAACAAACAAACCAAAAAAACCCTTACTTTTAAAAGTAAAACGAGTCATTGCTCTACCAAGAATATCAGGAATGTGAGCCACATAAAGACCAGTGAATCAGACTTTATTCTAGACACCATCTTACACTTGTTTCATTGGGGTTTTAAAAGAATGAGAGTAATGGGGTGCAGGATTTTTAGAAATAAAGTCCTCATAGGAAGAGCACTGTGGGACATGAGGTGAGTCACGAGATCATTTTACCTCCTTTTTTTTTTTTTTTTTTTTCTGAGACAGAGTCTCACTCTGTTGCCCAGGCTGGAGTGCAGGGGCACGATCTTGGCTCACTGCAACCTCCGCCTCCTAGGTTCAAGCCATTCTCCTGTCTCAGTCTCCCAAGTAGCTGGAATTACAGGCGTGTGACATCACGCCCGACTAATTTTTGTATTTGTAGTAGAGACGAGGTTTCGCCACATTGGCCAACCTGCTCTCAAACTCCTGACCTCAGGTGATCCATCCACCTTGGCCTCCCAAACTTTACTTCCTTTTGTTGTTTGTTGAGGTTTTGGTTTTGAGACAGGATCTCGCTCTGTCACTCAGGCTGGAGTGCAGTGGCTCAGTCACAGCTCACTGCAGCCTCAACTTCCCAGGCTCAAGTGATCCTCCCACCTCAGCCTCCCTAGTATCTGGGACTACAGATGCATGCCACCATGCCTGAATAATTTTTTTGAATTTTAGTAGAGACAAGGTCTAGCTGTTTCTCAGGCTTTTAACCCCTAAGCTCAAATGACCCACCAGCCTTAGCCTCCCAAAATGCTAGGATTATAGGAGTGAGACACCACACCCAGCCCCATCTTACTTTTGACTCATTGATAAACTGGAGATAAAGCCATGTGAGTTGGGATTATAACTCATAGACCTAACCAAGAAACACTCAAAAATAACAGAAACTTGTTTCTTGCTCATGAAACAGGCTGGAGGTTGTTGTCATGTCCACAAAGTGTCCCTCCTTTAACGGATTGTTCCAGGACTTAGGCTGATAGTGGCTCTTCCATCTTCAATATACAGCTTCCAAAGTCATCTTGGATGGAGCTCAACAGCACAGTCAGACTGAATGGGACGGAACTTGGAGGACCAGATGTGGGAAGCCGGGCTGGGTCTGAACTCGAAGAAGCTCACTCATTTTCACTAGCATTTGACTGCCTGGAACTTAGTCATGGGGACTCACCTGACACAAGGGACGCTGAGAAATGTATTCTAGTCGGCCAGCCATGTGCTTGGTACTTTTATTACAAATGGAAGAAAGGTAAACATGGACTTTGGCAAACAACTATAGTCTCCTCCCCAGTGCCAGCTACTGTGCTTAAGGTATCTTACTCTTAGGAGCCATAAGAAGACGGAAGTAAATAGAAAATATTTTTTAATGTTACGTAATAAAATAGGCTGTGCCATGACAAATCTGTTTCATTAACTTACCGGAAATTGTAATCTTATAGAATTAGGGTTACATAAGAGACCCAAAAATGAACGATCTTAGAAGTAACATCGTCAGATTGAATTTATTTCATTAGACCTCAGTTATGAAAAACTCCAATGTTTCTTCCAAACCAATAGCAATGATATAAAATTTAGAGAGAAAAAAATGTGATCTTCTAAACTCTACTTCTTTCATTCTTCAATGCAGATTTTACCCTCCACAAGTCATACCAGCTCACTAAATTTAATGATCCTGAGAAAGGATCCAACTTCTTTGACTGCTCTAACTTCCAAATTCAGGCCACCTTCATCAAATACACAAAATGTTACGTGCTCGGACAAATCATGCTGCCACTTTCCTAAGAATACATCAATTCTGTTTTCCAGATAAGCACTATAAGAACTTAACGGAAAAGAGCAGTTTTTTCAATGACAATGCATGACAGAAGCCGAAAGGTTTTAAAGCAAACATACAAATGCGTCATCTAATAGTCCATCAACCAGCCCTTGTCACAGCGATAAACCTTTTATCTCGCTTTCCCAGATTTTAATCAGCAGCCTGCTTTGCATGTTTCTTGTGTCACTGCGGCAACCAACCTAATGGGGATTCTTTATGCCCTGAGAAATCAACTCATTTGGGCCTAAATGAAACATTTTGCTGTCTTGTTTTATCTCCCGCTCTATTCACATTAACATAATAGCTTTTAATTGGATTGTATTTGTGACTGGAGTCAGCAAAGGTGGCGTTCTCTCAGAGAAAATTGACTGCAAGGCAAGCTGCTTAGCCTCCATCTGGGAGAATTTTTTGAGCTGTTGCCACGGGGCAAGATGGCGTCATGAAGTGTCGCCTCAAGAGGCAACAGACAACTCATCTTTCCTACTTAATGGAAGTCCAACGAATTTATCATGAAGGCTTACAGAATCAAATATCTGAGCTAGTGTATTGGTATTCTAATGTCTATTCTCAAAAATAGAGCACTTACGAAAAGACACGAAAAACATGGGTAAATAGTTGTATAAGAGATGGGGGAGGGAACACCCCTAGGCCTGATACACACCACAGATCCCTAGATTAAAGGACTGCTGTGTATGATTACATAGAAATACAATACATTTACATACATACATACATACATATGATTATATACATACATATGATTACAATACATACATATATATGATTACATAGAAATACAATACATAATATAAATGAAATAACAGCAAACTAAGGCAATATATTTGTAATTTATTTCACAGCCAAAGGGTTATTATTCTTAATATATAAAGAGGTCTAACAAATTAATACAAGAAACTGAAATAATACATATAGATATGTAATATAAAAAGAAATGTACTAAAAAAGTACAAATGTCCGATAAGCACATGAAAAAAAAAATCCTCTTCAGGATTGGAAGATGTTTAGACTAAGATAGCATGTCTTACTTTTCAAAAAAAAAAATGATAAACAAGTTTTACAATTTTTCCAGAGAACAAACTAAGCATACTTTTCAACATTCAATTTACTTTTCAAAATTATCTCTAGCAATGAGGCAAGAAAAAGAAATGAAAGGCAAGAAGTTTGAAATGGAAGAACTAAAACTATCTCTATTTGCATATGACATAATTGTGTATATAGAAAATTCTAAGGAATCTACCAAAAACTATTAGAATGAAAAAATGAGTGTGGCAAGGTCATAGAATACAAAAGCAATATACAAACATCAAATACATTGCTATCAACTGGCAATGAACAATCTGCAAATGGAATTAAGGAAACAATTCAATTTAAAATAGCATCAAAAAGAATAAAATACTTAGGAATAAATTTAACAAAAGAACTGCAAAATGTGTACATTGAAAAAATTCCGAAAAGAAGCCAGGCATAGTGGCTCACGCCTGTAATCCCAGCACTTTGGGAGGCCGAGGCAGGTGATCACAAGGTCAGGAGATCGAGACCATCCTGGCTAACACGATGAAACCCCATCTCTACTAAAAATACAAAAAATCAGCCGGGCGTCGCGGTGGGCGCCTGTAGTCCCGGCTCCTCGGGAGGCTGAGGCTGGAGAATGGCGTGAACCCGGGAGGCGGAGCTTGCATTGAGCCGAGATCTGGCCACTGCACTCCAGCTGGGCGACAGAGCGGGACTCCATCTCAAAAAAAAAAAAAAAGAAGGGTCCCGGGTATGCTTTTCCCGGGCGTCGCGGTGGGCGCCTGTAGTCCCGGCT
>NW_012101476.1:6816807-6820826 GCF_000951045.1 Mandrillus leucophaeus
AAAAATAAATAAAAATAAAAAAATAAAAATAAAAACAACAACAACAAAAAAAGGTGAGAACCAGCCTCTTAGTCAATGTCTCTAACTGAGCCAAAGCTGCATGTAAGCTGTTCTGGGTCTCCTGGACTCAGGGATCCTCTCTTTCTTCTTTCTCACAGTAGGCTGTGCAGGTTTCCCTTTTGACAAGTGTGTGAGACAATACTTGTGATATTTCCGAAGAATGTCGTTTTTTAACTTTGATGTGAGGTTTGAGGGTCTACGTGAAGGTTTCTTACACATGTAAACTCGTGTCACGGGGGGTTGCTGTACAGATTATTTCGTCAGCCAGGTATTAAGCTAAGTACTGTTAGTTATCTTTTCGGCTCCTCTCCCTCCTCCCACTCTCCACCCTCAAGCAGACCCCATGTCTGTCGTTTCTTTCTTTGTGTTCATGAGTTCTCATGGTTTAGCTCCCATTCACAAGTGAGAATGCATGATATTTGGTTTTCTGTCCCTGTGTTAGTTTTCTAAGGATAATGGCCTACAGCTCCATTCATGTTCCTACAAAAGACATGATCTCATTCCTTTTTGTGACTGCCATTATTATTTATTTATTTATTGTTTGTTGAGATGGGGTCTTGCTCTGTCACCCAGGTTAGAGTGCAGTGGGCTATCTTTGCTCGCTGCAACCTCCGCCTCCCAGGTTCAAGCGATGCTGCTGCCTCAGCCTACCGAGTTACTGGGATTACAGGCACCTGCCATCACACCTGGCTAATTTTTGTATTTTTAGTAGCTACCGGGTTTCACCATCTTGGCCAGGATGGCTTTGAACTCCTGACCTCGTGATCCACCTGCCTCGCCTCCCAGAGTGCTGGGATTGTAGGTGTGAGCTATCGCGCCCGGCTGGCTGCCATTATTAAAAAGTCGAAAAATAACATGCTGGCGCGGTCACAGAGAAAAGGGAACACTGTTGGTGGGAGTGTAAATTAGTTCAATCATTGTGGAAAGCAGTACTGCAATTACCCAAAGAGCTAAAAGCAGAACTACCATTTGACCCAGCAATCCCATTACTGAGTATATGCCCAGAGGAATATAAATCATTCTACCGTAAAGACACATGTACATGAATTCTACCATAAAGACACGTGTACATGCACCATTATAACGTCATTTAAAGTTTATTTTTGGCGGAGTTAAGCTTCACTAAACATTCGTTGCAAATTGACATGCTCCCCAATAAGTACATTTTGTGATGCCCAGGTCCTCTGATCATACATGCTGAATTTACACAAGTCTTTTTGGTAAGTATTGTGCAGGCAGGCTCAATAGCTATAGCAGTCGTTGTGATGTTATCATAAAATATCCACCCGTTCCTAACTTATCATCCATGATGAGCCACCAACAAACTGTAGCCCAAGCTCCTCTCTGAGCAAATTCATTAAGTTCAAAATCTAGAAAAATGGTGGCAGAAGATGGGATTTTCTTACTGTTCTAAAAAAGACGTTTCGTTTTCCACCGGGCGCGGTGGCTCACGCCTGTAATCCCAGCACTTTGGGAGGCCGAGGCAGGCAGATGATGAGGTCAGGAGATCGAGACCATCCTGACTAACACAGTGAAACCCCGTCTCTACTAAAAATACAAAAAATTAGCCGGGCGTCGCGGTGGGCGCCTGTAGTCCCGGCTCCTCGGGAGGCTGAGGCTGGAGAATGGCGTGAACCCGGGAGGCGGAGCTTGCATTGAGCCGAGATCTGGCCACTGCACTCCAGCTGGGCGACAGAGCGGGACTCCATCTCAAAAAAAAAAAAAAAAGAAAAAATCCCAAAAGAAATTAAAGAAGACCTAAATAAACGAAAAGACATCCTGTGCTTATAGATTGGAAGATGTCATATTGTTGAGATGGCAATACTCCCCAAATTGATCTGGAGATTCAACACGATCTCTATCAAAATTCAAGTAGTCTTTTTTGCAGGAATTGAGAAGCTGATTCTAAAACGTGCACGGAAATTTAAGACCCAGAATAGCAAAGCAAAACAAAACAAACATCTTAACAAAGAACAAACTTGGGGAAGTCACACTTCCCTACTTCAAAACTTACTACAAAGCTACAGTAATCAAGATACTATAGTACTGGCATAAAGATAGACATACAGGTCAATAGAATAGAATTGAGAGTCCAGAAATAAATCCTTATATGGACAACTGGTATTTGAAAAGGGAGTACCCAAGGGACAGGTTTGTTTCCCATTTTTAAATAATTATTTCTACTTCTTTTCCAGATGCCAATACAAAATTCTTCTCACTTTTAACCAAATAACAACAAAAGTCAATCATGGAAATTAACTCATTTATGTAGGTGTCTTTCAAAGACCAGCCTCATCATTATACACACTCGGAATAATCCCTGTATATAATCACCAGAAAAAGAAAAATTAGGAATATCTTAATTAATTCTTGTCCCACCAAGAGATGAAAAGCCAGCTGGAAGTGGTGGCTCATGCCTATAATCCCAGTGCTTTGGGAGGCCAACACAGGAGGGTGACTTGAGCCCAAGAGTTCCAGACCAGCCCGGGCAGCATGGTGAGATCCTGTCTCTACAATAAATGAAAAAATTAGTCAGGCGTGGTGGTGTGCACCTGCAGCCCAGCTACTAGGGAGACTGAGGCAGGAGGGTCACCTGAGCCCAGTAGGTTGAGGCTGCAGTGAGCTCTGATCACACCACTGCCCTCTAGCTTAAGTGAAAGAATGGTACCCTGTCTCAAACAGAGATGAAAAGCCAACAGTGTAACAAAATTTAGAAGTGAAATAGTTTTCAAAAGTAATTATGACACTTGAATTCAGTGCTTTATTTCTACATTACTGAACGTATTTGCTTATGTATTTAACTCAGATGTAATTTCTGGATCTCATATGTGTCAGATGCTATACTAGACACTAGGAATTTAAAAAGGAACACTATTTACTCCCCACCCCCAGTAGGCTCACAGTATTCAGGATCTGAAAATTCATGAAGAATGTCCTGATTTCTGTCTCTATCAAGAACAAGATATGGTGCTTGTTTCTTCAGCTATGAAGCCAAATAGGACACAGTCCCTGCCTTTAAGGAATGCACAGTTCTCTATAAAAGTGGATGAACAGATAGGAAAAAAAGGAAGGAAGCAAGGAGGGAAGGAAGGAAGGAAGAAGGGAGGGAGGGAGGGAGGGAAGGAAAGAAGGAAAGAAGGAAGGAAGGAAGGAAGGAAGGAAGGAAGGAAGGAAGGAAGGAAGGAAAAAAGGAAGGTATATCTAGATTTGTGTAAGTAATTATAATAAAATAGTATAGATGGAATATAAACAACTTTTCAGGATTTGGTCAGTTTTATGGAGTTTGAACCTAATCCTATAGGCAATGGTAGGTCTCACACCCAGAAAAGACAATTTCCCTTTGATCTGATCTATGGTCCCAGAGAAAATAAATACCATTGAATGGATGTCACTACAAGTGCAAGTGACATTATTCTACCCTGTAAAAAATAATAGCAGCTGTTAGAAAGATTTTTTTCCCCAAGCTTTATTTGCAGTTATAAACTAAACAGATACTTGTAGAAAATGGCCACTTAAAATGCTAATTTCATGAATGTTTGCAATAATCAAAGCTAAAAGGATTAACAAGTCTAAGAGAAAGATGATACGGAAAGAATGGCAAATTAATTCAACCTTTTTAAAAGGATGAAAAAATCGTCTCTGTTTACAAAATAAAAATAATAACAAAGTCCATGAATTTAAAAGACACGTGTTTATTATGTTTCACAAAAGAAATACAAAGTTAGAGTGAAGGGTGGGAGGAAGTGGGGGTTGAAAAACTACCTGATGGGTACAATGTTCAATGTTTGGGTGATGGGTACAGGAGAAGCTCTCTCCCCACCACCACGCATGTAATACCCATGTAACAGACAAGCACAGGTATGCCCTGAATCTAAAATTTACATGTGAAAGTATTAATTTTTAAAAAAGAAATAAAAAATAGAAAGTGTTGAGAAAAATGCATATGCTAAAAAAAAAAA
>NW_012101476.1:6823221-6830605 GCF_000951045.1 Mandrillus leucophaeus
GGGTTTCACTGTGTTAGCCAGGATGGTCTCGATCTCCTGACCTCGTGATCCGCCCGTCTCGGCCTCCCAAAGTGCTGGGATTACAGGCTTGAGCCCACTGCGCCCGGCCGGTGTCAGACTTTTGCCCCTCTTGGCCTCAATGTTATCATTTGGGAAACAGGTGAAGGAGAGGAAACAACGTGGAATTCCTCCACGCGGGACCCGCGGAGCTGCAGAATTCGAATCACCATGTAACTGCTACGTGGTGGTATGCACCATACTGCAACAGTTTTCCCTGTTTTTTGTTTGTTTGTTTGTTTGTTTGTTTGTTGTTTCTCTTTTTGATATCCTAATTCAAAAATCTGGGGAATTTTAAATCTGGTCATAAACAGAAAGATTATAGGCAGTGTCTGTGCATACAAGGCTCAATCAGACCACACAGAAATTTGTTCTAATTTTATTTGCACATCTGTGAAATGGCCCTATGAGTGACCCTGCACAGTGCCTATTACCACTGCTGTTTTAAGAAGACCTTTGATCACTAAGTCTGCAAATGTCAAAAGGCCTCTGATCAATTTAGGAAATGTGTCTTCTCCCAAGTGTTCTGAGTTCTACCTCCTAAAGTTGTTTCCTTTTTCACCTGATAGCGTAGCAAAAGTTTTAAGATGGGTTTAACTGTCCCATAACTTTGATGTTTGATCTTTCTATACAGATTTCTCCTCCAGGAATATAGTCTTTTGTGAACAACAGCACACCTACCTATTTAAAAAACAGGCTAAAAATTTCTTCCTGCCATTCTGCACTCCCTTCCCTTAGGCAAAAATTGTTCCCAAATGCAATGTACTCTCTATTCCTAATAAACTTGCCTTTGCCTTTGTGATGCTACTTTTATAGAAGAAAGGGGAAGAAAAGAAGTGGGATAGGGGAAGTACAGATATCGCTGAAAGGTGAATGCCACCCCTACCACTGCATCTCAAAGATTCGCTTGGGTTTTTCTCTAGTGAATGTTCAGCTACCCCTCAGCTCTCAAAATCTAGAGGACTTTGCAGTGATTCCAACACATGAAAACTGGACACATATGTATGGCTTCTGTACATCCACAAGTTTTCCACTGGAGAAAAATTACTTGAAACTAATAGGGAAAACTAAGCCTGTTGAAACTTCCTTTCTTGCTCAAGCTTTTAATTATTGCTGTAAAGCAAAGTAGAGAAATGTAAAATCTAAGGTTTGACCTCAAAATCTTTATTATCATATGCATTCTAACTTTAAAGAGCATACCTTTTTAGATGCATTAGCCATTTTTCTTTTCTTTTGACCATGACTAAGAGTTTTAAGGAGTTCAAGAGGAGAGAATTTTTTTTAATTATTTCAGATAATTTTTTTAAAAGAAGATAAAATTGAGTTCATGTTTGTCTTTAGATACTTTTGCCATTTTTCTACTTTTTTTTTTTTTATCCTTTTTGGTGCTGAAGATTTTTGCATCCTTTTCCAAAAAATTAGTCTTTTTTATGATTAAAAAGTCAGAAGTTCTTTGAACTTTCACTTGTTTTATTTTGTCAAAAGGCCTTTTCACCTCCCAACATCACTGATAAATCAGTGGGTCCAGAAGTATCATAGCTCCTTCCCCATGAGGCTGTGGCTGTTGCTGGGCTGTAAGTTTGGTTTCTATTATCGGGATAGAATAAATGTCTGAGAGGGACGTAGGCTGAGGGAGCTTTAAAGCTGACCTAGTTCTTGAACAGCAGTGTACTTTGACAGCACATGCAAAGAGTGGAAAACAGGGTTCTCATGACTAATCAAACTTTGCCAAAGTCTCATCAAAACAGATCTTGGTAAACAGGTCTTAGCAAAGAATAGCGCCAGATTACAAAACCAGTATGCATGTATTACCAACGGTTTATGAAAAACACGGGGAGAAATGCAACAAGATGTTTTCTCCCAATGAAAGGGTCATCTCAGTGTGAATCCCGTGTTGTTCCCATGTAGGAACTTTGATTCAACGGGTGCATTCAGAGATCCTTTGAGAACTCAATTGACAGCACTAACTATTTTTGTCTTCCCATTTTTCTGGTACAGATTACTACTGAGATACACAGATTACTACTGAGATACCTAAAAGAATCCTAGATTTGTCTGTCATGGTAATGGTGCACATCCCAGAGGTAAGAATGTAGATACCAGAAAATGTACTGTCCTCTTCCCAGTTCCCATTCATTTGTTTCTGACAGGGCCGGAAGCACCATCCTGCAGGTCATGTTTTCCTTATATTGAGTCAAGCAATAATCTCCAAAATGATGTCTATGTTCTTCCAGACAACCGCAAGGTTATAAAACCTGTTCAGCACTTAACGTATGCCAGACTCTGTGCCAAGCACCTCGCATACATTTTCTCATTTGAGCCTTAAAACAATCACGAGAGGGAGGTATCATTAGCCCCATTGACAGATGAGAAAACTAAGGGTTCAGTTACTCACATGAAGTCACAGAGCCATTAAGTGTTAGTCATATTAAAGGACTCTAAAACCTGTGCTCTCAATCACTACAATCTCCAGTCTTCAATGAACCTACAGTCTAGTTGAAGAGATAAAATATTGCCACATGAAATGCTGGCAAAAGAATAATAATAATAAGACACTAAATATCAAAACACATACAAAGATTCTTTTTTTTCTTTTTCCTACACTATCTTTTTAAATAGCATAAGTAAATAATAACTTGGAAAGGAAGTGTAGAATAACCATTACTAAGAGTTTTAAGGAGTTCAAGAGAAGAAATTTTAAAAAATGATTCATGAAAAATTTTTTAAAAGAAGATAAAATTGATTTGATTTTTGTCTGGCAGGTAGCATTTGAAGATCAGAAGGGTTTCCAGTGTTGTAGGAGGATTTTGAGGCCATCTTCGTAACACACAATGTAAATACTTCTGTTTATTAAAAAGCTTCAGGAGAAATAAACCGTTCTCTCCATGGGTGCTAATGTTAAGTAAGAAATCAGGTTTCTACAGGGAGCCTTATTTTAAAGTTCATAAACTTTGACCAGGTAATTCCATTTCTAGAAATATTTACCAAGGAACTGGAAGACATTCAGAAGAAAATAATTATTTATTCATTCAAAGCCTTTTGATTGAGTGCTCACCATACCCGTACTGCAAAGTGTGCTAGACCCCATGACACAGCAGTGAGCAAGCCTAGGACGTTCCTCTCAGACTTTCTGAGGGTGTTATTTACAATAATGAAAAATTGGTTTCAAATGAAATGTTCAACAATGCAGGGATGTCTAAATAAACTGTATTATGGCCAAAGAACTTAATACTAAGGATCCATGAAAAATCATATTTTAAAATATATTTAATAGCACTGGAAGATATCCACAGTAACGTACAGGAGAAAAAAAAACAGAAAAAAATATTTGCTTCTGGGACTATGTAGCTTTTCAAGTCAAATTCTGGGGCTTTTCTAATTGCAATGTGAATAAAAATCTGAGAAGGATACAAGCATAGTCAGTTTTTTTGGTGTTGCTTGTATTATGATCCCAATTTTAAAAATATTTATATAAGTCTTCCAATATTAAAGTATGTATTTATACCTATACTTAAATGAATGTGGTTATTTCCTAATGGCAGCATTGTGTCCAACTTTTATTTTCTTTTTTATATGTCTTTATGCTTTCTAAAATTAGCATGTTTGACTTTTATAATCAGGAAAAAATATATTGAAATAAAATAAGAACAAGAATTAAGGCAACCTCCTCCACATATTTTACTGTCCTTCTTTCAAATCGTATCAGGAAAAAAAAAATAATTGTGATATTTCCTTACCCTGGAGAGTCTCCATATTTTTAGTTCCTGTTTGTAGAAGTAAAGCCCACACTCTAAAAATAAGTCTGAATCCTTTTAAATGGTAAGATTCAGTTAATTCCATTTCTTGTTCAGTTGGTCTTATATCCGGGAACCGGAAACACAGGTTTTATCTCTAGGATGACCTGCAATGAATCAGACCATTCAGCTTTTTTCTTTTTCTTTTTTTTTTTGAGACGGAGCCTCACTCTGTTGTCACCCAGGCTGGAGTGCAGTGGTGTGATCTCCGCTCACTGCAAACTCCACCTCCCAGGTTCGAGTGATTCTCCTGCCTCAGCCTCCCAATTAGCTGGGAATACAGGTGCCTGCCACACCAGGTCCAGCTAGTGGGTTTTTTGTTGCTGTTTGTATTTTTTTGTATTTTTAGTAGAGACGGGGTTTCACTGTGTTGGCCAGGCTGGTCTCATACTCCTGACCTCGTGATCCATCCACCTCAGCCTCCCAAAGTGCTGGGATTACAGGCGTGAGTCACCGCACATGGCTTTTATGGCTCCATGCCCATCATGTCTGGGCAGTTCCAGCTTGAGACAAACAGCCCTTCAGTGAATTTACAAGGTAGATTGCAAGAGCCTTGCAAAGTTCAGAAAACCACAAGTCACATAAAAAATAAGGCTGAGAAAGTAGGCTTTCGAAACTCTCTCCTTAAAAACAAAGTGACTAATAGTTAAGATATTTCTATAAACACACTCAACACGTAGTAGGCATTTAATACACATTCGTTTCCATTCCTCTTTCTTATTTATTTAAATCCTATCTGAAAACAACACATATTCATAAACTTTTATATCTGAGTCAAACAGAAAAATGGAAGGAATGTTTGCATTGCCATTGTAATAATGTTGTTGGGGAAAGTTTGTTTCATGAAAGGTTGGGGGTTTGTTTTATTCTAATGACACAGTAGAAATATATTACATGAAACTAGACTAGAAATATATTACATGAGACTTGGAAAAGATAACTCATAAGAGTTAGGATTTTATCATTGGCCACTGGAATTTTTTTTCCAATAAAATAAGAAAACCTGAGCCGAGGATCCATTTGTGGAAAATACATAATATAAATAACCCGAATACTGCTTTTAAATTAGGGTTAGGAGTCCCGCTTCAAAGGAATTTCATTACGCCTGGTTCTCCTTTTCCTATTCAAACACTGGAGCCAGGATTGAAATCCTGGATTTTTCAGGTGTCTGCATTTTAAAAGATCTTGTTTATGTTAAGGCTGGTCACTTTAATAGGTGTGTTTTAAAGAAAACATTACCTTTGTGTGACCTTTGGGATCTGAAGGTGAAAATTCAGTCACTGGAAAAAAGCCATCCTCGTTGTTACGGGTGAAATCTCTAACATTAAAGACAATTGTGTCTCATCCTGTGAATGTCTTCATAGAGCAATTAAAAAAAAAAGTTCCATTACAGCTGGGACAAAGTCAGTTCTGATGGATCAAGATTCTTCACTAGAAAAACATAGCCTGGTCAAAAATAAGCATGTTAAAGGAAAATAGATAAAGTAGTAGCATTTTATGAAAGCGGCCAAACATTTTCAGTGATCCTTTAGAAAGCAGGCTTCGATCCCCCAACCCCTCCCAAGTCTTAATTTGTTATTATAAGCTAAGCACTTTACCTCCAAAGGGAAGAATAAAATTGTGCCAGTTATCATATATCAGAATTACACAGGACATCATGTTAATGATCATTTATTCCTAGCTACTTGAAGAATAATACCCAGTAATTATAGCAAATGTAAGTCAAATAGTAATAGCATACTTTACATAGTATAGTAATTATAACTTATGTCCGTGCATCTGGGACAAAGGTCTTTTATGCGTGGTATTAAATCTGTTCTGCAATTTATTCGTAATATCATCGCTGGGGCTGAAGAAAGGAAGCTTGCCTGTAGAAAGGAAACTTGTCGTCCTTTCACATTTCCAATAAGTCATTTGAAGAAAACAGTTCTTTGCATGCCTTGCTAAACCCAATTACCACCAAGACATCATAAACAAATATTCATTGCATTTACAGCTGCTTCTTTATTGCACAAGGCAAAATGTATTGTTAAATTTAAACCATTTAAAAGGAGGAAGCGCTCAGATTTCTGCATTCATTTTAAACTTAATTGAAAAAAAATCAAGCAGGTGTTGCAATATTTTCTTATTTAGAGACTGCTGCTAAATGAACAATCATATAATACTCTCAAGTATAGCAAATGCCGGACAAAAATGTGGGCATCTCTGGCTTTGATATTTGGTAGCATGGAGATCTACCAGTGGCTTCGGTGGAAAGATGCTAAATAAAAAAAGTTTCATAAAGTTTTAGGATGAAGCAGAACTATTTAAAAATAACTTGATTCTCCTGAATCCCACTCAACAGAATGAGTTGATGTGAGTCTTCTGAATGCTCAGAGCACACTGTGAAGCTCTCCATACCACTGCTGCTTTCTTAACTCTCTGAAGCTAGTAGATCCATTAACAATGTACGTTCATAATTCCAATCTATCGTGGGGGATGGGGGGACTTTAACTGGTAATCCAGAGAAGAAATTCTCGTAAGAAAACATCCTCCAACCCCTTCAAAATTTGATTCCTACCAATCAGTCTAGGCCTGTTTAACAACCGACACTCTCAATGGCATCTCCAGCCATAGTGAAAGAATCTCCCTCCAGCCTTTCTCTCCTGCAAAAGTCACTCTTTGGTAACAGACACCCCTCCTCTATTTCTTCGTCTGGTAAACAACAACCTATCACTCAGGTTTTAGCTTAAGTGTCACCTCCTCCAGGAAGTCTTCTATGCCCACCTCCATCCCTTAGCCTCACTGACGTGCTCTGTTAATATCCTTTACTTTTCCCTGATGGTGATCTGCGTCATATTTCACTGCAACTGCTTGTTTATTTTTCTGTTAATCCCTTCTCATAGAGGGCAGGTGATATCCATCATTCCAACTCAACATCAAGCTTCTAGTACCTACCACACAGATTGGCACAAAGCACGGGCTCAGTACATATTTGTTTTATTGATGAATGACCCTAGGTCTAGCTTCTCATACTACTTTTCAGAGCAAAGCTTTGGGAGTGGAGGGAGAGAAAAAGGTGAGTTTGCAGGCATGGGCCAAAATTTCTTAGGGTATACTGGGAAAGAGTCTACCTTGGTACCATTAAGTTTGCTCACTTAATCTCCAGGTAGATTCCTTCTTACCTTCTCTCCTTTCTCTATCCTTCCTTGACTATAATTTTATACATTTTAGTTTCTCAGAACCTTTTTTTTTTTTTGGAGATGGAGTCTCACTCTATCGTCAGGCTGGAGTGCAGTGGTGTGATCTTGGGTCACTGCAACCTCCACCTCCCAGATTCAAAGCACTCTCTTGCCTCAGCCTCCCGAGTAGCTGAGACTACAGGCAGGGACCACCACACCTGGCTAACTTTAGTATTTTTTGTAGAGACTGGGTTTCACCGTCTTGGCCAGGAAGGTCTTGATCTCTTGACCTTGTGATCCACCTGCCTTGGCCTCCCAAAGAGCTAGGATTACAAGCATGAGCCACGGTGCCCAGCCCAGAACCTTTAATAC
>NW_012101476.1:6831570-6832751 GCF_000951045.1 Mandrillus leucophaeus
GAAAAGAAAAGAAAGAAAAAGAAAAGAAAAGAAAAGAAAAGAAAGAAAAAGAAAAGAAAAGAAAAGAAAGAAAAAGAAAAGAAAAGAAAAGAAAATGTCTCAAAAAAAAAGGAAAATAAAATGTGGTACATATATACCATGGAATACTGTGCAGCCATAAAAAGGAACAAGATTATGTCTTTTGCAGGGACATGTGTGGAGCTGTAAGCCATTATCCTCATCAACCTAACGCGGGAATGCAAACCAAATACCACATGTTGTCACTTAAAAGTGGGAGCTGAATGATGAGAAATCATGGACACATTGCGGGGGACAATACACACTGGGGCCAATACACACTGGGAGGGTGGGGAGTGGGAGGAGGGAGAGCATCAGGAAGAATAGCTAATGGATGCTGGGCTTAATACCTAGGTGGTGGGATAATCTGTGCAGCAAACCACCATGGCACGTTTGCCTATGTAACAAACCAGCACATCCTGCACATGTACCCCTGAACTTAGAATAAAAATGGAAATTAAAAAAAGTTTTAAAAAGAAACTGTAACCAAGAGAAGAATGTAATTGAGAAGGCTTCCACATTCCATCTCTTCCCAGTCTTATGTACACATCACTGATGCACATTAACTGAAATGTAGTTAATGAAGAAATTTACTCATTTCCTTTTTTTCGCCATCCAGAACTTTCTTTTGAGACTAACACTGCTACTAGCACAACCAAACAATATCATAGTGGGTGGCCAACTTCCAAAATTCTGATATTAGAAGAGCAGAAAAGAAAAAAGAAAGCGTCAGATAAGCTGATGTTGTTATGTCCAAGAATAAAAGGTGTAACAAGCATAAAATTACAAACCTATAATGTTATTAAGGAACTTTGGAGAATCAAGCTAAATTCTCGTGGTCCATGCTGAAATGATGGCTTGTGTTTCATAATACTTCCATCATCCACTGTGTATGAGGAGACTGAGAAAAACATTTAGGAATTTTTTAACCAGATTATTGCTAACCCTCAGTGGTAAGGATGAAATAATGTTCATGATTGAGGTCAGTTGTGCTCAAATTAAATTTTATAAAATAGAGGAATAGGCCAGGCACAGTGGCTCATACCTGTAATCCCAACACTTTGGGAGGCCGAGGCAGGCGTATCACCTGAGGTCAGGAGTTCGAGATCAGCCTGGCCAACATG
>NW_012101476.1:6838050-6840573 GCF_000951045.1 Mandrillus leucophaeus
GTCATTTGAAGAAAACAGTTCTTTGCATGCCTTGCTAAACCCAATTACCACCAAGACATCATAAACAAATATTCATTGCATTTACAGCTGCTTCTTTATTGCACAAGGCAAAATGTATTGTTAAATTTAAACCATTTAAAAGGAGGAAGCGCTCAGATTTCTGCATTCATTTTAAACTTAATTGAAAAAAAATCAAGCAGGTGTTGCAATATTTTCTTATTTAGAGACTGCTGCTAAATGAACAATCATATAATACTCTCAAGTATAGCAAATGCCGGACAAAAATGTGGGCATCTCTGGCTTTGATATTTGGTAGCATGGAGATCTACCAGTGGCTTCGGTGGAAAGATGCTAAATAAAAAAAGTTTCATAAAGTTTTAGGATGAAGCAGAACTATTTAAAAATAACTTGATTCTCCTGAATCCCACTCAACAGAATGAGTTGATGTGAGTCTTCTGAATGCTCAGAGCACACTGTGAAGCTCTCCATACCACTGCTGCTTTCTTAACTCTCTGAAGCTAGTAGATCCATTAACAATGTACGTTCATAATTCCAATCTATCGTGGGGGATGGGGGGACTTTAACTGGTAATCCAGAGAAGAAATTCTCGTAAGAAAACATCCTCCAACCCCTTCAAAATTTGATTCCTACCAATCAGTCTAGGCCTGTTTAACAACCGACACTCTCAATGGCATCTCCAGCCATAGTGAAAGAATCTCCCTCCAGCCTTTCTCTCCTGCAAAAGTCACTCTTTGGTAACAGACACCCCTCCTCTATTTCTTCGTCTGGTAAACAACAACCTATCACTCAGGTTTTAGCTTAAGTGTCACCTCCTCCAGGAAGTCTTCTATGCCCACCTCCATCCCTTAGCCTCACTGACGTGCTCTGTTAATATCCTTTACTTTTCCCTGATGGTGATCTGCGTCATATTTCACTGCAACTGCTTGTTTATTTTTCTGTTAATCCCTTCTCATAGAGGGCAGGTGATATCCATCATTCCAACTCAACATCAAGCTTCTAGTACCTACCACACAGATTGGCACAAAGCACGGGCTCAGTACATATTTGTTTTATTGATGAATGACCCTAGGTCTAGCTTCTCATACTACTTTTCAGAGCAAAGCTTTGGGAGTGGAGGGAGAGAAAAAGGTGAGTTTGCAGGCATGGGCCAAAATTTCTTAGGGTATACTGGGAAAGAGTCTACCTTGGTACCATTAAGTTTGCTCACTTAATCTCCAGGTAGATTCCTTCTTACCTTCTCTCCTTTCTCTATCCTTCCTTGACTATAATTTTATACATTTTAGTTTCTCAGAACCTTTTTTTTTTTTTGGAGATGGAGTCTCACTCTATCGTCAGGCTGGAGTGCAGTGGTGTGATCTTGGGTCACTGCAACCTCCACCTCCCAGATTCAAAGCATTCTCTTGCCTCAGCCTCCCGAGTAGCTGAGACTACAGGCAGGGACCACCACACCTGGCTAACTTTAGTATTTTTTGTAGAGACTGGGTTTCACCGTCTTGGCCAGGAAGGTCTTGATCTCTTGACCTTGTGATCCACCTGCCTTGGCCTCCCAAAGAGCTAGGATTACAAGCATGAGCCACGGTGCCCAGCCCAGAACCTTTAATACATGTTCATGTTTATTATAAAATTCCATGAGGGGCATTTTCCAACCTTATTTACTCATGAAATATTTTGTTCTGAGAGCACCCAGTGAGATTTCAGAAAAATGGTATTCAAGGAACACAATTTGAGAAACTCTGCCCTGGGTCTCCGTTTTTGTGATTTTATATTTTTAACCCCTACCTCTATAAAATGGGGATACAAATTGTCTGCACTGATGTAATAGGAACAATAAATGTGTTATGACTCAAAGCATCTATTGATCTCATTGATCTATTGCATGATATGGTCTCGCCTTACACCACTTGAACGAGAAGCATCTCTCTAACGAAGATATAGAAAAGATCTGCACAGTAACATCTGCATAATGAATTTCAATCTTTCTACACATTTCCAGACCCCACTTATCATCAAATAGCATTTATTAAGCATGAGGTTCATATGTCTGTGTTAATAATTAAGTAAATCTCTGAATTAATAGATAAATGCTTAAATGATGATCTTCATACAATTTCTCTCTCTCATCACCTTTTGGAACAAACTTAATAAAAGAAAGTATAACCCAGTAGCAAAAACATGGAATCAACCTTTATCCACTGATGGAGTGGATAAAGAAATTGTGGTAGCGGGCCAGGGGCGGTGGCTAACGCCTATAATCCCAGCACTTTGGGAGGCCAAAGCAGGTGGATCACTTGAGGTCAGGAGTTCGAGACCAACCTGGCCAACATGGTGAAACCCTGTCTCTACTAAAAATACAAAAATTAGCTGGATGTTTTGGCTTGTGCCTGTAATCCCAGCTACTCAGGAGGCTGAGGCAGGAGAATCGCTTGAACCTGGGAGGTGGAGGTTGCAGTGAGCTGAGATCATGCTCTGCACTCCAGCCTGGGTGACAGAGAGAGACTCCGT
>NW_012101476.1:6841878-6901172 GCF_000951045.1 Mandrillus leucophaeus
AAAAAAAAAAAAAGCAAAAAAAAAAAAAAGGAATAAAGAGGAATAATTTGAGAATAGAAAGGGCTACAAGACTTTCCGTAAGTCTTATATTTGGCAATTGCCAAACTAAATAAAATTAAGTGAAATTAAATTAAATCGAATGGGTACAGCCAGTGTTTTTGACATTGTTACTTTTAAACTTAGCCTATACCCAACATCTAAACATCCATTTAAAAGATGAAACATGAAGTTAGTCTTGTAAATATGTCTGTGTATGACCTGATACACAGATAGCTAGAAACATCTGGCAGTTTTGGCTATATGATTCCATGGTTAGGCTTTTCCAAAACACAGAGGAGAGGTTAACAAATTCAGACTCCAAACATCCCAAAGACAATCTAACCCCTCTCATTTAATCTGGCTATTTTTGTGTCTTGTAGGTTCAGCCTTCACCTGGAAATGAAGGAAAGGATTCATGGGATTTAATTCTTTGTGACTATTCTTTGTAGCTCTGTGAACGGAGTACATTAGCCTTCATTTGGTTAAAAGATCTGAAAAAAAAAATTGACTTAGGGGAAAAAGAGGACTGATTTGTCATAGAATGCGTGGAAGGTTTGGAAAGTTAAGCTACAGAGAGAACAAAGATTCAGTTAGGATTCACAAGTAACTGGAACTAAAAACTAGTCACGTTGATTTGGTTCTCTCTGTGCATCAACTTGTGTCTAACCCTGCCAACGAGCTTTCCCTACAGAGTGGGCAACATGGGGCCATCTTATGAGTTGTCTGCTGCTAGGTAACAAATTCCCACAAACTAAGCAGCGTAAAACTATTTTTATAAATAAACCTCAGAGTTCCTGTGGGTTAGAATGATGGCTTGGCTTATCTGGGTCTTCTGCCTGGAACTTCATATGCCTGCAATGAAGCTGTCAACCAGGGCTTGATCCTTATCAGAGGTTTGACTGGGGAAGGATCTGCTTCCCAGCTCTCTCTGGTCGCTGCTAGAATTCATTTCCTTGTGGTCGCTGCATTCATGGAAGCTTGCTTCTCAGTGCCAGGCCATGATGGATGGGTCTTCTCAATGCCAGGCCATGATGGAGTTTTCTATAATTAATGGAATCACAAGAGTGGCATCCTTCTCCTTTACCATGCCCAGTGAAGGTTAGAATCAAGTCCCAGGTTCTGCCCATGCTCAAAATGAAGGGATTATGCAAATGAACACCAGAAACAGGGATGTGGGGGTCCTCTTAAAATTCATCCACCACAACCACTAACAACCTAGGAATTGTACACCTTTTAGCTCTACTACTAGAAAATAATGGTCTCTCTCTGTTCTCTCTCTCTCTCGCTCTCTCTCTCTCTTTCTCTCTCTCTTTCCTTTGGTTCTAGTTAGTCCTGTTTGGAAAATCCTAGGGAAAGATTCTAACTGACCATTACTGGACCAGTCAATGGCAGCCAAGGATGTGCAGCTCCCAAATTAGTGAGGATGACAAATTTTGGCAAAGTGTGTTTTCCAGGAAATGGGGAATAAGGGTGCAAGCTCCCAAGTCCTAGTTCTCTGAAACCACCTTTACACTATTTTAGAAAACATGACCCATTATATGGCTTTGTCTGTCTTTGGGGCTTGAAGATCTAGTCTTCTTCACAATTTCGGAATGAGGGAAGAACTTCCTTTTACCGACAAACAATGTCAAAGAGACCACCATCTTTGGTCTGAGGACGCAGAGGGAGCTATTTTACTTAATTTTTAATTTTATTCATTTATTATTTTTGAGACAGAGTCTTGCTCTGTCACTCAGACAGCAGTGCAGTGGCGTGGTCATGGCTCACGGCAGCCTTGACCTCTTGGGTTCGAGCAGTCCTTTCACCTCAGCCTCCCAAGTAGCTGGGACTACAGGCATGTGCCACCACACCAGGGTACTTTTTTTAATTCATAGAGATGATGTCTAGCTATGGTCTTGAACTCCTGAGCTCCAGCAGTCCTCCCACCTCAGCCTCCCAAAGTATTGGGATTACAGCTATGAGCTACTGTGTCCAGCCAAGGTAAACATTTTAAATACAACAAATAAAACCTGAAATAATTTCTATAGTGAAATAAAATAAAATGCCAAAAAGGTAAGCCTCCAAGTGTATGTATTCCCGTTTGCCATCATTTGAAATGGAAAAGTATCTACCCACCTTCTTCTTAATAACCAGTTAGATGTAGCCTTGCTGCAATAAACTCATGCTGTAGATTTAGAAAACTAGAATTACAAAACACTGCTTAGTTTCTCACATTTCTTTGCCATGTCAGATGCAAACTGTAAGACTAAAATACAAGTTATTATTATTTTTTTTTAAATGGAGTCTCGCTCTGTTGCCCAGGCAGGAATGCAGTGGCACGATCTCAGCTCACTGCAACCTTCGCCTCCCAGGTTCAAGAGATTTTCCTGCCTCAGCCTCCTGAGTAGCTGGGGTTACAGGCACCCACCACCAGGCCTGGCTAACTTTTGTGTTTTTAGTCGAGACGGGGTTTCACCACATTGGCCAGGCTGGTCTCAAACTCCTAACCTCAAGTGATCCACCCTCGTCGGCCTCCCAAAGTGCTGGGATTACAGGCATAAGCCACTGCGCCCGGCCCCAAAAATGTTTCATGGTATTTTTTTGGGGTCTCCCTGGCCTAACTGGGCCTACATAAAGATAAAAGAATACTGTGAAATCAATAATTAAGGATGGAGAGAGGAAAACTTAAATATGATAATATAGAACCCCACCACCCAGGAACCAGTCAAAACCTTCTTTCTATATTTCAGAACAATGTTATGAAAAACAGTAACCTAATCTTGACCTTTTTATAATTTTCAGTTAGTCGCATTTATTTTTAGAAATCCAAAGCTACTGAAGATTTTTTTCCTAACCTTAATATGTCCAATTTTTATATTTAACAGATGAGAAACACTAAAACAAAATTTCACAGAGCTTTTAATAACAGGAAACACCCCCACCACAGTATGTTTGAAATTAAGGTAGCATTTGATAATTCGATAAAGAGGTACAAAATATTTAGACCTGTGATGCAAACTTTAAGAAACACTAAAAAATAAAGAGAGTGAAGGATTCCCAGAAGAGCTGTTCTTGTTTGTTTGGGATGTTAAACCAGGAAAGTAAATTGCCAAATAAGAACAGAAGCATAAATTAGATCAAGAGACAGCTAAGACATCTTTATGGAGAGAGAAAATTGATGAATGTAGGCTGGGAGCAAGGAGGTGGAGTGAAAGTACATAGCTTGTCTTCTCTCAAGCAATCCTTAAAGACAATGAACAATAATGTTCAAAAAAAATGTCACTTCTCAGGATATCCATTTTTATATGCATTTGCCAAGCAAGGGTGAAGTGTGAGGGCAACCCTTTAGTGGAGCGGCCCGTCTGTCAGACAAAACTAGACTTCCTGGAACCAGGACCTCAAATGTCATCATGATTGACCCAACCCCTAAGGTCTTTAAGTTAACACTCCCCTCGAATTTGACACTGTGTTTTTTAGATGAGATAAAAACAAAACAAAACACAACAACAACAAAAAAAACCTGTCCTTTGAATATGATAAATCCAGTGAAAATTTATTCTTATTGATTTAGGCATATTCTAAACATCTTTCTTTTTTAACTTTTAAGTTCCGGAATACAAACGCAGGTGGTTACACAGGTAAACTTGTGTCATGGGGGTTTGTTGGTACAGGTTATTTCATCACCCAGGTATTAACTCTAGTATCCATTAGTTATTTTTCCTGATCCTCCCCCTCCTTCTACCCTCCACCCTCTTAAAGGCCCCAGTGTGTGTTGTTTTCCTTTGTGTGCCCACGTGTTCTCATCATTTAGCTCCTGTGAAAATATGCAGTATTTGGTTTTCTGTTCCTGTATTGGTTTGCTAAAGATAATGGTTTCCAGCTCCACCTATGTCCCTGCAAGGTACATGATCTCCTGCTTTTTTATGACTGTATAGTATTCCATGGTGCATATGTACCACATTTTCTTTATCCAGTCTCTCATTGGTGGGCATTTGGGTTGATTCCATGTCTTTCCTATTGTGAATAGTGCTGCAGTAAACATATGCATGCATGTGTCTTTATAATCGAATGATTTATATTCCTTTGGGCATGGACGGCACATGGAGACATAAATTCATATAGAGTTAGCGAACGGTTTAAAATACAGTTCTCTGGGGGAAAAGCCAAACAATCCTCTAATTTATGTGATGTGAAAATTTAGTTTTGTGAACTTCATGAAGGAGATATAGTCACACAGAAATCTTCACTAACTTTTGATTAATGGCAACTTTAACCATCTCCCAACCATTAGTCCTATGAAATTGATGATAGTCACCTTTTAAAATAAAGATAAGTGGCGGTCTACAATTTCACAAATCAGATATTTAAACAATATAATGTTGATGATGGTGATATTGGTAGCTGCTCCTGTCTCCTGACCACCTGCTAAAGAAGCAACATGGAGAAGGAGATGGAAGCAAACTTTGGAATTCACTATAGAAGTCTGGATGGGAACGCCAGTGATTTAGTGTTAAAACCACTCTTCAAGTCTTAGGTTTTCTTTCATCTGTAACACAAGTGAACATAAAAATAGTACCTACCAGCTATGGGGATTTTCTGAAATAGCATGTATAAAGTGCCCAGCACAGAGTGAAACTTAATAAGGCTAAGTTATAATCCTTACTATGCACCATGTATTCATTTACTACAGACTTTTTGCTTGTGTCTTGTTTAATCCCCAGAGCAACCCATCCTTTACAGATGAAGGAGACAGATTCAGAAAGGAGAGGTAACGTGCAAGAGGCCAGATGAATAAGGAGCAGAGTCAAAATTTAACTTCAAGTCTGTCCACCGTCAGTGTCTGTTGTCACCCACTTAGCAAAATAAGAGAGAAACCTTTTTTTAATTGTTGTTTCCCTGAAGGCCAGAGAAAATGGTATTCCAAAGAAAAGAAGGAAAGAAATATTATACTGTATGGTGCTTCTGAAGCTAAGTCTGATGTCTGGATCTAGCAAAGAAAATTCTGACCATGAAATCACTTCCTTTCTAGTCTGTTTAACACTGTCCTGCTTTTCTCTAGGACATTAAATTGTGATTCATGTATTCATTCAATAATTGTTAAACATCCCTGCTGCACTCAATATTGGGCTAGGATCCATGTGGATGCAGCCTAACAGAGGATGTCGACTTGTCTATCAACTACAGGCTTAAATTCCAAATTGACAGAGGAAGCAGAGAAGCTTCAAGAATGAATATTAGGTTGGTGCAAAGATAATTGTGGTTTTCACCATTCAAATTAATAGCAAAAACAGCAATTACTTTTGCACCAACAATATAATTAAGTTGAATTAGAAATCAGAGTAGCAGTTCAAGCAGAGAGAGAGGTGCCACCTAACAAATTCTTGGGACACGTTATGTAGCAGATAAAAACAAACAAACAAACAATTCAAGACCCATGAGGCAATTTATGATAGAAACTGAAAGTTTCTCAGCAAGTAGGAATTCATTGACGTTAGAAATGCAAAAAAGAGATGAATAAAGAAGTATCTAAAGAAGTATCTTCTTCTTAAAATAATACACAACATCGTTTTACCAGTCAATAAACTTTCATGTCCATACCCTAAAAATATACCCATCAAAATAGATATCACCAGACAGACAATAACTGTAGTTACAGAATTGGGAACCTATTACAAAAACCTTAAATGTATATGCATCATTTGTATTTTGAGAAGAGAGGGCTGTATTTCTGTTAGCATATGAAGTCCTATATATATATATATATATGCATGCTGTTGGATAATCATCAGGATGGCATATATGTTGAATTAGATTGATTGACAGTCTGGTGCTAATTTGGTTTAACACCTTTTCCCAATGGATATTACAACGTGCCTCCTTGTAGAAGAGTCATCTATTAGTCATCATAGCAAACTATAAGGTACATATAATGCAGGGCTCCCTACTCAGTTTCCCTCTTTTACCATCTCACTTTCCAGCAGCTGTACCTGCCCCAAACTCAGCTCTGGTTCTTCAAGCCAGAAAGTGCACGAGTCTTCCATTGAGTTCCAACGAGTCAGCAGTACAGCATGTCTTAGACAGGCCCGCCAACAGCCTCAAAGGCATAAAAACACTCACACCTCACTGTTCCCTTCTCCTAGTGTCAGCTTGCCTCCTGGATCCACCTGCTCTGGGCCTCTTTCCAAATGCCCTCATATAGGCTTTTTTTTTTTCCCTTTATGTTTTATCCAGAATATATAGTTATCTGTGAGAGGGTTAATCCAATTGGAGCTCACTCAGCCATAAACAAAAGAGGAACTCCCAACTTGACAGTAATAAAGTGAAAATTGCACTATTAGTATCATTTAAAGACCATCAAAGTAAAGACTCTCTCCATATTTTTTAAATTTTTTTTTTTTTTTTTTTTTTTTTTTTACTGTAAAGGAAATACATTTTTCCACTACAGAGTTTCTGTAGAAAGTTCAAAGATCTTCAAAAATAAGACAATCATTTTGTAATTTCAGACTGATTTGTTTTTAAAACCCAGTAACTACAAACTTTGGGTGATAATTACTATGGCTAATTTAGGCATTATGAAAGAGTCTTAGGCTACATCCATTACAAATACGTTGCGAGGATAAACCAGAATGCAGGGATTTCTAATCATCTCATTTGCCTAATCAGCTTACCAGTAAAGAAGTTGACCATCAAGAAACATCTATCAGTATAAAGAGGTTTTGAGATCGTGAAAGATGTATATATATGCATACATTAAAGACTTTATAATCTAAGATTGACATGTTTGATATTTAAATTAAGAATTGAAAGACAGATGCTGAAAAGGAGATACAAGAGGAAGAATAAATTAAAAATATTGTCAAGCTATTTTTTTTGTTGTTGTTAACTTCGGAACACTTCAACCAATCTCAATTTAGCTTTCTCTTAGTAGTTATGGTACTAGAACAGAATTACAGCATTCTAAAACTTTCCTTATATCTGATAGGAAATATGACCTGATAAATGAAATTGTATTTCTTTTTGTAAAACAAATCTAATTTTAAATTATTCAGAATCATTCTTCATCAGTCCATAAAGCCGTAGTAAAATAGCATGTTATTTATTCAATTATTATCAGTGATTGTATTTTTCACTACAGATAAATCTAGGGCCATAATAAAGACAGATGTGCTAGTACTGTTTGCACATAGGGGATATAGAGAAGCACCTATTTTTACCTCTTAAGTCATTGGAAATGTCATTTGAAAAACAAACCTTAAAATTTAAATTTAATGAATCCACAAAAATTTACAAAGTTACCTTAAAAAGATAAAATTAACCCTAAACCAGTAAGATTGGATAGTGAGAGGATGATATATATTAACATGCCGATAGAAAGAATGTGTGGACGGAAAGGTGTTACTCACTCCTGAAGCAAAAAAAAAAAAAAAAGAAAAAAAGGAATCATAAAAGCAGACCTTAGCAATCCAGGTGTAGCTGTTGTCCCAGCTGCAGTCCCTCCAGACTGAAGTGGGAAGATCACTTGAGCTCAGGAGTTCAAGTCCAGCCTGGTCAACATAGCAAGATACCATCTTTAAATTTAAAAAAAAAAAAAAAAGCCTGTAATCCCAGCACTTTGGGAGGCCGAGGCGGGCGGATCACGAGGTCAGGAGATCGAGACCATCCTGGCTAACACAGTGAAACCCCGTCTCTACTAAAAAAAAAATACAAAAAACTAGCCGGGCGACGTGGCGGGCGCCTGTAGTCCCAGCTACTCGGGAGGCTGAGGCAGGAGAATGGCGTAAACCCGGGAGGCGGAGCTTGCAGTGAGCTGAGATCCGGCCACTGCACTCCAGCCTGGGCGACAGAGCCAGACTCCGTCTCAAAAAAAAAAAAAAAAAAAAAAATCTTAACAATGCCCACTCAAACAGGGCAACGTTTTCAGCAAGGAAAAGATATAATTTAATTTCAAAAATATTTCATTTTGGAAAAACTGCCTTTGGCAGCCCAAGGTCATAGCCTGTAAGACCACTTTGATGTCAGGTATATTCCTACTGGAAAGAGGGTATAACTAAAAATCTCATTTCTTCATTCACTCATCCATTTATTTTACAGTCTTCTACTGAGGGCCAACAAAATTCCAGGAACTGGGAAAGACAGTGATAATATGGTGGAGAGGTCAACAGACAGAACCCACGTCTGTTTCACTTTAATTGGAATGATAAGCAATAATTGAAAACTCACACCTAGAATATAATTAGTTAGAGGTCATTTCTAGGAAGGGAATGTTGAGGAGATTACAAAAATATCAAGAAACGGGCTCATAGTGGGTTGGAAACATACCCTAAGATCACACAATTGAAGACTGGTGGGATGGGATTTGATCCCAGGCATTCTGGATCCGGAGCCCATTTTGTAAATTACATACGTGTTAGCAAAGCAAATATGCATAGATTGTAACTTTAACCTGCTTTTAGATAGGTCCCTTGGTTTTCAAAATAAGTCTTGCTATTGGGCCAACTCTTTCAGGGTTGTCTAGTGTCTGGTCCTTTACCCATACCGTTCATTAAATCTTCTTTTCTGTAAACAAATTTTGGAAGCCAGGTTTGAATTCTGTTACTGTGGCCGTGCTGGTTCGTGACCTAGCCTTGATACTATAATGCAAAAGGTCCATATTGAAGGGTTTACATTCATAAAGTGTTTTCTCTATAGTGGTTTGTATCTCTGCATACCGATTCCAATATTACAAAGGCTGGGGGAAGTTAGTTCAATTGCACGGTACATTGGAATGAGTAAAAACAATATATTCTAAAAAGTGCAGCACACATTGTTGCTTTTCGTTCCATGTGTGCCACTGTGATACTAAAATGATTCTCTAAAAAACTCGAAGGAAATGCAGCCCACTGAGTTTCTTAAGAAAAGGACAATCCTTCTAGATTCACTGAAGTCTGATATATGACAAGCTTCATTTCAAACATACTTTAAAAACATGATGTAACTCTAACAAGTCAGACTTTGTAACTTGGCAGAAGCCAAGTTTTTGAAATGTATTTATGTATGTGTTGGGTGTAAACTGTTACTGTACTGGAAAACTTCTTGAAAGGGATTTTCATAAGTCTCATCTTGTTTCTCTCAAGTGGCTGTTAAAAATAGAGTTTATTGGCAACCTTTTTTTTCTGTTGTTAGAGAAGGATTAGCTTAATCCTGGTGAAATATCTCAGCATTTTACTATATTCAATTTTATACAACTAAAACTTTTATTATGTACAATGCCAAAATAACTTCATGTATCCTAAGGAAATCAAAAGTTATACATTTGTCAAGTCTGTTTTTACAGACCTGTGAAAACCAAAACACTCCTCTCTAAGAGTTCATTATTTGCTTACCTACGTACATCTAAATCATTTTAATTTTGCAGTAATGCTTATTTATTTTTTCCTATAAAATGTTGGAAACTTCCTCTATGTTCTTGATATAGTTTGATAGAATCAGTCAAGCAAACATTCTGATCTTCACTAAAATATGCGATTTAAGAAACTGTTTTACTTGAAAATAACCCTATTTAGATTTAGGACATTTATTTCTACTACAGCTGTTCTTTCCCATTATACAAAGTCCATTTATGGCTTTTTGTCCCTCAACCCCAAATCTGGGCCAGTCCAAAGCCAAGTTAAAAAGGCAAAATGTGTGCTAATGCCCCATCAACCTGTTCGTTTTCCTTTTTTTTTTTTCCCCCTTCTCTGGTTTTTCCTCTATTCATTTTTCCTTCTCATTTTCAAATATCCACTGCCCTTTCAAGAACAAAACATGAAATCATAAAATAATCTATCTTTGTCAGTATTAGAACAATTTGAATTTAGGCCTATGTGGTCCCTCTCACTGAAGTATTTATCTTTATTTTTGGAAGTGGAGTCTCGTTCTGTCGCCCAGGCTGGACTGGAGTGCGATGGCGCCATCTTGGTTCACTGCAACTCTGCCTCCCAGGTTCAAGCAATTCTCCTGCCTCAGCCTCCTGAGCAGCTAGAACTACAGGCGCTTGCCACCACGCCTGGCTAATTTTTGTATTTATAGTAGAGATGGGATTTCACCATGTTAGTCAGGCTAGTCTCGAACTCCTGACCTCAGGTGATCCACCCGCCTCTGCCTCCCAAAGTGCTGGGATTACAGGCATGAGCCACCACTCCCAGCTTGAAGTATTTGTCTTTTAAACCTCATCTCTACTTTTGAGAAAAGAAAGTGTGTTCTTGTTAAAGAATTTTGAAGAATCATTTATTTTGCATGTAACAGCATGCACCTGGTAACTCCGTGATCTGGAGTTTCGAAGGTCAATGACACAGAGAACAGGAGAGATGGCGGAGTCTCAGCAGCTCTTCACTGCCTCCAAAGTCTTCCTTGCCTTCCCAGTCCATTGGCCAGGCCCAGACACGTGCCTCATCCTGATGACAAGGGCAGTGGGAAATGGGGGCCGCATGTGGCTGGTCGCTATCTCAGCTCCTTTGACTACCCTTTGGTCCTTTCTTCCTATGCATAACATGCCCATCACTTCCCTGAAAGAAATAACCCCCAATCCCGACCATTCACAGCACCTAGCTCAAAATCTAGACATTGCTCAATGGTGTCGTCATCAAACCTAGACATGACCCTTCTTGATCTGGAAATGTATGAACTAAAACAAACATGCATTCCCCAAACTCTCGCACTTGAAATCATGTGGAGAAATGATGCCAGGAAAACCACAATGGACATTCCCATTTAGAAAAGGGAAAAGCAGAAGATAGAAGGCAGCTGCAGTCCACGGTCACAGCTCATGGCAATTCTCAGGTGCTGCTGGAAGAACATTGTAAGGTCTCCTGCTCTGAGGGTTCAAAAAGTGCCTCAGTTGCGTTCCTTACTGCTTCCCAGGATCCACTGTATGGGAGCTCCCTTCTCGTCCATTTCAACTTGGCCGCATAAAAAAGTGAGCACTGAAGAACATGCCCTCCTCTCTGAAGGCTGATCAGCTTTTTCTGCGTACTTCCAGCTTATGGGATTTTGAGGACACAAGAGTTGTTTTCAGTTTCATCAAAGGTTATTTGGGCCAGACACCACTGGTTCATGACTGTAATCCCAAAACTTTGGGAGGCTGAGGAAAGGAGATCACTTGAACCTAGGAGCTCAAGACCAGCCTGGGCAAAATGGTGAGACCTCATGTCTATAACAAAATAAAGCAGAAAATGAGCTGGGCATGGTGGCATGCACCTGCAGTCCCAGCTACTCAGGAGACAGAGGTGAGGGGATCACTTGCACTCGGGAATTCAAAGCTGCAGTGCTGAGATTGTGCCACTGCACTGCAGCCTGGGAGACAGAGCGAGACCCCATCTCTAAAAATAAATAAAAAGTTAAAATAATAATAATTTTAAAGGTTGTTTTATCCAGGCTCAATGTTTTTGGCAGCTCATTTCTCTCCAAAGCTAAGTAGGTTTATGATCTTCTTCGACATGGAAGCATTTGACTGCCAGCACAAGATGTTTGGTGAGTAGTGACTGCCTAACACAGTTAGGCATAAATTTTATCCTTCCAATAGCCCTGACGTTAAAGCATTGCCATATTGGCCATTTTAGAGAAGAATGTAGGAACAGTTACTTTGAGAGGAAGAGTATCCTTCTTATAACACCTCAAAATACACCAGGTAGGTAATGCTGGCCTTGCCAGTATGATGTTACCTTTTACATACATTGGTGTGTTGGATTGGTCTACAGAGGTAACTAGAGAGGCAATGAGACATGAAATTTGAAAACTGAACTCTTTCCCAAAAATTCAATACCTGCAGTGGTCACTATGTGTATGTCATATATATGATTTCTGTTTGTTTAACTCCACATTCATTAGGCTTTTTGTTGGTTTGTTTGTTTTTAGGCCAATCATTGCGATGTTATATTTTTGTCAGCTAGGTGCCTGTCTCTCTGATTTGGGGCTCACCAGGAGAAATTGGATACCACTTACTTGTTAAAACACTTAAAACCTTGCATTGCACAATTTAAACTTAATAAGTACCTTTTGCTGATTATGAGAAGCATAACTTTTAAATCTTTATTCTTGGTTGTCTCTATGGCCTAATCTGTACAGGCACAGTTGAATGTAGGTAACATCTACTTGTTCTGATTTATCATCAAGAGTTATACAGAGCTTATGCTGCGGGACTGACGTTTCCAGGTCGCAGTCGAAAAGCATCACCAAGGTTTTTAGTCATGTCTAATTCTATAGGGCACGTGTGCCACCTTTCCTTGGAGTATAATTTTGTTTTAGAAATGCATTGCATTCAAGACACCTTAGAAACGCTGATTTAAATCCTGTCCTGCCAATGCTCTTTGGAGGATACGGTTACATCTCTGAGTTCCCTGCATGAAGGCTCTACTTGCTTTCCGCGAGTTTTTTGGGTTTTCTTGTTTGTTTGTTTTACTTTAAGTACTGGGGTACATGCGCACAACGTGCAGGTTTGTTACATGGGTATACACGTGCCACAGTGGTTTGCTGCACTCATCAACTCATCATTTACATTAGGTATTTCTCCTAATGCTATCCCTCCCCTAGCCCCTTGCCTCCCAACATGCCCGGGTGTGTGATGTTCCCCTCCCTGTGTCCGTGTGTTCTCATTGCTCAACTCCCACGTATGAGTGAGAACATGTGGTATTTGGTTTTCTCTGTTTGTGTTACTTTGTTGAGAATGATGGCTTCCAGTTTCATCCATGTCCCTGCAAAGGACATGAACTCATCCTTTTTTATGGCTGCATAGTATTCCATGGTGTATAAGTGTCACATTTTCGTTATCCAGTCTATTATTGATGGGCATTTGGATTGGTTCCAATACTTTTCTATTGTGAACAGTGCTGCAATAAACATACGGGTGCATGTGTCTTTATAGTAGAATGATTTATAATCCTTTGGGTATATACCCAGTAATGGGATTGAGAAATACAAATGAAAACCACAGTGAGATACCACCTCATGCCAGTTAGAATGGCAATCATTAAAAAGTTAGGAAACAACGGATGCTGGAGAGGATGTGGAGAAAATAGGAACGCTTTCACACTGTTGGTGGGAGTGTAAATTAGTTTCAGTGAGTTTTATGCTAATCCAGCCCTTGAATATTCCCACCACTTCTCCTCCTGCTCCTTCTCTCCTCCTTTTCTCCTCTCCCTCCTCCTTATTTTTAAAAATTGGATTGATACTGAAGATCTCAGACATTTCCAAAAGCAGACTATCCCTGAATTGGGACAGATGGTGGCAGGGCCAGGGTTCAGAGGGGTAAGTGAGACACTTGCTAGGGGCATGCAATTTATTACAAAAAATACTCAGTAATCCAGTTAGGAACTATGTAAATGCAATATATTTTAAAAATAATAATTAAAGTACGACACCCATGATGAATATAATGCCAAATTTTAGAGTAAACACGTGTTGTTGTTTGCTTGCTTTACAATCTCACATCACAGTGACACAAGAAGAGTCACCTCCAATCAACCCTGGCCTCATGGCCAAAGAGGCCATCAGGGTCCCACCGGTGGGTTTATGGAAGTTGACAAAGGAAGGAAGGGCCAGGAGCTTGAGCAAATGGGGCTTTCTATATATATCAGGTTTTTTACTGTAGGACTGGTGTAACTGTTTTTATTTGGTTCAAAATACAAGAGGGATATTTTAATAAGTCCATTTGCTCAGGCTCTGTTACAGCTTGACCAGGCACTGAACAATGGCCGCCTCCTTGTCTTTTTGCATTAGAGCAACTGGTCACCCATGTGGCCCTTTCCCCAACTTTAGTTTCTCACTCTTCAAAACTATTCAGACTCCTCTTCCAACCAAATCCCCAGTTCTTTTCAGAGTGAAGGTTCAAGTGATTCTGGGGTTTAGATGCACAAACCCTCGGCAAAGACTCAAAAGAAATGAGGACTTGAGATCAGAGGTATTCGTGGCTGAAATCAGATCCAAAGTAGTGATTTTCATGAAACTCGGGACTACTAAATTTCTATGTCTATTCCAGCACATTATGTACGAGGTAAAATTGCTGTGGGCCACACTGGAGTGTCGCCTGCTGTTTACCTGCATTGCCTCCCTGAGAGAGTGCTTTCCTGGTCCCAAACTACTCACTGATTTACAAATGGAATGTATGGAGACAGCCCTGTACACTGAAGGCTGCCTGTTCGTTTTTAGAAAAGCTGTCTGTTTCATGTCAAAACCTACAAAAAAGGCAAAAAAATAAATAATACGAAAGTTAAATTAATCAAATAGGAGACTGGCTTACGATACAAAATAACCAACAACTTAGCATAAGTTGAAGTTTTCGATATTTCCTGCTTGATTGATTGAAATGACAACGATCTGAATATACCAAGAGCATTGCATTTGTCATACGTAGTATCCTAAAAATATCTTTACGGTTCTAAGTAGGGATATAAGCAATTGATAAGAAAATTATGAAAGTGGGCCAATTGGAATGGCTGTATACACGTATTAAATGAGATCACATGTACTGAAATGCCGTATGAATATCCCAGTAGAAACAATTAGCATCATTACAGCCAATAAAATCAGTTTTCATTTCTCTAATTCAAGAATTTAACCCACAAATAGTTCGATCGTTGCGTATTGACCAGTTGTTTGAATATTTTCATAACCAATGATTTCTTTTTAACAGAATATATGAACTGTGATCTATTCAATGATGCTGATACATTCGCATTTTCAATTTGTAAAATTCTTTGACTTCGTTCTTCTTGGAGCGTTCTATTTCACTAGGTTTCATAAATGTTTTCTAATTTCTGAGAGAAAGGTTCTTGCACACCCAGGGTTCTCATTAATTGTCCTCATTTTGCTTAGTGTGTTTCTATCAGGATAAAAGAGGACACAGCAAAACGTGTTTCCACTGCTCGACAAAATCCCTGATAAAGAGAAACTTTTGCAGTAAACTTACACCTTGTCCTACACATTCATTGAAATGTCTACTGAGAGCTATTTTGCATTAACATATATCACCAAAGACTAATTCAATAGTTGCTTAACCAGAACGAGCCCCCATTTCCAGAATCAACATTACCCTTCCCTCAATGGGAGGTTGTAAGCTGCTAAAGACTCATAGTCATTGACGTGAGTCTATACATCAAGTCTAAATAGACGCAGAGTAAATTGCATAGCATTTGGTGAACTACTTTACTCAGGGCTCCTTTTCCAAACTGTAATGACTGATTCCATTAGGCTTATGGCCTGTTATTCAAGATGATACTACTGTAAAATTCGTCCTTTTTCATTACAAACTTCAGAGTAAACGAATCTGCCCTTTTTCGGAAAGAAGCCCTCTGTTACAGGAACAGGATTTCATATATTTAAAAACTTTTTCCATTGTTTACTTTATCGCTGGGGTCAGATAAAGGAGTGAGAGTCAGAATTAGTCTCTTGACCTTGGATGGGGGAAGTGAAGAGAGAGAGAAACCCCAGAGGAAATTCACTGTGAATGTATTTGTATTTCCCTAGTGTAGAAATTACAGGAAGATTAGCAGTGTTAGGAGAGCTTGTGGAAAGAGGAGAAGTGGTCATATTTGTAGTATTATTTTTCTTTCTAAAATGCACTGCAAGTAATCCTGAAATATTTTGGTACAGGGTATTTAAAGTAGTCTATGAATCAAATATTTTCAATCTCAAAGTTTTTCACCCTTAAAAAAAAAAAAACTTTTCCCAAGCAGAGCTAACCAAAAGGAATTTTTGTATAGTTCCCTTATCTAACTGTGAAAAATATCTACATATATGGTTTATTTTTAGATTAAAAACAATTATACAGGTTCGTGGAATTTTCATGCAACAAAAAAAGAATCAGATCTGAGTAGATATGATTCACAGGATGGGTTGGTGTTATCTCTGCAACTGTAGACAAATTACTAAAACTCTGTCTTGCACATCAGAGGATTTTTGTAAATGCGTTAGTACAGATAAAGTACTTAGGATAGTCCCTGGCACATAACAGGTGTCAAAACAAAGTTAGCTACTTTACTCTTATTATTATTACTATTATGATTATTACTATTTGGAATAACATTGAAAGTTTGTCTATCCTATGAAGTCCACTTCAGTTTTCATCTCTATAGAACTCTCCATGATAGTGGATTATTTTCCATTAATTTGGTGACCATAGTATACAATTTAACACATTTATATAGCTAATTCTCTAACTATGACATCTTACCTGTGAAAATCTCATAGATGTAAACAGACTGCAGCTTCTTCCACTTAGCAGTGGAAGCTCTGGGAATGCCACCTCGAACTTCCCTAAGCTGGGAATACTCTTCTGGGTACACACACAGACATATGCATGCACCACTGTGTGTACCCCTAACTAACGTGCTTAATGTAGAGAAATTGAGATGATGCCTTGTGCTTTTAGTATCCCTTACAGTGCATAGTGCCCATTAAAGCCTTAAGAAATATCACATTCAGTTTAGATTTGACAACATTGGGACCAACATTATTAGTGCATATCACTACAGGATCTTGTCAGTTAGACCTAATATATGAATTTATACAAAACACTTAGAATATTAAAGAATAAATGTCTTGGGAGGCCAAGGCGGGTGGATCACCTGAGGTCAGGAGTTCGAGACTAGCCTGGCCAACATAAAGAAACTCTGTCTCTACTAAAAATACAAAATTAGCTGGGCATGGCAGCGCATGCCTGTAATCCCAGTTACTCTGGAGGCTGAGTCAGGAGAATCGCTTAACCCAGGAGGTGGAGGTTGTGGTGAGCCGAGATTGCACCACTGGACTCCAGCCTGGGTAACAAGAACAAAACTCTGTCTTAAAAAAAAAAGAGGAAGAGGAAGAAGAAGAAGAAAAAGAAGAAGTAGGAGGAGGAAGGGGAGGAGGAGGAGAAGGGGAGGAGGAGAAGGGGGAAGGGGAAGAGGAGGAGGAAGGGGAGGAGGAGGAGGAAGGGGAGGAAGAGGAGGAAGAAGAAGAAGAGGAAGAGGAAAAAGGAGAAGGGGAAGAAGAAGAAGATGAGGAAGCAGGAGCAGAAGAAGAGGAGGAGGAGGAGGAGGTGGAAGAAGAAGAAGAGGACGACGATGAGGAGGAGGAGGAAGGGGAAGAAGGAGAAGAAGAAGGAATGTCAAGAGCCGTAGTTTTTCTTCCAAAATTGCTTAGGAAATGTCCACATTGTCCACATGTCACCTTGTCGTTACTATTACTGCGCAATGGAAGCCTTAAACTGTCTGTTGCTTAAATATTCTGATATTCCTATTATTTGGGTTTCCTCTAACATAGTATCCAGTTAACTTAGCTCAAGTCACTTATTCTGAAGTTGCCGAGAACTCAAATGGAATGGAATTTCACACGGAACCAAAGAGCCCCACTGTAACTGCCCCTTGACATTTGCACTTCATATACAACCACCTTTTAGTTCTATTTTCATGGCAAAAATCAGCCAACTTCACATGGCACTTCAGTCATCTTGTTAAACGTGATACATTAAATTAGTTTGTTGAATTTATCGGATGTCAATCAATTTGATGTGTTTCTTTATCTTCACCACAGTAAATAAACCAATTCTTTTTCCTTTCAACGACACTTCCCTTCTGCTCCCCTAACCCCAGCTGACATCACCAGGCACAGACATCAGGTTTGGAAAAACTTGGGCTCAGATTATTCATCTACTACTCACTAGCTGTGTTTTCTGAAACACATTTTCTAGTATCTGCTTCACAGATTGGTTATGACTATTCAGTGAGATACAGAACGTCAAGCACATAGCACAGGACCTAGCACGTCACAAGCCTCCATGACCAAGTAAAGAATTTGCTTTCAAACGTGAAAAAAATTAGCTAATTTAAGTGGTGGGTAGTTGGAGGACATTGATGATGGTTATGGAGCACATCGGCATAGATCTGAGGACAGTTATGGGGAAGACAATTACAGAAAATAGCGTAGAGAAACCCATATAATGTTATTTTTTTAAGTGGAGCAACAAATTAAAGAATTGAAAAAATGTAAAGACCAAACGTTTATTGTGAGCAAATAACTTTCAGTTAGAAGTGAGTCCTGGGTACATAACTGCCCGTAGGGATAATCCATCCAGGCCCACAGTGGCAGTGCTGAGTTGACGGATTGCAGTTCTCCAAAGCAACAGTTTCCATGTTTCCTGCTCCTGATGGAAGAGAAGAATGAGCTCTTCTTTCCAGATATAAAAGCACTCCAGCCTTCTGAGACCAAGATACATCTTTGAAGTATCATATTTTATTTTTAAAATTCAGGCATATTTTATATGCTATTCTATACTACATCTCCGTTAGTCTTAAAGTTTTTTTTAAACAAAACTTGGGGTATGTTAAAAGCTCCAGGAACTCCAGAAAGTCTCTCCCCTAGTTTTGCAAATCCCTTGTCATGCTGCTCTCTTCCTCTGGATGGGAGACAATTGCATCAGTGCAAATGGCAAAGAGAGACCCCCAATATTGTAGATAATATTAGGTTCCCACAAAATAAATTGCAGTTTTTGCCATTAAAAGTAATGACCAAAACCACAATAACTTTTGCATGGACCTAATAAAAGCATTCATAAAGAAACAGGTTTTTATTTGAGGTCATCTGCAAGTTCCTTCAAGGAAGACACTTCTTTATTAAGTTTATTTTTTCTTTTCATAGATTTTAGAGGGTATGAATCCGTTTTGTTACATGGATATATGGTGTTGCAATGAAATCTGTGCTTTTAGCATAGCTACCATCCAAATAGTGTCATTGGACCCGTTAAGTAATTTCTCATCTCTTGTCTCCATCTCACCCTTCCGTCTTTCTAAGTCTTCAGTGTCTATTATTCCACTCTCATTGCCCACATGTACACATTATGTAGCTCCTGCTTAGAAGTGAGAACAGGGGGTATTTGACTTTCTCGTTTTGAGTGACTTCACCTAAGATAATGGCCTCTAATTCCATCCATGTTGCTGCAAAAGACATGACTTTATTTTTTATGGATGAGTAGTATTCCATGGTGTGTGGGGGGGTGTGTGTGTGTGTGTGTGTATCACGTTTTCTTTATTCAGTCATCTATTGATGGACACTTGGGTGGATTCAATATCTTTGCAATTGTGAATAGTGCTGTGATAGACATATAGGTACAGGTATCTTTTTTAGATGACTTATTTTTCTTTGGGTAGATACCCAGTCGTGGGATTTTTGGATCAAATGATGGTCGTGAACTTTTACTTCTTTAAGAAATCTCTGTCTTGTTTTCCATAGAAGTTGTACTAATTGACATGCCCACCAACAGTGTGTGAGCATTTCCAGAATACACTTTTTTAAAAAGTGGTCCTTTATATATACAAATATATATATAAAATATATGTAATATATAAAAATATACTCCTGAATTAGTCCTGGACAGTTTGGATCACTCAAAATTACCCGTGGATTAGACTGAAGCTAGAGAAAGGGATGACATGCTCACAAAATAAGTTCTCTAAAAGTGTGTCGACTATTGACAATTATGCCTACAGGGAACTGCAGGTCAACACATTTCTTTGGATGATATTGCTGTATCTCATTGGACTACTCAGAGGATAGAAGCAACTCTGCCTAACACATAGTGTGAATACCACTGGTGCACCTTCTGGCTACACTGGTACCTGTTCACTTCTTAGAAAATTAGGTTGTTTGGCCGGGCGTGGTGGCTCACACCTGTAATTCCAGACTTTGGGAGGCCGAGGTGGGAGGATCACCTGAGGTTGGGAGTTTGAGACCAGCCTGACCAACATGGAGAAACCCCGTCTCTACTTAAAAAAAAAAAAAAAATTAGCCAGGTGTGGTGGAGCATGCCTGTAATCCCAGCTACTCAGGAGGCTGAGGCAGGAGAATCACTTGAATCCAGGAGGCGGAGGTCATGGTGAGCCAAGATCACACCATTGCACTCCAGCCTGGGTGACAAGAGCAAAACTCCATCAAAAAAAAAATAAAAAGAAAATTAGGTTGTTCTTTAGTGAAACTAATGAGAAAAAAAATTCCTTTTTTGACAGCTGACGGACTTACATATCCAAAAATACTAGTCAAAACCTATGCCTAATTATTTTATAAATTATGTTGTGCTGTCACCGACTTCTCTGGGAGTCAAGCATTTCCAAGCATTTTCACTCCTCCCCAGCCTGAGGCTGAGGGAAACACACCAACTGCCACCAGTCGTGTCTTGTTCATCCACCCTCACTCCTGTGGGGCGGTCGTGTTTATCTCCTCATCGGTGGGTGGTCCCTTTCAGTCTGCCTTGGATTAATATAATGGGACACCCAGTTTAATTCCCATGATATATGAAGATGTTTCTGAAAATGCTTTCTTCCAGGAAGGTGAGGGTGCGAATCTCCAATATGCTTTTTGTCTGCACTCTTCCTGCCAAAACAAAAGGGAAAATCATTTTTTAACAACTGGAATTATTTTTTATTTTCTGAATGAAATAAGCAATTTTGTGTGTTAAGAATATAAACTTCTTCTTGAGCCCTGGATATAGAATTCATCTTTGAAAATGCTTAGCACTAGAGAGTACTTCTAGACCTGCCTTAATGACCATCTACGAATCATCCCTTCCTCACACTCACACAGACACACGTGCACCTATAATCACTGCCATGGAATTCCCCTGTTTCTAGTCTGATGCTTCTATTTCCTATAGCTGAGCAGATAATGTATTTCATTCACTAATAGAGGACCTAACATACAAACGCCCTTGGAAGAGATAATAATTGACCCAAAATCACACTGAAGACTAAATGATAATAATAGGTCTTCTCTCTGACCACGTGTAACAGTTATGCTTTGGACTGCAATTAACAGAAAACCTGACTCAGCCAGATCAAACAAGAAAATAAGGAAAATGTTTAATCTCATACAACGAGACATCCAGAGATAGGGAGGTTCCAGAAATTGGTGGGGCTGGGAGCTGGGTAGTGTCAAACAAGAGCAAAGTGCTTTCTATCCACCTACTCTTTCATCCTCATTGTGCTCATCTTCACCCGCAGACTTGCCTCCTCATTGTCAGACAAATTGCTGCAGAAACTCACATGGTCAAATAATAATTTCAAATTTCAGAAAGGGATAGCAGGGCTCATTCCTTCCATGGTTCTCGTTTTAAGAGTGAAGAAACTTTCAGAAAAGCCCTCCCATATTAACTTTGGATTTTATTGGCTAGAATTGTACCACTGACCCATCTGAAACCAACCATCTACTGGGAGAATGGAGTTGCCATGATTATCCGTAACCAGTGGTTCTCAAACCTGGAGAATGCATCACAGTAGCCTGGAGGGTTTACTAAAACACAGATTGTGGGCCCTATCCCTTGGGTTACCAATTTAGTGGGTCTGCAATGATGTTCATAGGTTTACATCATGAGAAGCTGATGATGCAAATCTAAGGAACCACAGTTTGAGAACCACTATGTTGATATGGACCTGCTGGAGTTGATAAGAGTCCCACTTTCCCTGAAATGTGTGGTCACCTGAGGCCTGAGCAGAATCAGGCTTCCTTTAGCAAGGAAGAAGATGGAAGTAGCTTTCTGGTATTTGGGTAAATGTTCCCAGGAGATATTGATTAAAAGAGGCAACCTCTCATGAGAGAAAAAAATCAGACTGAAGTCCAAAAAATCACACACAGTCAAAGCTTTAACAAGAATTCGTGGAATATTGATACATTAGTGCAGGCATACACTAAGGTCTCCAATTTCCTTGGAGCAGAGTACACTTTCGTCCTCATTCTGTGAGGTTTGCTGAGGCCCTAGACTGCTTAGTTAAATTCCACACCACTAAGTGCCTGTGAGCATTTTTGGAATGTAAAATCTTCTCCTACCTCTGTGCTATTCTCCTGGATGACGGTGCTAATTTTACTCTTCTCTGACCCAACTCTAGAGGCTCGTGAAAACTCCAGGAGATTATTTCAGACCCCTCTACCTAATACATACTGAACACATTTCTGTTTCCCTCTAGGTTCTTTTGGATAGCCTGGTCTCTATTCAAAAAGGGTAAAAAGATTGTTTCTGTTCTCAGATCTTCAAATCCTGTCATGGGATTCTGTTATCTACTACTCTGCCCATCGTGAAGTTGGCCAAGCCGAGAAGAATGGGCACAAAAACTGGGTGATATGGTTTGGCTCTGTGTCCCCACCCAAATCTCATCTCTAATTGTAATCTCCATAATCCCCACGTATCAAGGGAGGGATCAGGTCGAAGGTAATTAGATCATGGGGGCGGTTTCCCCCAAGCTATTCTGATAGTAAATGAGTTCTCATGAGATTTGATAGTTTTATAAATGTTTGGTAGTTCCCTTCTTGTTCACTCTCTCTCCTGCCACCATGTGAGAAGGCTTGCTTCCCCTTTGCCTGCCATCATGATTGTAAGTTTCCTGAGGGCTCCCCAGCTATGTGGAACTGTGAGTCAATTAAACCTGTTTTCTTTATAAATTATGCAATCTCGGGTATGTCTTTATAGCAGTGTGAAAACGGACTAATATACTGGGCTTTTAAGTTCTCTTTCTCCTTGGATTTTCTCTCCTTCTTTCCTTCCTGGGAGACCTTTAATCAGTCAGAAAAAATAAAGACCACTTTTCCAATTCTTTTCATCTTATGGCTGGATCTATGTTTTGAAACTCAAAATATGATCATTCGATATTTTTGTATCTGCTGCTGTTCTGTGTAGCAAACTTTTCTATAGGAAACAGGGCATACAAGAAAATAGCAGAAACATAAAACAGATGAACAAAACATGTAAAACCAGATATATAAAAACATGCCATAATAATAAAATTGAAAACTATGGCCTGTTTCTTGATTCCCAAGGAAGCATTCTTTCAATATGACATACTGTGGTCTTTCTAATGTATTTGGGAGAGCATGGAGCCTACAGTTACTGATTCACCATTGGAAAAATATTTGTAAGGAGAAAAAAGAGAAACTTTCAGTCAAGACCTGTACAAAATCTTTACTTCACTTCACCATAACACAATAGCACTTCTTGATACCTCAGCATTCAGAAGAAGTCTTAGGGCCCAGAGCTAGGATGGATCCAGGAGTCCACTTTGCATTTTGGTCCTTGACCGAAGGTGATTCATGGTGAAGAGGACATCAGTAGGTCTCAGAATGAGTTGTAATATGGGTTCTGATAGAGGGCACTAGGTTTGGCTGGGATTGTATGAGTCTGATGAATTTTCATTCAGGAAGGCTAAGGAGTTTTGTAGCAGCTTAGCATAAGTTGAAGCTTTAGATATTTCCTGCTTGATTGATTAAAATGACAATGATCTCAATATACCAGGAGCATTTCATTTGTCATACATTGTATCCTAAAAATGTCTTTATGGTTCTAAGTAAGAATATAAGCAATTGATGAGAAAATTATGAAAGTGGGCCAATTGGAATGGCTATATACATATATTAAATGAGATCATATATACTAAAATGCCCAATGAATATTCCAGTATAAACAATTAACATCATTATAGCCAATAAAATCGGTTTTCATTTATCTGATTAACTCAAGAATTGAACCATTGTGTTCAAATGGAAATTCAAGTTAGTAATATTGCTTTATACTGTATTTTGGATTATTATTATTTCAAACAACTCATATACTATGAAACATACAGCTTTGAAATTATTTCATGAGCCTTATATAAATACAGTGATATTTTCTTATACTCTTTCTTAAAGCAGATTGCTTTATAAGAGATGCATATTCATGGATACTATATAATATTTCATTTCACTTTGTCATTCAATTTCACCTTCAGACATATATTTGATGATCATAGATAAATATTCTTTTATATATACAAATGCTACTAATGCTTCAAAACCAAGTAAACAGAGAGGAAATTATATATTTTTATTTTTAAAAGTCACATAGACTTGAACTTTAATAATAACTATCATCTATAATTCTTTAAAGGAATTTTTTTTTTCAGATAGTTTACAGAACTGTTTTGTACAGTGGGCAAATCCAGACTTGAGCAAAGTATTACGAGTACAAAGGTCTGTGCATTTCCTTAAATGCTGACACTTCATCAAGAGCTTGCTACTGTCAAGCTAACTGGAGGTAGAAGAAAAAGTGAGACGGCAGGCAATTAATGAAACAATTTCTAAAATCGGCACAGATCATTTTCTATTGAATACTTTTTTAAAAGGCAAAAAATTATATCCCTGACTAAATGACATGGATAATTACAACACTTATTAACCTTATTTTTAAGATAAACAGACCCAAGACAAGCTAAATAGCTTATCAATGGTTATTTAATGCCAAGGGTCTTTGAAACCAAAACAGCTCAATCAACTTCCCAAAATTCACCTGCTATTTGATAGAATAACATGGTAATGAGAATCAATAATAATTTAATTTTACATTTAAAAATAACTAAAAGAGTATAATTGGATTATTTGTAACATGAAGGATAAATGCTTGAGGGAATGGGAACTCCATTTGCCATAATATGATTATTACACATTGCATGCCTGTATCAAAATATCTCATTTACCCCGTAAATATATAGACCTACTCTGTATGTACCTGCAAAAATTTTTTACAAAATTAACTCGCCTAAAATTTCCATATTCTCCATTGACCCAAAGACGTGCAGTTAAAGTGTTTCAAAGTAAAAAACAGAAAAAAAAAAGTAGAAAAATATATATATTTATTTCCCTTTTTCCACTGCTAAGTTTAAAACACCTATCCCCACTCCAAGCTGGGAATTCGCTACAGAGGCCAACTGGTTAATTTATTTCATCTTTAGATCCTAAAGATGGTAATGAGATTTCAAACAATACATTGACTTAACAAGAAAACTTCATTATAGCAAGTGTTTAAAAATGCTTTTCTGTATCAGTTACCTAAAAATGATGAAGTGTTTCTATTAATAAGATATCTCTCTGAGAATTACGTGTTTTCATTCTGGGAGCTTGGTATTCTCAGTTATTTTAATGTATTTTATAAAATAATATATAGGCCAAAAACGAAGACAATTTGATCAACATTAAAGCCAAAATCACTTAGAACCACAACCCAAATAAGATGCTAAGGTTTTTTTTAATGGTAGGGTCTCTTTTACATCAAATGCTTTCTTTTAATATTTTATTTTTGGGGTATACTCTGAAGTTTTTGGAGACCCCAAAATATTAGGAAATCCTATCAACATACTCTAGCTACTGTTCTCTCAATCATATCAAATAATGAACTGAAGAAATGTCTTCTAAATAGAAACATTTTCTGTAACATCCAGTAAAACAGAAAAGCAGCACGTACAAATTTGATACTCACTGTCCAGCTTTTTTCTGTAGATTTCAAGATACTTCCTTTCATCAGAACAGTTCCCAAAATAAGTGTCACCTCCTACAAATCCGCTTCTAAACACAATCTTTTGTTTCATCCATGCAGTATCATTAACATTTCCAATACATTATTCTTCTTAAACAGCAGCTCTCCCTTCTCATTGTACTCTCACCACTGAATTGAAATATTCTACCACTCCCTTCCATAAAATGCTTGCCTTTTGATCATCTAGAACAGTGCACCCCCAAAAGAAATACAATGTAGGTCACATATGTAATTTCATGTTTTCTAGTAGCCACATTAAAAGACAGCATTATAAAGAAGTTAGAATTAATTTTTATAATAGGTTTATTGAGATATAATTGATATGCCATAAAATTTACTCTTTTAAAGTGTACATTTAAAAGACAGTTTTATAAAGAAGTTAGAATTAATTTGTATAACAGGTTTATTGAGATATAACTGATATGCCATAAAATTTACTCTTTTAAAGTGTACATTTCAGTGGGTTCTAGTATATTCAGAGTTGTGTAACCATCACCACTGCAATGGACTGAATGTTTATGTTCGTCCCACAGATTTCATATGTTGAAATCCTGACTCCCAGTGTGACGGCATTAGGAGGTGGGGCTCTGGGAAGTGATTAGGTCATGAGTACAGAGTCCTCATGAATGGGATTAATGCCGTTATAAAAGAGACATCGGAGAGATCCTTCGCTCCTTCTGCCATGTGAAAACACAGCAAAGGATGACTATCAAGGTATGAGAAACTGAGTCAGCCCATGTTGAATCCTCCAGCCCCAGCTGAACTGTCCAAGGTGACAGCAATGGAGGAGAGGGTCCTAACCTTCTCAGCCATCCTACCTGGCACTTTGGACACTGTGGAGCAGAGCTAAGCTATTCCTGCTGAACCTCTTTCAAATTCTTCACTTATAAAATAGCAATAACAACAACAACAACAACAACAAATTATTGTTTTAAGCCAGTAATTTTGGGATGTTTTGTACACAGCAATAAACAACGGATGCAGAAGTTGGTGCAAAGAGGTGATGTGCTCCTATAACAAAACCTAAAATATGTGCCGTTGGCTTTAGGAGTGGGGAGTAGACAGACCAGAAAGCTGTTTAGTAGAGCCTGGAAAGGTAGTGAGAAAATTGCTTCGGAGGCTGGAAAAACAGCAACCTGTGTTATGTAGTGGCAGAAAAATTAGTGAAACTGCTGCCCACATTAACTAAGAAGACAGGAAAGGTACCCTAAAATCTGAACATTTGGATAAGAAGATTCCAAGAAGGGATGGTAAAAGTGTTATTTGTCTTCTTTTATCTGTGTTTAAGGTATTGTAAGAGAGAAATAAGGCTAAAGAAGGAACCGTTTAGGGTCCTTTTTAAAATCAGAATTTAATGAAATGCTCAGAAAGTCTCTTCAGTTAGCAAAAGACCGTTAAGGGAAGAAATGACTTCAAGGAAAGAAACAAATAGAAGGCTGCCAATAAAACTTGGCCTTGGGGTCAATATTAAATCAAAGATGAAGCTGGAAGTTCTCTTGTAAAGACCTCAGAATGACCTAAGTCAGTGATTCATGGGTGCTCTTGTCTGGACAAAAGGCTTCTAAGAATCTTAAGAGCATTATCGCATGTCATCCCAGCTCACAGCCAACATAAGGAAGTACCTGTCTAGAAGAGGTTTTTGACCATAATTGTGACACTTATAATTATGTTTGTGACAAATAATCTAACGCATCTGATCATAATTTGATATATAGGAAGTCCACAACATTTTAAAGGAGATTTTTAGTGGATAAACTAAGAAACAACAGGAAGGTTCCATAAAAGATGAATATAAGGGCATTAAAATATTTATGTGTGAACATTTTAAACTAAACTAACATAGCAGATAAAATCACATAATCAAATGTGGAGACATATTATAAATATATTTTTCCCTGTTTCGAAGTTTCTAAGTAATATCTTCTGGCCCTTATGAATAATTAAATATTTAAACATTTATTAAATTAAATATGAAAATTCTATGCCTATTTAACAGCTGTGTGTACACATCTGTATGTATATGTGTATTTATGTCTGCACCTGAGTTAGCCTAGCTTTCGTTATTATGAAACAATCAGCTGGGTGAAGGAGTAGAAGGAGGTTGGATGACAAAAGATTAGGGGAAGAATGTACGTTATTTGGATGATGGAAACCCTAAAAGCCTTGACTTTACCGCCATGAAATCTATGCATGTAACAAAATTACACTTGTATCTCATAGATTTATGCAAAAAATAAAAAATAAATAAATAAATAAAGCTAAAAAGAGAAAGAAAATATAAGCTCTTTGATAATAGTAAGAAAATAATTGACCTATTTGGAATGAAGACTTAATCTGTACAAAGCATATTAGTGGTTCCATATTAACAATTTAACATTATGGCACTGTTTCCTTCTCTGACTGCTGTAACTTGCTCTGTTAGAGGCTCGTCATCATTTAGAAGACCATATAGTGATACCAGGTAAACAGAAAGTAAAAAGTTGATACAAAGGTCAGCCATTATGAGCATTACCTGTTGAGCCATTTGTGGTTTATTCTCAATAGTGTCAACACAGAGCTGGAATGTTATGCTTACAACATGATCCCCTATCTGTCATCTATTTGACATAGACACACTGGTTTTAAATAATACCTTGAGGTTTACTAAAAAAAAAAAAAAAAAAAAAAACCAAAAATTTCAATGACTGTGTCTAAATTCTAAAATGGTATTTCTATTCATTCGACAATTTCCCTCAGATAATCTGATCAAGATAACTACATAACAGTATTTTAAATTTCCAAGGTACAAACATACCTCCTTCAGCCTTACTTGTTTATATACTTATGATATTCACACACGTATTAAATGATCTTATAAGGCAGTTTATTTATATTCTTGTTATCCATGAATACACCTATTACATAGAAGTGCTGAACCCTGTCCTTTGGATTCAGTAACCAGGAAGTTTCGATCAGCATTGTTTAGTTTCTTAAGTTTATGTAGTTTGTGAATGGAGGTGGGGGGCACACATATATGTCTGCAAATGCACACATTTGTGAAAAGAAGAAAGTTATTGGGGGAATGAAGAAGAAATATTTTCTACTAGGTGGCTGTTATACTTTACTTTTTAAGCTATTCCAGCCATATTGGACTCAAACCAGTTCCAACTTTTGAAGTTCGTCTTCATCACTCATCTCCCTAGGGGATATGAAAGTGCCAACATTTGTTAAATTCCTTTTTGTGTGATGCCACTGCTGTTCTCTTACTCGAATCTATTGCCTGTCAGAAACATTTTGTAAGGTCATTGGAACACCCTCCTATTCTAAATCAACTGAAACTTCTCAGTTTATATTTCAATTCCATTTCTAGGCAAGCCTCTGCTAGCCCCTGGTTTCCTTCTCTTCGAGGAACACATGATTTTCTCTTCCTGAAGCATGGGACCAATATTATAGCTTGCCCTCCAGGGCAGGATAATTTGCTCATTGTGGATTAGTTGCCTTCAGCAGGTAAGTCTCACCTGGGTCACATCCTTTAAGGGTATATCCATGGATAGAATTGCCTGAAAACTTTCACTGGAATGTGCAAAATTCTGCCCTGGCTTGTCTTGCTTTATGTTACACTTTCTTTCCAGAGCTAATTTTCACGCAGAAGCCAACACTATTATTAGTGAATCTGAAACTTTTTTGCTTTTTATTTCATTCTTTTTCGTTTTTTCGTCATCAGACAAGTTGTGCCCAGAGGAAAGTAAACTGACATCATAGAAATCTTTGACCCCATTATTACACAAAATCTCTAAAGAAGTTTTACTTAATCTGTCCAGCCTAATTTCTACATTTGGTAAACTGGATAATTAATAAATATGTGTATATGGTGGGATAGGAGGAGTGTTTTGGTGTGGCATAGAAAGAATGTACCTAAAAGAAGACACTCAATGAAATATAAAATATATGTTTGCCCATGTATTGTCCAGCTTAATATCATTTACTCCATATTGGGACTAAAGTTTATTATAAAGAATTTGTTGCAGTCTGGCACATCTTGGCATTGAAAAACATTATCTTTTAATCAATAATAGCAGTAAGATATTGGTATTATTATCAATTCCCGCTCTTTATATTCAGTTAATAATGTTTAACTTGAAGTCCATGGTATATTGAAGCACATACATAAACTCTGCTTATGGCTTTAGGAGATACATGAATTGCTTGAAATTAAATGCATATGTTTGCACATATGTGCATTTTGGGGGAAAGAGTGGTCAAAGTTTTTATAATATTCTCAAAAGAAACTCTGACTCTTCCCAAATATAATAATAACTCATACTTTAGGTTAACTGTTGTTTTGAAAGATATTGAAAATATAGATGCAACATGATAGTTTAAAAATGATTAAAGATCATACTGGGTTTTCCTTTTTATTATCTCTACATAATGGTCTGTGGCTTTCCCTCCATATTAATTTCCCATATTCATTCATCATTCCATCATTCATCATCCCATAGAATCATCACACAATGGAATCTTATGTGCTGTACTTCTTAAAACAAACTAAAAGTGATGGTCACTATGACCTAGATGGAATCATTTGAAAGGGAATATGAAAGTGAAAAACTGCAATGACAGACATTTTGTTGCTTGAAATGGGATGAATTTGTTAGTAATTTATAAAATACAAACAATTTCTGGCAGAAAAGTATTTTACAATAAACTAAAACTAAAGAGTATATGAAAGAATCAAACTTTTAATACTCACAGGCCAATAAATTAGAAGTTATCCAGTATTTTTGCCCAAATGAAACTAATTTCTACCATTCATTAATATTTTTCATAAAAGTTGTATTTCATAGTGTGTTTACAATTCCTAACATCACAGTATGTCTTTTCTGTGCCAGGTGTATCACGTTAATTGAGTAATTATGAAAAGTCCATTATAAATCATGTAAAAATATTGAACATAAATTAACCAAGTTATTTTTAAAACTCAGAGGTGAACTCATTTCAACTGTAATTTTGTGATTTCTGTTTTCTGTGATAAATAGTCACAACATTTTGCTAATTCCTAGCAAGGACATGGCAACATCAGTCCTGTGCCCACAAGGAATGGAATTATGCAAACAACTTTCACAAGCAAGCAAAGGGATTCTCTTCTAGATCCTTCAGAGGGGGACACAGCCCTGCTGACACTTTGAGTTTAGCTTTGTGAGAGCCATGTCACAAAGCTATGATTCACATTCAGTGAATTATAGTCACATGCTCTCCAATGAAGCCTGATTCTCAGCCCTTTGAATGCTCTCTCAGCCCTAGTGGGGTTGTCTGTTTCTTCTATTCTTATATTCTTCAGAGTAGATTATACTTGTTAGTCCATCCCTCATTACTCCAGTCCCCTATCAATGGTTAGTCATTCTTTATGTTAAACTTTCTCTGTTGAAGTTGCTGTATTGTTCCTCTATCCTGATTAGACCCTGATATGGTTAGGCCTTGTGTCCCCACCCAAAATCTGAGCCACAGAACTGTAAGATAAATTTGTTTTGTCTTAAGCCACTGAATCTGTGGTAATTTATTATGGTACTGATAGAAAGTTAATCCCGAGTATTTCGCAAGTGGGAGGAATGTGAGTCATTGTGTGCTAGACGGTAGACTATGGTAGCCAGCCTCTAAGATGGTCTTTCAATGATCAATGCCTGCTGGTGTTTGCATCCTTGTGTTCCACCCTTCCTCAGTGTACCAGAGATAATCTGAGTAACCAATGAAATATAACTGAAGTGATGGTATCTTACTCTGCTGGTTATCAGTTTACTGCCTCTCAGCTCCAAAGTCACCTTTTTGCCGGTTCTGTGGAAATGGATATGAGCGCTTTAAATATTCCTTCTTCGCCACCTGCTGTTATGTCAAGCTTTCTCAACAGAGGGTGCAGAAGAGACTTTTCCAAAGGAAATGTTTTTCACTTCCTGGTGCTAGTGGATTCACTTGGTAAACTCCTGAACCATACAGGACTTCTCTAGTGCCCAGCTCCTACAATAAGGATAGCTTCTCTAGCATCCAACTCCAACTGTTCTCAGCTCCTGGGGTATAGCAGCTTAGCAGGAGATCCTGAAGAGTAGATGACTTCTGTGTTTCCAGTGAGGCACCTCCTGATGAACAGCTTTCCCTAGAACCTTGGGAGATTTCCAGAAAGTTCCAGAGTGTATATTTCCAGTAGGTTCCACAAGTGCAATGCAATAGAGACTTCTCTGACATTCAATGACTCATAGTCACACCTGCTCAATGAAGTCTGATTCTCAGCCCTGGTAGGGGATTCTTCTTTGAAGGCTCTCTCAGCCCTAGAAGTCATGATTGTCTTTTGTTTCTTCTATTTGCATATTCTTCAGAGTAGGTTATACTTACTAGTCCATCCCTCATTATTCCAGTCTCCTTTCAATGGTTAGTAATTCTTTATGTTAAACTTCCCCTGTCAAAGTTGCTGTATTGTTCCTCTATCCTGATTATACTCTGATATGGTTAGGCTTTGTGTCCCCACCCAAAACCTCATCTTGAATGGTAATCCAAAAGTAATCTCCACAAGTTGGGGATGGGACCTCGTGGGAGGTGATTAGATCATGGGGGCAGTTCCCCCATGCTGTTCTTGTGATGGTGAGTGAGTTCTCATAGATCCGATGGTTTTATAAGAGATTTTTTCTCCTTTGCTCTGCACTCATTCTCTTCCCTGCTGCCCTATGAAGAGGTGCCTTCCACCATGATTGCAAGTTTCCTGAGGCCTCTCCAGCCATGCAGTACTATGAGTCATTTAAACCTGTTCTCCTTAAAGATTACCCAGTCTCAGGTATTTCTTCATAGCAGCATGAGAACAGACTAATACAGACCCAGACCCAGTTTTGTCTGGGTTCGATTATAGAAGACGTTGTAGCTTCCATCTAGTTACACATTCTCTGATCATTGACTGGTGGGGGAAGCTAGCTGCCATGACCTGAGCAGCAATTCCAGAGGCCCACGTGGTGAGATGCTAAAGCCTCCAGTCAACAGCCACAGCCTCCAACCTCCAGCCCAGTCGAGCCTTCACATGAGACAGTAGCCCCAGCTGACGTCTTGACTGCAGCCACTTGAGAACCCCTGACCCAGAACCACAGAACTAAGCTGCTCACATATTCCTGACCTCTGAAACTAAAGTAGACACTAAAAATTTAAGGTTTTAAGCCACTAAGTTTTGGGATAATTTATTATGTAGCAATAAATAACTAACTCACTTGGCTTAAGGCTTTTTAAAAGTAAGTCAAAATGTTTTTATACATAATCTTTACAAAGAAATTTGTCATCTAGAATTTTGATAAGTCAATAGAACACATTTATTCCACAATGTGGTAAAATTGTGACTTGGGAAGCATATAGAACATAGTGTAAAGATCACAGGCTCTGTGAAATCACTGCCAAAGTGTGGCCAGGGGACAGCTGTTTTACCCCTCTGAGCTTTAGTCTCTCAAAATGTGAGTAATGCCATCTACCTCAAGCAGCCATTAGTGTGAATTAAACGGATTAATGAAGGTAAAGAACTTAATAAGGTGTTTGGCAAACAGTAGACACTCTTAAGATTGATGCAACAAAACTCTAATTCACATTAAAAAACAGAGCAATTCATAGCAGTTTGCTTAAAAATAATTACATCTGAAGCATATATTCTTGCGGATTCACCTTCCAGGCATGTTATGCCAAGAAGCTCATCCCTGCACTCTGTTAACTGCTGCTTTATTTCACTATTATTCCCACTAGACAGTTAGCTTCATTAGAACAAATATTACATTCTTGTATTCATGATTATAGCCTCGACACCTACAACAACATCTGACATATGATAACCTAATAATACTATCTGTTAAACAAATGAGGGCTCTATGACATAGAACAATATTCCTGAAGAAATTTTAATGACAGCTATTCATGGAACTGAATTGAAAATATCTCAGCTTTAAAAATATTTGTAATATGGCTGGACACAGTGACTCACACCTGTAATCCCAGCACTTTGGGAGGCCAAGGCAGGAGGATGACTTGAGGTCAGGAGTTTGAGATCAACATGGCCAACATGGTGAAATCCTATCTCTACTAAAAATACAAAAATTAGTGTGCTGGCACACACCTGTAGTCTCAGCTACTCAAGAGGCTGAAGCAGGAGAATCATTTGAAGTGGGGAGGTGGAGGCTGCAGTGAGCTGAGATTGAGCCATCGCACTCCAGCCTAAGTGATAGGGCAAGACTCCATCTCAAAATATATGTGTATATATGTGTGTGTGTGTGTGTATATATACATACATACGTGTATATACATATATACATATATGTGTGTAATAGTAATATTCTTTTATTATTAGTGAATGCTGCTAAAAATATACTTTATAATCATTATGGGATTAAAATACAAGAATACTATGTCCTTTAACAGAATTTCAGACTTCTTTCCATAATAAGCAAGAATTTAAGAAACTTCCTGTAGTATATTGCTCACATTTTTAAATTATTTAGCCCTTGATAACAAAGTTGGGCATTTTTCTAATCAATAACTTTTATTGTAATCATTACGGATACTTACAGAATAATACCTTTTAAGTTGAAAATTTCTTCTTTCACCACTGGTTATGAAATATGTAGCTAATGATGTCACCTCTTTCATCACGTGGAATTTAACATATTCAGAGTCAAGGACAACGTGTTCCATATTTATAATGAAATTAGGAAGTCTTCATTAAAAGGCAAATCCTTCATTTCAAAAATCTGAATGACTCTTAAAATAGAATGCCAGATGGCTAAATTTAGGTGCTGAGGAAAGTCTAATTTAGGAAGGCTTTCTGGCACCATTCCCAAAACTTTTTCATTTGATTATGGATTGAATATATTTTCATTCATTTCAAACTCTTGCCCCTCTGTATGTTATTCTGAGATAGGCAAACTAATGTTGGTGGACAAATTGGCCTCAAAAAACTATGCCACTCTGCTTAAATGATCTATTTCTGTTGACATATTGGAACGATGGCCTTATGCTTTATAGTTATCAAGGCCACATATGTCCCTGGTAAATTGTACATAGATGCTCTGCTTCATAATAAATGGAGATATCTGAATTACAACAGGTAAGCCACAATCCTCAGAGACTGTAAAGGCTGGGAAGTACAAATCACATAGAACTCTCGGCTAGGCCTTAATAAGTCTTTCAGTTCTTATTTTTATTTTTCTTTTGTTGGTTTTGTTTTCACCATGTTTGTCTTACATTTTTAAATATTTCTTGTGCATCTTCATCCTAGGTTAGCTTAAAAATAATTGTTAAATGAAGTTTACTTTTTTACTAGTCCTCACCATAAATTCTTGGATCATTTTATTTTATTATTCAGACTTTTTCTTTAAAAAAAAAACCAAAAAAACAATTTCTTCTTATTTTTGCAGAAATTTGAGCATAGTCAGCAACTCTGCTGACTCTAACTCTCTTCCCATTTAACCTAATCTTACCATAGCACACCTCACACCATGACTTGCCTATTGCAGTAACCGGAAAGCAAAAAGATGTCAAGCACTTGTGTTTGAGATCCAACTCTAGTGTTTGTGGCAGCTCTGCAGAACCACAGTTTGCACATCTGTAAATTGTGCAAAAACAACTGCCCTACCTGTTTCACAGCGTTGCTTAAAGAATTATATGAACTATTGCATGTGAAAGTGTTCCATAAGCTGCCATTTGCTCTGAAGCTCGCGGGTATAATTATTCTAGTCTAACCTACTTATGTTTGCCCTCTTTTCTGCAGTTGCATCTTTGTGCATAAAGATTCTCTCTCCAACCTGTGCAACTGATTCATCTTTAAACACCAATTCAAATTCAACCTTCTAAAAGAAATCTCTGACTCTAAACTAGTGTAATTTACTAACTGTATTTATCACTATCAAATTCATCATTAGGACTTGAATCATAGAATATTGTTACCCATTGGCATTTATCATCCCTGCCAACCAGACAGGGTTTCATGTGTTAGACCTCATGTCCCATTGCTCATTGCATCTCAAATGCACATCCCCCAGGTCTCTTGCACATGTCTGTGTGAGGGGCAGAAACACACTGCATGTTCATTTCCCTAGGCTCTTCCTCTCACCACTCAGCCTGTTAGCCTCTCCCTGGACACCACGACTGATGATCCTCTTTCCCTCTCCCTCTCTAAGCCTTGGGACATGAGAAGCTTCCTTGTGACATATGCAAATATTGAGAATTAACTTCAGTAATTTAAAATCTTTAATGTAAACTTTCTGTGAAAATATTTATGGTAAATACAAAACTGCAAATTTCTAAGTTAAATTTGTAATTTTTATTTTTCAGAATTCATCTACATATACTCAAAATGAATCACTCTAGCCAATGAACAAAAAATGATACATTTTCCCATAGAACTGATTAACGGAATTATATTTTTAAAAAACAGGCCCAGGCACAACTTGGAAGGCAAACCCTAATCCAAACTTAGGTGGAGATTCTGCTAAAAAGTGTTTACCAACAAATGCAGTTGATTTTCAGGTACTTAAAATATTCTTCAAGCCAAATATTTGACACTGAAGGATGATGTAGCTTACCCTACCAAAGCTTTAGCATCAGAGAAAGCTCCATTTAGACAATGAGTGGAGAGGCTGAGAAGGACGGCAGTTTGCTGAAGTTTGACGATGTTGTCCTAGGATTCATCTTCCTTTATCCGCTTTTAAACAGTTAACTGAGAGTAGACCTAGGTGTAATCACATCATGAAAATTTTTTTTAAAAACTTGCCACTGAGTTATTATCTTCTAAACATCTATTTTGTAGTCAAAGAAAACTGTTACAATATCTTTTTGACATTTTTGTAAACGTCTTCTGAACAAATATGTTAATTTTGCCACTCAAGAATTGAACAAGGCTGGGTGCAGTGGCTCAAGCCTGTAATCCCAGCACTTTGGGAGGCCAAGGCAGGTGAATCGTCTCAGCTCAGGAGTTAGAGACCAGCCTGGGCAACATGGTGAAACTCAGTCTCTACCAAAAATACAAAAAATGAGCCAGGCATGGTGGCACAGGCCTGTAGTCCCAGCTATGCAGGAGGCTGAGGTGGGAGGAGCACTTGAACCCGGGAGGCAGAGGTTGGAGTGAGCCGAGATAATGCCACTGCACTCCAGCCTGGGTGACAGAGTGAAACTCCATCTCAAAAGAAACAAAATGACAACAACAAAAAACTTACTCCCCACTACAAACCTAGAATATTATCTTTGAGGAAAAAAAAAAAAAAAAGAATTGAACAAGCACACTACACTTCACCTTTTTGGAGTCAGATCTCTTGCTAAACACAAAATTATGCCAGGTGTTTTTAATGATAATTTATCTATCTGATCCTCAAATTATATGTTTTCAAAATATTCCATTAAACATAAGTTTAAATAAAGTGCCTTGTTCAAGTTTGCACAATCCAAGCAAAGTTCACAAAACGCTTTACAAACTTTGTTTAATTAAACACAATACCACACCTTTGCTTTAAATGTAACAATCGTAATTTCTTGCAGACAATTTTTAATGAGTTTGCACTTTGCTATACCCCTCATATATTTTCCTCTCCTTCCAGGCACAGGTGATGAAACTGTGATCAACATTATGAAATTGGATCACAATTATGTCTTTAATCAAAACAAACCAAGCCTTATGCCATAGGTGTGGAAATCCATTTTGCTATGCTATTCAATTGCAGTCGTATTTTGTAATCAGTGCTTTTGGCCAAACTCACGGTGTAAATTATCTGGAAAAATGAGAAGACGTGTTCTGTCTCATGCTGTTGTCAGGTATGTTTCATATGTAGGTATAAACAGTGAGAGAAATTCAAATTTCACAACAGCTGAGTCATTTCTGCCACTAGGAACACTTGTAGTTTATTTGTAGTTTCTCATGATTTTTATTAACAGCAAAGCTGTTGTACGGTCTGGGATCATTTCTGCGCTTACATTATTACGCTCTCACCAAGTTGCCTGCGCTTATTTCAGTCAGTACTAAGCAGTAATTCAATTGCTTTTCCCAGGGAGCAACTCGAACCTCACATGCTGATTGAATGACCGTTCTGCACAAAGCAAGGAGTTACGCGGGGAAAATACCACAGTATAAGACATGATCACCAAGTTACTGATATCTTATGCATCTCACATCTAACATGAAAGTTTCCTGATTTTAATTAATATCTATGAGGTGTAAGAGTTTGATACCCTAAATGCTCCCAACCGAGACATCCTGATCAAAACTCTGTTGCAGAGGTGTCTAGAAACCTATCAGAAAGCCAAATGTTTCTCTTTGCTTTGCGATGACTTTACAGAGATGAAATCTTACAATGAATTTAGGATGATATCTAGCTAAGTGGAAGGAGTTCCTAACAGTCCAGCAGAATTTTCCAAGTGTCTACATTCAGGTACTTGAACACATGGGAGAGAAATGTCTACCACATGATAAATACAACATGGAGAAAATGTTTTAAGGTTATATTCAATTTGGCCATACCTATTTTTTCCAGCCGTTGTTTCCTACACTGATATATTGCTGTCTAAATCTTTGAGGAAAAGGCATTACGTGAAATTAAAATTATTAATACCCATAAAATAATTATCAACAGTTTAATTCAGCATATCCAACTGAAGTTCCCATGTGTGTAAACACATCTTCTGAATACCATTCTGGAAATAGTCAATCACTGGTGCTGATATAAAAGATTGACCTTTTATATGGATTTTTCTCCTACTTTATTCTGCAGCTCTTTCTAGTCTAGAAAATGTATCTATTAATACACAATCTTTTAAATTGCATTCTTAGTTTAATAATAATCACAAATTAATGGTGTGTAGTCACGTGTCCACTCTCTTGGAGGGAAATAAGCATATGCTTCAATAACTAAAACTTCTATTTCCACAAACTAATTAAAAGGCCTTGTGGCACAGTAATCAGAGAAACAGGTGTTTCATTTAGTTTCTCTCCCTTCAAGGTTGAATAGTTGCAATTCAAACTTCCCTGCGATTCCTTTAAAGTCAAAGGAAGTCACATAGTCCTATACTGCCTATCAGAGGACAACATCCTCCTGTCCCGCCCCAGGATTTGGCAGAATATAAATCAGGAAGAGAAAGAAAACAGTTTTACAGCACAATACGTTAAATTATGAGTGAGCTTTTTTGCCGCAGATTTTGGGAAATTTAGCTCCTCAAAAGAAAAAATATTGGTCGGGCACGGTGGCTCATGCCTGTAATCCCAGCACTTTGGGAGGCTGAGACGGGCGGATCACGAGGTCAGTAGACTGAGACCATCCTGGCTAACACGGTGAAACCCCGTCTCTTCTAAAAATACAAAAAACTAGCCGGGCGAGGTGGCGGCGCCTGTCGTCCCAGCTACTCGGGAGGCTGAGGCAGGAGAATGGCGTAAACCCAGGAGGCGGAGCTTGCAGTGAGCTGAGATCCGGCCACTGCACTCCAGCCTGGGCGACAGAGCGAGACTCCATATCAAAAAAAAAAAAAAAAAAGAAAAAGTTTCCAATCCTGTTTACTTTTCTCTTTGCTATATATTGTGTGTCTGTATGTGTGTGTGTGTATGTGTGTATATGCATGTGTGTATGTACGTATGTGTGTCTATGTATATATGTGTGCGTGTGTGTACATATATACACACACATATGTGTAAATACACAGGTTGATTCCGTATCTTTGCTATTGTGAATAGTGCTGCAATAAACATAGAAGAACAGGTATCTTTTTGATGTAATGACTTATTTTCCTTTGGGTGTACGCCCAGGAGTGGGATTGCCAGATTTAATGGTGGTTCTATTTTTAGTTCTTTGAGAAATCTCCATACTGTTTTCCATAGAGTTTGAACTAATTTGCATTCTCTCCAACAATGTATAAGCCTTTCCTTTTCTCCACATCCTCACTAACACCTGTTGCTTTTGACTTTTTAATAATAACCACTCTGACTGGTGTAAGATGGTACCTCATTGTGATTTTAATTTTTATATATATATAATTTACATGTACATACATATGTACACAGACTCACACATATATATTAAAAACCTGAATACATGTGTGTATATATGCATACACACACATATACATAGACATACACACATACATACATATATACACACACATATATACATATATGAAAAGATGTGGCCCTCTCTAAGAGAGAGAGTCCATTCTTCTTCTCCCAAATGTAATTGGCTAATCAAAATCACACCTCCTGAGACCTGTTTTTGTGAGTACAGGGCGCATTACATACTTTTTTATAATACACACAGTAACTTTGGAAGGCCTCAGCCTCATTCCTGCTATTATTTAAACTCTGACATATTGCAATAAAACATTTCATCAGGCACTCCAGTTCAGGGAACGATAGGCATCAACACTGTATTGGTAATGCAAAATAAATGGATCGGGGTTGAAAATAATGAGTTTGGTGGATTACATCTGTCACCATGAATTATTATCGTTGAACAGAATAGGGCAAAGCACTACAAAAATAAAGCTTGTCTTCTCTGGTTGAAGGTGAGACAACTACCGCTAATGAGATGCAGAAATTCAAGTGTGAGTTATTAATTATGCACACAAAAGGTTTATCTGCTTGCTCAATCTTACTTTTTTTATGTATATTACTATAGAACAAAAGGTCCCTGTTGCTAAAGCTGGTGATAGTTCATAGTGCTTCCTTGCCAGAAACCAGAAAAGACATTCCGTTTGGCCACATTTGACCATGAATAAAGAATAAAAAAATAAAAACTTGGATATGTGACTAGGCACCAGCAACAGCAGACCCCGATTCAGGCACTGATTCTTCCGCCAGCCTCCTCTGTCCTAAAAGCTTCCTTCTTCTGGAATTCAGGTTCATTGTCTGTAAAAGTAAGGCCTTGAACTAAACCATCTTCAACTCCAGCTTCAAAACATTTCTGGACTCTACATAAAATGAATATGTGTATCATTGGGTTATAATTGGGATAACTTGATAGCTTTTTCTTTTTGTAAGCAGAAAACTTGAAGGAAAACTTATTTGAGTAATAATCTAAGTTGCTTCTCTTAGTAAGGCCTCTGTTAGTGAGTAAGAGGATATCCACTGTTCAAAAGAAAGGCCTCAGTAGAATATTTTATTTCTCTAGGCAATCTTGCCTAATCAGAGCAGGGGAAGTGCTGCTGGGTGTGACTATATCTTTTACAAAAATGTGATCACATTACTTTGTTTGCTTAGCAAATTGTTATAAACATTACCATGTATTTAACCGTTCTGTAAAATGACTACAATATGAAATTTTATATCCCTTGGCATGGTTTATCATCATTTGTTGAACATTTTTTATTGTTAGATATTCAAATTCTTTCCAGTTTTCTAAATGTCCCTAAAATGAATATCCTTGCACCTGCTTCTTTATGCATATATCTGATTCTTCCATTGAAATGGAATTGTAGGATTAGAATGTAATATTTCGTAACTTGCAACAAGAAAATGTAATTGTTGTTTTCTCTCCGGATGAGAAGAGTTCCTGTGGTACCATGCAGTTCTAGTATATGAATCTGCTGTGTGCACCTACTCAGAGGTGCATCAAAAAAGGTCAACAGCCATTGAGAAAGGAATGTAGTCCCTTTGAAATGAACCAGGTTGTGATGTTTATAAGGGAGCCAGAGATTATTTGAAGCATTTTTGTACAAACTACAAATAACCAGGGTTGAGGAGTTGTCAGAATGGCAGAAGAAATGCACAGTGGTTCAAGCCTGTAATCTGAGCACTTTGGGAGGCTGAAGCGGGCAGATCACTAGAGGTCAGGAGTTCGAGACCAGCCTGGCCAACATGGAGAAAACCTGTCTCTACCAAACATTCAACAATTAGCCGGGCGTGGTGGCACAAATCTGTAATCCCAGCTACTCAGGAGGCTGAGGCAGGAGAATCATTTCAACCCGGGAGGCAGAGGTTGCATGCAGTGAGCTGAGACAGTGCCACTGCACTCCAACCTGGGTGACAGAGTGAGACTCTGTCTCAAGGAAAAAAAAAAAAAAAAAGACAGAAAAAAAAAAGGAAAAGAAATACACATGGAGGAAAGTAGAGACAATCAGATAGAAAAGTAGAAATACTTGTACCCTGGTGGGAAATGTAAAATCGTGGAATCTACATCGCTTACATGGAATCTAATAATCTAACTTTTTCTTTCTCCTGCTTCTCATAGATGAAAAATCCTGAAAACAATGGAAACCAATGAGCCAGAATGAAGGTCAATGCTGTTGCTTTCAATAAGCCTCACAAATCAAGCATGGAAAAGAGATTGCTGGTGATTATAAACCTGATGTAAAGAGGAACTACTGATAAGTGTAAAAAGTTTTTTGGAAGAGTGTTTCACGCTAAGGTTCTCAGAAGCTTTGAAGCCTTTCATAGCTTTTTCTGCTTCCCAATATAGTGTGATCACTAGGTAACATGTGGAGTGACTTTTCTCAAATCATAGAGAAAATCTGTGTTCCATTAAGGAGGTAATGAACAGTTATAAAGTAGCAAGTAAATAGTGTAATTTTATAATGAAACTAATTGTGTTTATGTCTTCAAATGGCAATCAAAATTATAACCTTCAATAAGTATAATGTTTACATGAATTGTGCTTGTATTAAGTTATGCAAATTAAGTTGTAGTTTATAGGTGGAAAAGCATGTTGTAATTCATCACATGGAAAAGCGTACCTAACTGAAGACTTGCTGCTGGGCCAATGATCTCATCATATCTTGTGGTTGTACCATGGTAATACATGTGGATAAAACAACAACAATAACAATGTATTGGCTAAGGTAAAACAAATTGCATTTATATCATTAACATTTAGTTTTATTTATTATTTTTAACAAGAGAAACTTTCCTATTACAACAGAGGAAATGTTAAAAGATTCGGCAGGAATATTATTCCAATGCTGAAATGTAAGACATCCCCAGAAAAACTGTCTCTTCACGTTACTCAATGATATGGCTAAAAGTTTCTTGTTTAGAGTTAAGTTTACAGGGATTTATTATTTTCAGTCTCATAGACCAAAGAAAAATAAAGTTCTAGCTGGAAGAAAGTCAAAGGATAGGACTTTTCTCTTGACTAACCTCGACTTCATTCGGTTTAAAAAAAAAAAAAGCATTAAACAATCTTCCTCCTCCTCTCTCTAAAAGAAAAAGAAACCCTCAAAACCATATCATTGCTATGAATTCACAGATAACCTCTGAAGCCAGAATAATACTCCTTGTCCACAATAAATCCTATATATTGTTTTCAATATACTCCCCTCATCACCCCACACTCCTCCACACACACAAACACAATCACAGCTATTATGTGCCATCATCCCATATTCCTAGCAAAAAAAAAAAAAATGTCCAGAAAGAAAAAGCAAGTTGCCACAAGAACTATATGCTAGATGGGAGTAGGGGTCTGGGGAAAAGCTCAGATTCCCTTACTCCAACTTTGCGCATCTTGAGACAATGGTGCAGCACTTAGGATGTTCTGAAGGAAAGAAAGTTTAAGGGAAAGGTAGAATTATCCAGCCAAATTGTCTTTTAAAAGTAAAGATAATAGCAGATATGCTTACGTAAGAATATGCCCAGGGGTGCCTTAGAGCCCTTTTGGACAAAAACTCAGTGATTAAACATTGCTAACCAAAAACAATCAAAACAAGAAATACAAAAACACAAAGCAAGAAAAGACTAGATATTTTAAAGATAAAAAAAAGTTTTTGAGACTAAACCCCTGGGGAAATTTTTATTGCAGACCAAAATATAAATTTTATATATATACACACACATACACATACATATAAAATGTTTATATATATAACATTTATATATATCTGCGTGAATATTGTACATATATCTATGCTTCTATGTATAATGTAACTCAATGTAGTAAAATAACGTAAGCAATGAAATTACAAAGTCATTTATAGAAGATGGACCATCAGTGTACTTTAAAACTGAAACAGATAATTTTAACATATCATGGTTCTTAATGTTTTCATATTTATTTTTCATTTTCAAATGACATTATGGGTACTAATATCCTTTCGTGTGATAGCCTTTGTGAAATGGGTCTTATTTTTAGAAATTTCTTTATCCAATTTGATTAAAGTAAAATTAAATACTTAACTCTTTTGAAAATAGCGTGCATACTATAATCCATTGATATCATATTATTTCTCAGTGTCTACTGATCTACTTCTCCTTTGGCAAGGTTTATAATATTTACATTCTGTTCTGCAGCAATCATTTTCCTAGCTGCAGAGAGTGGCAAGACTTGTGGCAAACAGAAAGATCAGATATATATGCTTTTCAATACAAGGAATTTACGTACCTCTTGACGTTAATGCTTGCAGATAGTTATCATATTTATTTCAACTCTATTTATGCCAAAACATAAATAACATTATCCCTTTGTGGTAAATGCATTTAAATGTTCATGAAGTCATAAGCTATACAACTGCAGTGAGCTTTTCATCATACACTTCTCTTGAGTAATACATATGTTCCTGAACTTCTTTCCAAAGTTGTAGAAACAGAGCTAGACAGACTTGAGGCAAGTCTGAGCTTCCTGGTTTTGCCATTGGTAACATGCAGTGCTACCTAGTGTCATGCCTCCTTATATTTGGAGATAGTGTTACCTGATTGCCAGGAATAAACCTAAACTAAGGCTTTTCTCATTCACAGAGACAAGGCAGGTGAATTCTCTTCAAAGTAGGCCATCTAAAAAGGTATATGTGACTTCAATATTAATTTAATAACAACCTACCCACAATAATTTCCTCTTTAGTTTCACATAAGTAACTTTCCTTGTCTAGACTTGGGCCAATGAGTACATTAAATCTGCTACAAAGACAATCTACTCAGTGTGGTACTAAAGACAAGGTGGAAGGAAGGAGCTTTTCTAGATAGTTTTATCCTGAAAAGATCAGCACAGGAGTGTGGCACTGAGAGCACACTGTACCCTCGATGGAAACACTATAATAACCAGTAATGTTACACATTTATTTAGAACTACATATGTATCAAAGAGTTTTCACATACACCATTTCATTCAGTTCACTCATCAAAAGGCCAGAAGGCATCCAAATAACCCTCTAGGTGCATCACACAGCATTTATGTTCTGCCTTTGAAAAAAAAAAAAAAATCCTCATGAGTTTTGTCTGCCTTAACAAGGGAAGAGAACTAGCAAATGAAAAATACAAAATCATCCTCCTGCCAATTTCTACATAAAGGCACCATTTCCTTCAGTTATCTTACAAAATACCACAAAGGGACAATTCAACCCAATTATTTCCTTGGGATAAAGAAATAAAGTATTGACAAATAAATGCATTACTACTATTTTGACTACAAGGTATTTGAATTAGTCAGGGAATATGTAGAACCATTCTTCTTTGACTCAATTCCATCAATGGGTTTAACATTTGCTAAAAGAAATCTTTATTGAGTCATGTTTGTGTAGTAGACAAAGCATTTCACAGAGACCATTTATACTCATCAAAGAGCGTGGCTGCCGTGATTCTCAGAATAAATCTCTTTGTCTTACCAAAACATTTAATCATAAATTTTTTTGAATAGGAAACCATTTGAGTATCAAATTCTAAGACTTTAGGGGAAGAAGTTTTCTAGATGACAATGTCTTTTTCAGAAAGTTCTCATTTGGCCAGGCTCATGTGGTGGTTTGGGTCTGTAGTCCTGGCACTTTGGGAGGATGAGGCAGGAGGATTGCTTGAGTCCCAAGTTTGAGCCTGGGCAACATAGCAACACCCTCTCTTGCTATTTTTCTTAAAAATAAAGAGAGAAACACAGTTCTTACTAGTGCCGCATCTGAAATGGAAAGCACCATAGAAAGAAAAGCCATAACAAATGCCCAGGCCAATCGTTCACGCTGTGAAGGAACACTATGTGGTTTGCTGCCTATTTGCAGAGAGCATTTCTTCACTAGCAATATAAAGACTAGATTGCAAAACTTGGCTCCAGATGTTGGGCTCAGCCTCCAGGTCTAATGTAGTGGGAACTTTATCAGTCAAATCCCTGTACCGAGCACAGGCACAAAGCCATAGCTATGTTGCATAGCTGAGGTATTCTCTAAAAACAAAACAAAAAAACTGTGAACATCAAGCCCCATGGGCACCTGGGCAATCTTCAGGTGCACTGTGCCCCTCCCCTGGGTGTGAGCCTCTGGTTTCATTCCTTCCTGAGGCATCTTTTTATCTCCAGCTCATCTTTCATCAGTGCCTGACAGTGGAATATCACAATTCCAGATTGGGAAAACAATTCTTTTGGAGCTAGGGAAATAAAAAAAGATTTTGGTCATGGAAATCCCCTCTACTTTAAACCAATATTTTATTCATGTTTGGAAAATACCACTTTGTTGTTGTTTCCATTCTAATCTGTTTCAGTATTTCCTGTTTTAATTCCGAAACCAAATGTCTGACAAACCAGGAGGGTCTTGGGCCAATTCCAAATCAATAAAACCAGAAAGTAACCACCAAGTAACCAAATTACTGCATATGCTGGATTTGGTACAAAATTGTAAAAGGCGGACATAAATTGCGTAAGATAATCAAACTCAGAGTTTCAGATATGACGTGTATCAAAGTCAACCAGAGACAGCCCAGTCCTTTCTGTACAGTGGATGACATTTACATGTAATCTGAGGGAGGTGATGAATGTATCATAGAGAAATATTTTATTGATTATAGCATAAAAGAGAGAGAAGAAATTGCCTTTCTGACGTGAATGTCTACTTTTTCTTTCTTTGTTTCTTCCCCCTTTACTTTGCAACTGGAGAAAAGGTTGGTCAAGTTTGAATTGGCGGAGCCAAAAATTCATTCTAGCCCTGAGATTCCGTAAGTCTGTAATAACAATAATCGTAGAATTAGAGAATTGTTTTATATTGAAGGAAACTGCACTCAACATTCATTTATTACACATCTATTCTGGGGGAGGGGGACTAGGCCGACCCCATTTTCCAAACATAAGAAGTGATCTGTAGACTTGATGATTGCTCTGAGATCACTCAACCCAACGAGTGTCGGAGTCAGGCTTCTTGATCTAAGTTAGATTTTTTCACTCTGGGCCAAGCCTATTACTCTCTCACAGTCTTCTAACTATATCACATTCAGGGTCAATGTGCAGACATGACCCAAAATCATCAATATACTATTTGATATTTTCGGAGGGATCATTTGTAAACAAACAAACAAATTGCTTAATTGCTAGCCTGGACTAGGGACAGACATAAATTTAGAAAAAGAAAGCTATGAACCACAAACACTGTTATTAAAATTGGAACCAGGAAACATGACCCATTAAACTGTCAATTAAATAAATTATCAAATCAAATACAGGATCTTTGTCTGCAGACCATGGTAGGGAAAAGGCTGAAAGGAAAACTGGCAAATGCATACTCTTCTTAAGGCAATTAAGAGCTAGGCCCTCCAATTATGAGAATTTGCAAAAACTGTCTAAGAGAAATAGGATGCTTGTAAACATACCCTTTTTTAGATTCATAATGATCTAATGCCTTATGGTGAATTACGATATCACCACTTAAACTTCGAATGTATTTCATTAAAATGAATGTGTTATTAATTGTATTTAATTTTCCAGGAAGACTGCAGAATATTATTATTAAATATCTTATGCATTTCACATATTTCCTGTTTATAAATTACTTTCCCAAATTAGGTATCATGTTTCCCTTATTGTTCTCAAAATTCAGCATTACTATCTCACTTTTTCCTCATTTTCAGAAATTAAAGTTAAGAAAAATTAATAATCTGTGGCAGAAGTTCTGCAATTCATAGCTACTCACACAAGAGCCTGCTGAAATACATTACCACCCTTCAATATTCCGGTGAGCCCAGCAAGAAAAATAGAGTCAACACCCACCTTGCCACAATGGTTTAAATAATTTACCAGTGAACTAACAGCACATTTTTAATCCTACCCTTGTCTCTTAACATGCCAGTTTTCCTCATGTCAGTTTACATTTATTCAGAAAGGCAAACTCACTTTGAAATGCACCTAAGTATAAAGGTAAGTGAGCTACTAATATCTTCATACTGCATTTAAAATCTAACTAAAAAGTCTTTTAATTTTTCAAGAAGATGTTCCATCCATAGCCATGGCTATTGACAAATTTATTGAAACATCAGAATACTCAGAAACAACTCATTGAACATATCACAGATTACAGCAGTTTTGGGAAACATGGAGAATAGAGGCCATATTTGGACAACATAGGTTTATCATGGGGTTCCATATTTGCATATCTAGATAGGGTAGGTTTCCACACATAGTTTTGAGGCACAGTAATAGGGAGAGAGGAATGAAAGTAAACAAATTTACCTACATTTTACAAATTTACTTTCATTTTACAAAATAGATGTTCCAGTCGTCAGCTTGAAGGCTTGAAGACCAATTCCAAAGCTTCCACTGGTCTTCAAGCCTTCAAGCTGGTGACTGGAACATCTATTTTGGACTCCACAAACACTACTGCTAGTGACCCGTACAACCACACATTGAATTACACCATGCAGCCTCCCAGTTGTATGGCCTAATCCTTCCATGGGTCATAATAAAAATGCTACACTGCCTTTAACTTTAGTGAAGTTAATTAATTTGTATTAATAAAAATGCCTTGGCAAACCCAGATGAAAAGTTTCATATCGATGTAATCAACTACTTTTCTCCAGATAATTGCCACTTGGCCTGAGAAATTGAAAGCATGCCAGCCTAAAATGCTTTTAAAGACTTCAATCAACTTTCTCTCCCCAAATGAAGAACTAAAAGTCAGAGGACAGACTGTAGGCTGCAGACTCCGTTCTCAACATCGCCCAGCAACATGTATTTATATTACCAGCATTGGTCCTCCAAATCTGACCTGGAGTTGGCCTTTGAATTGGTACAGGGAAGGAAAAGGACAGGGGCTGTAGAGCCCAGGAAAGCTAGAAACAAACTGTCTTCTTAAATTACCCAGATTTGTAACCAAGCCTAAAATAACACAGCCCTGCCAGACTTCAGCCCTAAGATCTGAAGCTCACTCTGAGAAATAATAAAACAATACTGTTGTCTTGGCCTTATTTGCTTTATTTCATTGTCTCTATGTCCATTTCCAAAGAAATGGATAAAAGCCCCTATCCCCTTTCTTAATTTGCTATAGAATCTTGTTTTAAAGGGAATGTACACTTCCCAGAAGAAAAAAATAAAGATTTTCTTTCAAGAAGCAGTGTTTGAACAGTTTCTAGTAACTTACAGAATAATTTTGAGTTAGTTAAATTAAAAAAAAAAAAAAACTAAGCATGTATTTATTTAGAAAACTTTGAGTCCTTAAAGTTTTAAAACACAACAACACAGGTGTGGAGAAGTAAAGATATTTGATATGAGATTTTAGGTTTCTTTACTTTCACAGTAAGTAGCTTTGGGTTTCTGTCTATATTACTGCCTCATGCGTGACCTACTTATTTCAGTAGTCAAGTTGTATTGGATCATTCCGTTAATCAACATACAAAATGTACATAGCTTGACCCATTTGGTTATTTCATGTAGATATATCTTAATCTGTTTATTTTTTAAAGATGTTACTTGATTTAGTTAATATCTCTTATTACAAGGAGAATAAGATCAAAGCTACATAACACTGGAGTCTTTAAATTATTCTATCCTAAGTATGCATTGTGTAGGATCCCTTACATGGTGATGAGTACATTTAATTGTGGGGAAAAGAGAGATCAGACTGTTACTGTGTCTATATAGAAAGAAGTAGACATAAGAGGCTCCATTTTGCTCTGTATTTGAGATGCTGTTAATCTGTGAGCCTACCCCCAACCTTGTCCTTGCAAGAGACATGTGCTGTGGTGACTCAAGGTTTAACGGATTTTGGGCTGTGCAGGGTGTCCTTTGTTAAACAAGTGCCTGAAGGCAGTATGCTTGTGAAAAGTCATCACCATTCTCTTAATCTCAAGTACCCAGGGACACGTACATTGCCAACGGTCGCAGGGACCTCTGCCTAGGAAAGCTAGGTATTGTCCAAGGTTTCTCCCCATGTGATAGTCTGAAATATGGCCTCGTGGGAAGGGAAAGACCTGATCGTCCCCCAGCCTGACACCCGTGAAGGGTCTGTGCTGAGGAGGACTAGTATAAGAGGAAAGAAGGCCTCCTGGCAGTTGAGATAGAGAAAAGCATCTGTCTCCTGCCCGTCCCTGGGCAATGGAACATCTCGGTGTAAACCCGATTGTATGTTCTGTTTACTGAGAGGAAAAAACCGCCTTAGGGCTGAAGGTGGGACGTGCTAGCCGCAATGCTGCTTTTCTGGAGATGTTTGCATATGCATATCAAGGCACAGCACTTTTCCTTAAACTTATTCATGTCGCAGAGATCTTTATTCATATGTCTTACTGCTGACCTTCTCCTTACATTGATCCTATTATCCTGCCACTTCCGTTTTTCTAAGGTGGTAAAGATAATGATCAATAAATACTGAGGGAACTCAGAGACCTGGGCCAGCGTGGGTCCTCTGTATGCTGAGCGCCGGTCCCCTGGGCCCAGTTTTTCTTTCTCTATACTTTGTCTCTGTGTCTCATTTCTTTTCTCAAGTCTCTCATTCTACCTAACGAGAAACACCCACAGGTGTGGAGGGGCAAGCCACCCCTTCATTTAATGACATCATTTTTGTATTCAAGAACTAAAAAACTTTAGACAAGGTCCAGGCGAGATGAAACTTAAATCTCACTTTCTAAAAAGTATAATAAAAAGCATATTAGGGAAAAAAAGTTGAAGCTAAGAATGATATTAACGATACTAAATCATGAAGTGTTTTTTGCTGCATTGCTTAATAATCACAAATTATCTTATTATCTTGTAATAATTTAATAATCAATAGAACTAGGTATTTCAAATTGTGATAACATTGCTTGGCTCATAGGCAGGAAATTACCATTGAGTTAAAAAATCACCTTAAGACTTGGAACCAACCCAAATGTCCATCAATGATAGACTGGATTAAGAAAATGTGGCACGTATACACCGTGGAATACTATGCAGCCATAAAAAAGGATGAGTTCATGTCCTTTATAGGGACACGGATGCAGCTAGGAACCATCATTCTGGACAAACTATCGCAACAACAGAAAACCAAACACCTCATGTTCTCACTCATAGGTGGGAACTGAACAATGAGAGCACATGGACACAGGGTGGGGAACATCACCAGGGGATAGGTTGTAGGGGGAACATCACCAGGGGATGGGGGAGGGGGGACAGGGGAGGGATAGCATTAGGAGATATACCCAATGTAAATGAGTTAACGAGTACAGCACACCAACATGGCACATGTATACATATGTACCAAACCTGCACGTTGTGCATATGTACCCTAGAACTTAAAGTAAAATAACAATTAAAAAAAACCTTAAAACTATATTATAGCAACATTAATAAAACAGTTTTGGGCTTATAAAAAACAGGCTCTTCTCCTAAAGAAGCTGTGAAGAGAGGATTTTTCCCATTTTACAAATCCTGTGTTTAAGGAACCTGCTCAAGCTCACCCAGCTAAGAAGAAAGCCTTACCAAGTTATATCTCTGCCTCTACACTGTTGAGATCTGTTCCCATAGCTACTTTTAAGTTTGGGGATGATTTTTATTGATCCTAAACATTTCTCATTTCCATCTTCACACACCCATACATCCTGGAGATAGGCACTCACTAGAGGCTTTGCGAACTTGCTTACTTGGGGAAATTACCTAACCTGCCGTGTTTCCAATTTCTCCTCTGTAAATCAAAAATAATAATAAAACCTACCTCTTATGGTTGATAGGAAAATTTTTAAAAACCTTACATATGTCAAGATCTTAGTCAGTCAACCAGCATTAGCAATAGAGGAAAGAGCAAATCACGGGAAAATATCACCCTTGTAACTTTCCAATTTCCACCATTTTTCTCCCTGGGTTTGGCATGCACCTCACAGAATCTGCCACGCATGCAGTGCTTGCAAAAAAAAAAAAAAGGGAACCCTCGGTTGACCTTGAGCAAGGGGTCAACCATTAACTGATCCAGAAGTGATAACCTTATGTAGGGACAGCCAATCTTCAGAGTGGGTTGGTATCTACTGAGGCAGTTTTGCATAATAATAATGATCGTAATCATTAGACCAGTTGGTCTCTGTCATTTAAATGAGAAAACAGGGTGAGTATGCCAGTTAATGGACGAATAAACCATTGGGGATTAAAAGCATGGGTTTTTAAGTTGAAGAAACCTAGAATCAAATTTGGTTTTGCCTAGCTGGGGTCCTTTGGGATGAACAGACTCGTTCATCCAGCTGAGCCTCAGTTTCCTCCCACATTCCCACTACTCAGCCTTAATTCAAGCCACTCTCTGCCCACCTAATTGGGCTCCACGTTTCCTGCCTAGAGTCCCCTGAACCCATCGCTCACACTGCCCTGGAACAGTGTGGTCAGATAAAATACCGGAAGTCTGGGTAAATTTGAAATTCAGATAAATAACAAACAAGATTTAATACTGTATAGGTATGTTTCATGCTGAAACGTTACTCCTTATTTATCTAAAATTCAAACTTGGACAGTTACCATGGCTCACATCTGTAATCCCAGAACTTTGGGAAGCCAAAGCGGAAGGATGGCTTGAGACTGGGAGTTAGAGACCAGCCTGGGCAACACAGGAAGACCTTGTCTCTAAAAAAAGAAAAAAAAATTCAAACTTAACTGAGCATCCCATTCTTTTATATTTTACTATAAGAAAAATTTACATCTTATAGTAAAATATAAAAGATATAAAGAATTTTACACTTCATAATAAAAGCATATCACAGTTGTATACCAGAGTTACATTACATGCAGAAAATATAAAGGTGGCCGGGGTATTCCCATCTTAAATTATCAAGTGGCATCCTATAAGTATTCAATTCAAATGGCATCCTGTAGGTATTCAATCCATGCTTTAATCTATAAGTACATTTCACAAATGTTTTCATGATACAACCATTTTCTGTCTCTCTGACATCATGTTCCATCTCTTTCTACTATCTCATTTTCCTACTTATGTGACTTTCTTTGCTTAAGTTTTTCACTTCATCCAGAAAGCCTTAACTAATTAATTTGTCTCTTACTTATCTCAAACACATAGCAGACACTCCCAACTGTTCACGAACCTGGCTGGATTAAGTGTCTCTTCTCTATATTCCTAGAATCGTATATATATATTTGTACCAAACATATATGTGTGTGTATGTGTGTTTGTGTGTATTATGCTAGGTGTAATATATATATATATGTTATATATATCATATATCACTCTTTAGTGATATATGTGTGCGTATATATACATATATAATTTATATATATATATCACTCTTTAGTCACCAATCTCCTTCATAAGAATATACATTTTTTGACTTATAAAAAACAGGCTCTGTCATGCCTCATCTGAAAACAAAGCAGCAGTTTCTTTCATGCATGCTGTGAACTAATTTCACGCCTTTCCATAATGACAATAGAAAATTTGCAGAAAAGATTTTTGCAACTTTCAACAAAAGGTCACCTATATTAATATACAAGAGTCCTTTTGCATTTAAAGATCTCCTTCTGTGATTCATTCATCCATTTAAGAAGCATCTGTAAAGGCCAGGCCCGGTGCCTTATGCCTGTAATCCCAGCACTTTGTGAGGCCAATGTGGGTGGATTTCTTGAGCTCGGGAGGTCGAGACCAGCCTGGGTGACATGACGAAACCCCATCTCTACAAAAAATGCAAAAATTAGCCAGGCATGGTGTACCTGTAGTCCCAGCTACTCAGGAGATTGAGGTGGGAGAATCGTTGAATCTGGGAGGCAGAGATTACAGTGAGCCATGGTCGCACCACTGTACTCCAGCCTGGATGAGAATGATACACTGTCTCAAGAAAGAAAAAAAAAAAAAAAGGAAGAGAATGGGGGGAAGCATTCGTTCAGCGGATGTTAAAGTAGTACATTATCCGAAATGAATAGGGAGACGCAGTAGGAGTGTTATAGCAGAGATGAAGTGGTTTCCATATCCAGAATGAATAGGGAGACACAGTAGGAGTGTTGTAGCAGAGATGAAGTGGTTTCCATAGTCAACAGGGCGAAAAACTAAGAGTAACAAAAGCCTGTTCTCTTCTTAAGTCAATTCTATTTTCCTAGTATACCAGGTACCTTGGAGGAACTATTCTTAGAAATCCACAGCAGCACACTTGAAGACTGCCACTGGACTGAATTTTATTGCAGCAACTACTGCTCATCACTACAGAGTTATCAAAAAGGAGCACCATGAATAAAGTTCTTGTTGAACTGGAACTCGTTCAGTGAAAAGGGGAGGCTCCAAGACTGGTAGAAAAGCATCAATCAACAGTTCTGCACATTTTAATTCACAAAGAGGACTGAACCTAAGACAACAGATGTGGACAGACCTACAATGAAAAGGGTGGAGGCAGCAAGAGATAGTGGGCTCTTGGTCTAGGCTATGGAAAGATTTACGCAGGTCCAAAGCCGTTAGGAATGAAACAAGTTTGCACTATCTGCATCCTTGGGCACCATCTATGCACTGTGAAAGTCAGTCACCCCAGGAAACTAGTGTCACCAGTGTGATTTTTTCAGGAAAGTAAAATAGTCTGTGCTTAAAGAGACCCCCTTTTAGAATTTCATTCTAAAACAGTCTCCCAGAGCGGTCCGTTACGGAACGCTTGACACTTCCCAAATCGACTAGCAGCACTTTCTCTTCCTCTGAGATTTGCATTATGACCTGGACATGTAGGATAAGTCAAGAGAGCTGGTTATGGCTACACGTTTCTTTTTCTAATGAATTTACAGCCAGCACATAACATTTTTTTGGATTGTTAATTACAGGCCCACAGCCTCTCCCCAGCCTCATTGATGCTATAATTATAAATCCACTGACGTCATTCATCCCACATTGCTTCCCTGTAGCTACCTTGTCTTTCAACACCGCTGACTATTTCTGTTGTCTTCTGGTAGATCTTCCTGTCACTAGACCAATTACCACCATCTATTCAGCTTTTCCTTCCAACCCAATGGACTCCTTGTTCTCCCATCGATGACAGTCTTAGAAGGCAACAGCCAAACTGGCCGTTAGCTTCTGACCTCTCTATAGACAACCTTATTACGGTAATTGCAAGGCTGGAAACAGCAGACACTAGGCCAATTACACCTGTCCCTGTCCCAATTCAGCCTGGGTTTAAATTACTCAGATGGGGTGGAGAGCATAATTTGGCTCAGCTGCATAACAACTTTTTCTCTATTCTTGTGAAATTTGGAGACAGACATTTCTCATTAGGCTTGTCATTAGGACATAATGGCCCAGTATTTCTTTAAATGACATAATTCTTTATCAAACAAACCAATGCACTGTATTCATAGATAACTTTACCATGGTATTTTAAAGCAAGCCAATCTTTAAAATGTTACTCCTCAAAATACAGCAAGACATAAACTGAAAACAACGTACTCGATGTTCTCCTCTGTAATCATTTTTATACGAATGATATACATAGATGCATGTATCTAAAATGAATAAGTCTTTATAAATGTTATGTTTGTATATGCTCACATTTTTTAAATTATACATAGTTAAATCTATAAATGGATAGCTGTGGCATACACACATAATTATATTAAAAATATATATGTGCACATTATAGCTAAATGAATTCTTTTTTTAATTGCATTATATAAAACATTAAGAGACGGAAGCTTTTACATTCATTGTAAAACTAAATGTTGTTCGTGTTGAGTATCCTAGTAATACCGAAGTCTTATAATATGCCCCTATTAATTTAAATTGAAATTAACCGAATATATTCCTGTATTAATTTTAGTGAATTCTTAATAGGATGCCTTTATTTGCTTTCAAGTCCTATATTTCCAGAAGGGTTTCTCTATTTAAATTATCCTTGAAAAGAAATTTGAGATGCAGAGATGTTAGAGCTCTGAATTGGTTCAGTAATCCAGGGAGTCTTATAGAGCTCTCTGAGGATGCTCCGAGTCCTGAAGCACATTCCTTCTAGACATAGGAATTCCTGGGACCCTAAATCAAAAAGTTTCTCCATTCTCGGTCCCGGAATCACTATTGGTTTTTCAGTCAGTCTTTTCTGCACTGTAAGTAGCCACTTAAGTTACGCTGAAAAGAACAATACCATGCTGCATAAACCCTCTGCTATCTTGAGTGGAAAGGCTTAGTCTCCATCATCCCAATGAGATATTAAAGTCAGAGTCCTTTTCTGGGCTCCAGAAATCTTTCCAGGATGAGCTAAGTAAGGTCTCCCCCAACCAAGAAATCGGAGCACAGTCTCATAATTTTACCACGGAGCATCTTTCCTCCGGGGCATGTGGTTCCCCCTTTACTGAGGTCCGCCATTGCTTTTACATCTACTAGAGCTCTCATTCCTCGACTAAATCAGAGGTGAAGGTGGAAGCCACAGGGCTCTGTTCCCCTAACTCCATTACTGTTTCCTGGCTCTCAGGCTGTTTCCTAAATTGGGGGTGATAATCACGCCAAAAAGAGAGAGTCATTGTGAAATTGCGAGAAGTAAGTATTTACAATTCTTAGAGCTCCATGCCTCACTTATAATGGGAATCTGATACATTTTGGCATTCTACAGGGTTTGGAGTCAATCAGACCTAAGCTCAACTCGTGACTGCAAAATGGACAGATGGTAGAAACTTTGAGTCAGTCACCTAACTCTCTTTAGGAGTCAGTATTAAATGAGATACTGTATACAAAGTTATTAGGACTCCCTTGATCAGCCCCAAGTTACCTCCCATTGGTTCCCACACTTTTATTTGTTTCCTCTTTCCTTTCATTCCTTCCTTAGATAATCAAGTCAAAAACCTATCCATTGGGTAAGGACCACACACAGTCATATGGTTGCTGTATGATAAACGTATCTGATAGCAATAGCTTAAGCATACCCTGAGAATGACCCTGAATATGTACGGCAGATGTACCTGAATGTGTGTTCCAAGCCAGGGAATCCTGGAGTGGCCAACCCTGAATGAAATGTTCTTCATTCCTTGTCTGTGAAGAACATTTGAGCCCTTCTGCCTATCCAGTGGAACATAGGCCACACAGGGGATTGAGGCCCTGAGTTTTGGGTTGGATGAAGGTTGCCAGGTGGAGGTCACTAAGGGGAGGATGTTAAATGAAAATGTTACATAGACTGCATGCTGTTTGCAAGTGGTGATGGTTTTCCTTCCCAGCCTGCTGCCACTGGACCGTATGCAAGGTGGTTCTCCTATGCAGCCCACTGCCACTGGACTCTCTGCCCTGTGTGTTAGCCCCTGATAAAGCTCTATGTCTCATTTGTTGGCTCTGGGTCTCTTCTTTCATGTCTTGAACCTGTGCCTTCTCTATGCAAGTTAGTAGAGACTCAAACAACAGTTGCATTTCCATTTCTTGGAGGAATGTCAGGTCTTCCTGCTCCCCTTGGTCGGCCTTTGATATGGTTTACCTGTGTCCCCACCCAAATCTCGTCTTGAATTGTAGCTCCCATAATTCCCATGTGTTGTGAGAGGAACCCAGTGGGAGATCATTGAAACGTGGAGACAAGTCTTTCCCGTGCTGTTCTCATGATAGTGAGTAAGTCTCATGAGATCTGATGGTTTTATAAAGAGGAGTTCGCCTGCACACCCTCTCTCTCTTTGCCTGCTGCCATCCATGTAAGACACGACTTGCTCCACCTTGCCTTCAGCAATGATTGTGAGGCCTCCCCAGCCATATGGAACTGTGAGTCCATTAAACCTCTTTCTTTTGTAAATTGCCCAGTCTCAGGTATGTCTTTATCAGCAGCGTGAAAGTGGGCTAACAGTCTTGCTCTGTGCTGCCTTGGCCATCTCTTTTTCCACATCTAAGATGTCCAACTTTGCAACTCCTCGTACCAGGTCCTGGCAAGCAATCGTCTCCTACAGCCGAGGTAATTTTGACTCACAAGGTCATCACTGATGAATCATTAGGTCACTTGGGTGAACACACTGACAGTGGCTTTTGTACTTTACAAACTTCCAGTGGAACTAAAGACATCATAGCAGATCACAGGGACTTCTATCCCTGTATTCACTCTCAGATTCTTCCAGAGCAAACTGGGGTCCACCTAGGAAACAAGACTCTTCCAAAGGCCTCTGGCCTTTCCCCCTTCTCACAAATTTCATTCAGTCCTTCCTTGTCAATGTCCTAAATCTGCTTGTTTTGAGTTTATGGAGATGCTTTTTCAACTCCAGTCAAATGACATTCTAGGAGCATGTCTGCTTTGGGATTTGTATACCAGTAGGCACCAAATAGGAGCAGTGACAGAGCTGTCTCAAAACCTCTGTGATTGTGGAGCATACAAAGCAGCGATTCTCAGTCACAGAGCACAAGCAGCTATTCTCAGCCAGAGAGCACCTCAGCATCACTGGCGGGGCTCTTCAAAGCCCAAGTGGTTGAGTCCCATTGCAAGTCCTGGTTCAGTCCATGTGAAGTGGGGCCTGAAGATGCACATTTCTAAAAGTTTCCAGATGGTGTCAGTGCTGTGGTTCAGGAGTTGCTGTTGGAGAACCGCTGATATAAAGCATGAGGGATCTTTGTTACCCTCCCTTGGTTATATGGTTTCTCCTCTGAGTCTCTCTGCTGCTTTGGTGCTTCAGAACATAAGGAAGGCCAAAACCCTGTTGCTATGAAAAGGCTATTTCTTGGATACCACTTGTTTCTGCTTTGAGTGGCATTAAGTCCTGCTCAAGGCCTGGGGGTGTACAAGAAGAAAGGAAGGGAGAGAACAGCAAAAATTGTGAAATGTGCCTCGGACTTTATAAAGCAGTGGATAAGACTTCATGGATAGCAACATTCACACAAATTCAAACTTATTTCCCTAAACCCAGGCTGAAAATAAACACAAAGGATTGGAGGAGAGGGAAAGTCATTTTTCCTTTAACCCAACAAAGTACACTGTGTTTTTTAAATCCGCTCTGTCTTTTAGATGAACAACACAGGATTGCCTGGCCAGAGCTTGTCATCTGTGCTCATCTCATCTGGGCTGTCTATAATTAGATTGCAAGCCCCTTTGGGCAGTAGCTGTGGAGCTATAATCAGATTTTGTACAGTGCCTGGCACAGTCTCTTAACCAGAAAGAGGGTGTTCAATAAATATTTATTGATGATGATTATCTTTACTTCTTCAGGAAACTCAGGCAATTCTAGGCCACTCTACTTAGTTGAATGATAATGGAACTGATAAACTATCATGGGAGGAGAAGCAGCTCTGGGAGATTTCTGAAAGCCAACCCACCATCAGATATTCAAAATAGGGAGGTATCATTTAGTACCCTAGGGGAATTAGAGGTTTAATGCACTACTTTATGCCAAATGTTTAAGAGTGACCTGAGCACTGGAAAAGAGGAAATACCATAAACCAGGACTTACAAATGACCTGTCCGGCACTTCCCTTTAGGGATGCTGAAGTTTCTAATATTAGAGATTTTTCTCTTCCTCTATCCAAATTTCCAGTAAGTTGAATAAATTGATCTACACGGTAAACATTACTTTGATTTTTGTCAAGCATGGTCATCCACCAGATGATTTTTCTTTGTTAAAAATCATGCAACTGACATAACTTGAAACATGATACATGTTTGGCTGCCACAGTCAAAATCAAGCCTGACACAAGCAGTGAAGTAATTGGGGATTTTTTTTTTTTTACATTCAAAAAGAGAAAAAAAGTTTAACGGCTCCTGAAATGCCTCCAAAAGACATATGTCTAATTAAAAACACACATACAACCAGTAAAAGAGCAGGTGCTATGTCACTTACTGGGGGAAGTGAGACAAGAAATTCCAGGATACAGAAAAACCTGGAAGACTTCTTTTTTCTAGGCATACTTAGGTGCAAAAGAAGGCTGCACCTAAAAGGTACACCCAGGAAAGATAACAACTGCATTG
>NW_012101476.1:6905147-6907253 GCF_000951045.1 Mandrillus leucophaeus
TCAGCCTCCCAAGTAGCTGGAATTACAGATACTCACAACTGCACCTGCTAATTGTTCATATTTTTTAGTAGAGACAGGGTTTCACCGTGTTGGTCATGCTGGTCTTGAACTCCCGACCTCAGGTAATCCATCCACCTCGGCCTCCCGAAGTGCTAGGATTACAGGAGTGAGCCACTGCACCCAGCTGAACTGCACTTTTCCTAGATGAATTCCTAGCATGTGAAAAATAAAGGAAATATGAGAAGTTGTGTGTGTGTCATGGAGGATGATCCAAGAAAATGATGTAAGAAATGATATAAAACTGTTCCTCTGAAAGAAACTGCCCAGGGTTCAGAAACTCCTTTCTGCTTCCTGCAACTGGAGCCCTGCTCAACTGAAGGAACACCGTGCTGCTAGCCAGGAGATTTGGATGTTAGGCATGGCCGTCGACCGACTCTATTTCCTTTGGCAAATTGCTTGAGGTTTCTGATTCTCAATTGCCCCTTTTATAAAACAAGCAATTTGGAAAAGATGACTGCTAGGATCCCCTCTAACTCTAACAGTCCAGGAAAGCCGTAAATGTTCATTATGGTTCCCAAGAGTAAGGATTCTGCTCAAAAGATCTGTTTTGAATCCCAGCTGCCCTGCTCATGAGCTGTGTAAACTTGGCCTTGGGCAGGTTTATCACCTCTCTAAGCCCCAGTTTCCTCACCTAAGAAGCAGAGATAATCATAGTATCTTCCTCAAAGGGTTATTAAGGGGATTAACTAGGATGACCCATGGTTGGTGCCTGGCACCTTGGTCATTTGCATTACGATTATTCTGGGATCCTAGAAGCACTCTTTCAGATACTGTCAGTTGGGAGCAGTGCCGCAAAGGATTAGGAGCACAGATGATGAACAGTCTGCCTGGGTTGGCATTCCATCTCGGTCACTGAGATGGCAACACAGTGTCTGGTATTACGTTGACAATGCCCTTTCCCTATTATCAGTCTCTTATCGCTAAAGATACACTTGTCCTCGGGAGGGGCAGGATGGATTTGCAGATTTTTCATTTCCATCTTTGCACTTTGTATATTCCAAATTTTCTACAATTACTTTTAAAACAGAAAATAAGGCCCCTTTTGGTTGACTTTAAATATCATAATCAACTAGATCAGGGCCTCATCACTAATGCATGCATAAACTTCTATCTTATGGATACTAATCATTTCTTTGATTGAAGTAAAAGTTTGACTTCTCATTCAAATTCTTATCATGAGAGCAAGTCTGGCTTCATGAATCACTGCAGCAGGAATCAAACATCTGCTGTTTATGGAAATATTCTGAGGCCTCCAGGCCACACAGTATGTTTTCTCCCAGCAACATGAAATTTCTCCCCAGCACTTAATTGCTATGGGGTAAGAACTTGTCAGCAAACGATGACAAATAAATTTCCCCGGAGAGTCCATGGGGGAATCTTAACAATTGTGAGTTCAGTTAGAGGCTCTTGGAGCAGATACTGTGGCCTGCAAAACAGGGACTCTCCTGTGTCTTCTGCCTGAGCTTATGACCAGCTCTACTTGATACAGATGCAAGCGCATCTCCCCGCTAGAGGGTGAGATAAAGGTCCTCACATAATACCTCTCAGCACTCCAGATTATTCTCTACAGTGTTTGTTTTTTTGTTTTTTAATTTTTGAGACAGAGTCTCACTGCCGTCGCTCAGACTGGAGTGCAGTGGCGTGATCTCAGCTCACTGCAGCATGGACCTCTCAGGCTCGGGCAATCATCCCACCTCAGCCTCTGGTAGCTGAAGTACAGGCAAGCACCACCATTTTGTACTTTCAGTAGAGACAGGCTTTCACTGTGTTGCCCAGTTTGTACAATAAAGGATTCTTAAAGAAGAAGGGAGAAAAAAATTCTAGGAAGAAAGCCAGAAAGAGGAAGTTTCCCAGAGGATAAGGGAAGAGATGCCAGTGGGTGCGAGTGTGGAGTGACAGAGCACAGCAGAAAGACAGGGAGGAATTATTTACCCCAGGGAAGGACACTTTTCATTAAAACTTTCCTATTAATTTATATACATACAACTTGACAGTTTATAAAAATACTAACCTATATCAATATTTTCCCCACCAAAGTGTTCCCAA
>NW_012101476.1:6912203-6913129 GCF_000951045.1 Mandrillus leucophaeus
ATTTTGTTCTATGGTAAGTCCTAACTGCCTAGGTTGAGGGAAAGTCCCTCTGCAGCAACTTTGCGTGTGATGCTTCCAGATATCTCAGGAATAGCACTGGGTTTTGACGAAGTGTATGTTAATTTCTTAGCTAGAAATTCAGACTCCAAACCTACTTAAGGAACAAGACTTGGGTTCTGATTTCTTATAAGAAAATTTTGCTCTGCCTGGAAATCAGCAAGAAATAAGATTTTTTTTAATTTTTTTTTTTTTGGTCTCTCTCAGGTGGCAAGTAGATTATTTTTCCTTTTTCCATTTGCTGAGTGTGTAGCCCTCGCTGTAAGCTGGGGTTTCCATAACAGCTCCCTCTTCACAAGGTCTTGTCTGCCACTTGAGCATAGTTGGTAAAAAAAAAAAAAAAAAAAGAAAAGAAAGAAAAAAAAGAAAAAAAACAGTCTCTTGCTTTGTATTGGAACCAACCTGTCGCCTCACAATTTGTTCACCTACTTAAGCAGTACTTGTAGTTCCAATATCTGACACCTATAAAACCCATCTTTCATGCAGGCTTAGGTGGTGTCTTAAACTTTTTTGTGATGTTTTACTCAGTATTTCTAGATATGGTTACTGGAATGTGTGTCTTAGTTTAGACAATCACATTGCCAAAAGCAAAGTCCTCTCGTCTGAATCATGCATTCTTCCTCGATGGGTTCAATGGGGTGGGAATGGAAAGGTTCACCTACCTATGTGCCGATGGCCTTTTGCTTTCAACAGCTCTATTGAGAAATATTTCACATACCATAAAATTTACCCTTTAGAGGAAATAATTTCATGGGTTTTAGCCCATTTATAGAGTTGTACAACAATGACCACAGTCAATTTTAAAACATTTTTATCACCACAGAAAAGCCAAACCCATTAGTATTCACTCCCCACTTTTTCCTACCCAA
>NW_012101476.1:6913179-6915715 GCF_000951045.1 Mandrillus leucophaeus
CAGATTATTCTCTACAGTGTTTGTTTTTTTGTTTTTTAATTTTTGAGACAGAGTCTCACTGCCGTCGCTCAGACTGGAGTGCAGTGGCGTGATCTCAGCTCACTGCAGCATGGACCTCTCAGGCTCGGGCAATCATCCCACCTCAGCCTCTGGTAGCTGAAGTACAGGCAAGCACCACCATTTTGTACTTTCAGTAGAGACAGGCTTTCACTGTGTTGCCCAGTTTGTACAATAAAGGATTCTTAAAGAAGAAGGGAGAAAAAAATTCTAGGAAGAAAGCCAGAAAGAGGAAGTTTCCCAGAGGATAAGGGAAGAGATGCCAGTGGGTGCGAGTGTGGAGTGACAGAGCACAGCAGAAAGACAGGGAGGAATTATTTACCCCAGGGAAGGACACTTTTCATTAAAACTTTCCTATTAATTTATATACATACAACTTGACAGTTTATAAAAATACTAACCTATATCAATATTTTCCCCACCAAAGTGTTCCCAAAGGCAAAGGTAAGTGAATACGTGTTTCCATGCTTGTGTCGGGGGCACACAGCAAGGGAAGACAGAATGGGCATGGCCTAGATTAGACCCTGGAAGCTTTCAAATTCCTTTTGAGACTTGGGACTGTATCTTAAAATAATATTGATTTTTTTTTCCTCGATAATAAAAGAATGGAACCAAATTCTGGTTGTCTGATTCTTTGCCCAGTGCTCTTTCTTATGTCTAACACTGCCTCTTCTTATGCATAACTCCGACATTACAGAGAAAGACTATTATCTGTTCCATTCAACACTCAATTCCATAGGTACTAGCAATGATGAAAAAGGTTGTAAGTATCCAGCGGGGAAAGCAAAGGATCTACAGGTGGTAACACTCTACTGAGAGCAGAGGGGGATGAATACATACAATTTTGCAGAAGCACGTTGGGAATTCCACCATCTTCCCATAGCACCAATGCAAGCTACAGCAGACAACCTGCCAGGACTAATCAGACGATGATCACTACCCACCTCTGCTGATTCATGTAGGAACACATGATACAGTCATTAAAAATCTACCATGTATCTCTGGAGACTTTGAAGCTCAGGTCAAGAAACAGAGACCTGAGGGCACAAGTAATGTCTGAATTCCTCTTTCATCGTAAGACTTGATTTCAGAAAAGATGATAGAGTTTTTAACAATCAGTTCAGTCGATGGTAGAGTAATAATCAACATTTTTTTCCTAAATTAAGCCCTTGTGACTTATAGTCAATGAAAAAAAGTACAGTATATATAGGAAGAGAGAGAATCCTTTCTCATGTTAGAGTTACGGTTTAATGGCAAGCATACTGATTGAGAAGAGGAGTTTATTTTACAAAGAACAGGTGGGAAGTTTTTTGTCAGAGGCTCCGAGATGCCATCAAGAAAGGACACTGAATTCAAAGAACAGAGAGGAAGAAATCCACAAAGAAAAAAAACTAAAGATAAATTGTAGGGACAGTATGACTGCAACAAAGTGGATGAGCAGCTTCCAAAGCAGTGACTCACTTAGGAAACTTGTCAGGAACAATCTATGTATGCATATTATAAACAAAGTAAATACAGAATTTAGGTTTCTAAAATGGGAACTAAATGTTACTATTTGTTTAAAAGAAAAAGATCGACCAGGAAGCAAAGCATAGTGGGTACTAGCATGATGAAGGTGTACACTTGTGTGGAATCTACCATTCTGAAAGTGAAAGACAATTGAGATTAGAATGAAAAATTAGAGACACACTGTCATGGTGGGAGAATAATCCAGGCAGCCCAGATTTATGAAGTCCATGCATCATGCTTACTTTAATTTTATTCTAAAATATGAGATCCTTGAAACATATATAAGTGTATCCCACCCCAGTAGGAGGCAGGGCTAAGATGTTCCTTCAGAAATGCCTTCAGCAGGGACAAGAGGTCAGATTCTGTCATCTCACATATTGGGGACAGGCCACCTCAGGAAGGGAGGGTAACTTCAGGTAAGGCAGCTGTCTGCAGACAGGTGATTCCCCAAAGCAGCTCAGAGTCTTAGGCCTACAGTACTCTCCACACCAGGAGGAGGGGATCACTCTATCCTGCACAAGGCCTGGGAAGTACATCACAGGGGCTGCTGCAATGGCTAAAATGATTTGCCAAGCGTGATAAATTTTCTCAACACTCCCATGGAGGAGTACTGTGATAAATGGTAATTTACAAAGGAAGAAACTGAGGCACAGAGTGATTAAGCAACTTACCTAACCAAGGTGACCCTGTCACTGAGGTGGCAGCTCCAGGATTTGAATGGAGCCCATCTGACTCTGAGGCCTTTGCACTTCTCTATATGTGATGGTGCCTTCGGTCATGGCCTGCTGTCATCGTCAGTCCATGCAGGAGCTGTTATTATTATTTTACTTTATTAGTTTTTTTAGCCCAATCCCCATTCCTATTCTCTTCTTCTCTACATGGTTTTGTGCTAGAGGGTTCACATTCTTCTTCTTCTTTGTTGAATTCAGCACTCTTTTTAACACCTTTCCATGTTAGCATATATGCCTCT
>NW_012101476.1:6917130-6921853 GCF_000951045.1 Mandrillus leucophaeus
ATCAACATTTGTGTGCAAGACTTCATGTAAATACGTGTTTTCATTTCTCTTGGGGATACATGAGAAAGGGAACTTTTAGATCATATAGCAACCCTATTTTAACTTTCTGAGGAACTGGCAAACTGTTTTCCAAAATAGTGGCACCATTTTACATTCTCACCTGCCACGTAGTATGAAGGTTCCGGGCCTTTCTTTTGATGCTAAGATGAAACGCATCTTATAGAATCTTGTGTTAGGTTCATTCTATAGAGTCTTGTGTTAGGTAGAACATAAGTGTTCTGATGCTTAGATCCTCCCGCTTACTGGATCCTTCTCCTTGGATGTTCTACCAACACCTCACATCCAACAAGTTCTAATAGAAATCATCATTTCTCCCTTTCTCTAAATGTGCTTCTCTTGTGTTCACTATCTTGCTCAGTACAGAAATCTGGGAATTATTCTAGATGCCCAAATTTCACTCATGCCCCCACTTTTAACTAGTTGGTAAGGCCTGCCTTTTCTTTCTTAAAAAAAAAAGTTCACAAACTCATCATCCTTCCCTGTGTCACAACCTCAATTTTTTTTCTCACTTAAACCATTGCCATGGCCAGTGTACACATCCCCCTGTCTGTCCTCACCTCCCAGCCACCCACCAACCAACCCATTGTGCATGTGGTCATTGTGCATTGCAGAATGCAAATCCAATCATATCTTTCCCCTGTTTAATCTTTTTCATGCTTCCCTCTAACTTACAAGATAATAAGCAAACTTCACAGTGGAGTATCCAGAGCCCTTTGAGATCTGGCTTGCTTCCTTCTCTCCAATTGTACAGCTTGCCATTCCCATGACACAACCTCTGCCCCTACCACACCCAGCTCCTTCCACTCCCTAAGCTAACCCTGCTAACCCAGACTACAGTTTTTGGAGTACATTTACCCAACTTGATCACCATGTTTGAAGGACGGCCAACTTTTATTCTTATTTTACCAATGATGAAAGAGGCTTGATGAAGAGGTCTGCCCAAAGTTATACAAATGCTAAAGAAAAAAGCCTGGTGCTCATTTCCAGGTTTTCTGACTTTAAGACATTTAGTGTTTCCCCACACTAAGCATACAGCAATCACTGAGCGTTGCTCTCTCCTGAAGCTCACTGTGTTCTCTCTTACCTGGGGTGCTTTAACATGACACCCTCATTCCCTCCACCTGTGCCCTCTCTATATTCCCTTGACTACCACATCACCAGACTTTACCATGCTACTTTATTTTTAATTATATGTTACTTCGTGCTTTTTCATAGTCCTATGCCATTACTCCCACCTAGTTGAGGCCTGGCCTTCGGTTTGTGCACGGTGCTAGAACTTGGTAGGAACTCAACTACTATTGCCTGACTGATTGTTAGCTTTTTCCCTGAGCAGGCTTCTAGACTTTAGCTATAAGGGTTCCCTATAAAGCACAACACCATATATCATCTCATATTAGGACATTTCTACAGTTTCCACTCAACGTATTACAATATACTAGTACTTTATATTACTAAATATGTTGAGGTTTTAGGCTTTAATACATACTACTAATTATTATTTTATTTATTTATGGACATCAAAAAGTATTTATTGATTCTTAATGCACACAATTTTTTAAAGGATGTCAAGGAATTACAGTGACAATTAAAGTGGACTTCCATACTTTGAGTGCACACACCATTTCACCAACCCCAGAAGCAGAGGGTTCCTGATTTTCTTTAAAGAACTCTTGGCTTGGCATCCTCTGATAGTATCTTAAGCCTCACTGGGGTATAAGTCAGAGACAAAACTTCTCATTTCATCAGTCACTGCTTTTCTGTTGTCTTATATAGGACTTTTATTTGTGTCAATTGCTTTAATATTTTGGGGCTTCGTTCTCTTTCCCAAAAGCTCCATGAAATAGCACAGTTTATCAATGTGTTATAGAAAAGAAAAATAATAATCTAGTCATCTACCATCAGACTGCGGATTAACATGGAGTCAGAATTAGAATCTGTAGCTCCCAAAAGCTTTACATGGCCCAGTACGTTATGATTTTATGTTATATATGTTTTCTCTTTTTTTATTTTTCTTGACATCCGTATCAAAGGTTTTAATCACTTTCCAGTTACTATAACTTCCGTTCAAAAAATATTGAGAAGTTTATGAAAAAAGGTCACTATTAAATCTCTAAACCGGGTACCAAATAAAAATTTATATTGGATTGTTTATTATTAAACTTCCGGAAATTCTATGGAATATAACTGAGCTGTAGCAGAATTTACTCAAGGGTATTCGAATGATGCAGAACAAAAGATCTTGACTAGTTTATTCTCTGCTTTAGTACATGAAAAGAAACTTGAACAATAAAGTCTGCACTAACCTAAAATCATTGTCATGTCTTATACATTCTTGCTCATAATACAGGTCTGACATCATTGATTGATTAGCACTCCAAATTTAGGTACTATACATAAATTGCATCAATGTCAAAACTGTGGTTCTACAACCCGAATGTCCATCAATGATAGACTCGATTAAGAAAATGTGGCACATATACACCATGGAATACTGTGCAGTCATAAAAAAGGATGAGTTCATGTCCTTTATAGGGACATGGATGAAGCTGGAAACCATCATTCTGAGCAAACTTTTGCAAGGACAGAAAACCAAACACTGCATGTTCTCACTCATAGGTGGGAATTGAACAATGAGATCACTTGGACACCGGATGGGGAACATCACACACCGGGGCCTGTTGTGGGGTAGGGGGAGGTGGGAGGGATAGCATTAGGAGATATACCTAATGTAAATGACGAGTTAATGGGTGCAGCACACCAGCATGGCACATATATACATATGTAACAAAACTGCACGTCGTGCACATGTACCCTAGAACTTAAAGTATAATAATAAAAAATTTTAAAAAAAGAAAGCATGGTTCTAGTTAGCTGCTCAACCTCTTGGTTATCTATTAGTTGAAGAGACAAATAAGTGTAATTCAACTAATAGATAACCAAGAGGTTGAGCAGCTAACTATTGGTTATCTATTAGTTGAATTATTTCAGGCCACACGTGGTGTCTCATGCCTGTAATCCTAGCATTTTTGGAGGCCAAGACAAGAGGACTGCTTGAGCCCAGAAGTTTGAGACCATTCTGGGCAACAAAGTGAGACCCTATCTCTATATTATATAATTAAACTTTTTTTTTTTAAGAGAGAATCTTGCTGTGTCGCCCAGGCTGGTGTGCAGTGGCAAGATCTTGGCTCACTGCAACCTCTGCCTCCTGCCTCAGCCTCCCAAGTAGCTGGGATTACAGGTGCATGCTAAGTTTTGTATTTTTAGTAGAGACAGGGTTTCACCATGTAGACCAGGCTGGTCTCAAACTCCTGACCTCTTGATCCACCTGTCTCAGCCTCCAAAAGTGCTGGGATTACAGGAGTGAGCCACCACACCCGGCCTAAATATTTGCTAATAATTTTAAAATAATGCAATCTAAGTAGTAGACAACTAGCTAATTTAAGTTGTCTGATTATTGAAATCTCAACTTTCAAATGCATCCTTAATTATTCCTCTTTATGTCACTTTGAAAAATTCCTTTTAGCACCAAGACCTGTATGAAATCCCCTAATTTTTGATCTATGAAATATTTACAAGAATTGCTCAGAAACACCTGTGTTCTCTCTCCTCTCTCTCTCAATCTCTCTCTGTCTCTCTCTTTCTCTTTCTCTCTCTCTCCCTCGCCTACCTCTCACCCTCTATTTCACACACATTGAATTCATCATTGTCTCATCATTGCCTACAAACACTCCTCTTACCCACGAGCAAATGGCATCATGTCTGGTAGAACTCATATCTTCAAGAAACAGAACTATGCTGCCTCCAGAACTTTAACTTTTAAAAAAGAAGTCTTTGTAATTAGGTACATATTCAACAACTGACATTGGGAAAATGGGAGGCAATTTCACCAAATAAGTCCATTAGAGTAAGTTTTTTTGTTCCCTTCCAACGACAAGAATACAAATAATGTTGACTTGTGGTTATGGTGAAAAGGGTGCTTTGGTATTTGATCCAGCAGTGAATGCTAACTTGAAACTTTGAGCTGTTGAATCAGATGATTTTGGTCAGTGCTATCCAATAGGAACATAATGCAAGCTGCAAGTGCAAACCCCAAGTGTAATTTTAAATTTTCTAATAGCCACAATTAAAAAACCATTCTACTATTAAGACACATGCATATGTATGTTTATTGCAGCACTACTTACAATAGCAAAGACTTGGAACCAACTCAAATGCCTATCAATGATAGACAGGATAAAGAAAAGGTGGCACAAATACACCATGAAATACTGTGCAGCCATAAAAAAGGATGAGTTCATGTCCTTTGCAGGGACATGGATGAAGCCAGAAACCATCATCCTCAGCAAACTAACACAGGAACAGAAAACCAAACACTGCGTGTTCTCACTCATAAGTGGGAATTGAACAGTGAGAACACATGGACACTGGGAGGGGAACATTACACAGTGGGGCCTATGTAAAGGTAGGGGACTGGGGAAGGGTGAGCATTAGAACAAATAGCTAATGCACGCGGGGCTTAACACCTAGATGACAGGCTGACAGGTACAGCAAACCACCATAGCACAAGCATACCTATGTAACAAACCTGCACGTTCAGCACGTGTATCCCAGAACTTAAAGTAAAATAAAAAATAATAATAAATTTTAAAAAATAGATAACATT
>NW_012101476.1:6924253-6966417 GCF_000951045.1 Mandrillus leucophaeus
AGAAGTGGGGAAGAGTGGAGTGTGATTCACCAAGCTCAGCGCCCAGGGCCAGAGATTGAAAACCCATGATAGGAGCTAGCACAGAAACCGCATTGGAAGGTTGATTCCTTAAGTATGTTCCACGTTCCATCCTTCGTCCCATTCAGAAACGTTACTCCCCAGATACACCTAACTGTGCAATCCAATATTCTGTGGAGGGAAAAATACTTCCTGATTTCATGCTCTACCGCATTCAGATTGATAGGCCTGTAATTTTACCCAAAGTGGAGCAACCACAAATGCTCTTTTTTTCTTCATATATAAATATTTAATCCCTGCTAGAAACATCTATGCTGCAAGCCAGAGGGATATCTCATCATCATGGGCTCCACAGGTTAATTAAACACTGCTGAAAAAAGAAAGAAAGAAAAAAAAGCCTAATTTGTTAAGTCATGAGTATAAGACACTTCCAAGAAAAAAAAAAAAATTCTGTATTCCTATTCCTAAGTAAGGAGATAATAGAACACTTAAAAGTGTTTGGGTGGTTGTGATCAGACATAAATTTGGGATGTGGTGCAATTTTCATATAAGTGGGTTGTTGTATCTGATTTGAGTTAGTGTTAGGCAAGTCATTTATCTTCACTGATCATTCCAAACATATAAGAAAGACAAAGGAAAGAGGCATAGGAGAAATAAATTGTAAGAGAAACTTGTGAGTTAAAGAAATGGGCTGTAGTGCATTGAAATCTAATAGAATGGTGCAATGGCATTTGGTTTGCTCTGTTTGCAGTTCGTACTTCCATTGCTTTAGAAATATAGCCTGTGAGTTACTCTGCTCATGTCAGTTTCCTGGAGTGGTAATACATTTGTCTGTTGTCTATTCTGATGAGATGGGGAAGTATGGTCTCAAATATTTTTTTTAGTAGTATAAAAGTGATCAGAATGCACCCATGCCTTCTTGAACAATAAGTGCGATACATCATGCTTCAATGAAATTTTAGGGCCAGGTGCAGTGGCTCACACCTGTAATCCCAGCACTTTGGGAGGCGGAGGTGGGCGAATCACTTGAGTTCAGGAGTTTGAGACCAGCCTGGGCAACATGGTAAACCCACTCTCGACTAAAAATATGAAAATTAGCTGGGCGTGGTGGCACACACCTATAATCCCAGCTACTTGGGAGGCTGAGGCGAAAGAATCACTTGAGCCCGGGAGGCAGAGGTTGCAGTGAACTGAGATCACACCACTGTACTCCTGCCTGGGGGATAGAGAGAGACCCTGTCTCAAAAATAAAATAAAATAAATAAAATAAAATAAAATAAAATAATGAAATGAAATGAAATTTTAGGTGGTTTTAATTATGTCTGACCTTGGTCCTTTTCATCTTAATATAAGAGTTGAAAACAAAAACCAATTTTTTTATAGAAAGATGTCTTAATGAGTCTGAACTCAGAATCAAGACACTTGGTTTGACAAAGGATTAGTTTCTGATTAGTGAAAACAGAGATGAAATTGGGATTGCCTAGAAATGATAATAGCAAACAGTTATGTAAGCACATGCATTTGGCATTTACTATTATGCTAGGTGCTTTGCATTACATTAGCTTTAATTCTTACAATAGCCCTCCGATGTAGGTACTCTCTCTTTTTCCTTCTTCCTTTACAGATGAGAAAATGTAGGAACAGAGAGGTTAAGTAACTTTTTCAAGGTTACTCAGTTTTTAACTTGGAGCTGAGATTCAAAATCCAGGCTGGAACCAGAGGCTGACCCTCAACTGCCTCTGTGATGCGTGGTCATTATGTCCATGAGTGGGTAGAATGGTATTTCTACAAAGTCCTTGGGTTGAAAGTTATATTGCTCTTTAGAATACCGTCTTCTGTTTGCCCCCAATTTGTATTAGTAGAGTCCGTCCTTCCAATAAACAACTCCCAAGGATTTCCTAATTAAGTGCAAATGGTGTCAGACAGACATTAATGTTTCTATAGCTTACATGGTAGCCCAAAATATTTAGTCGTTTGATGACAATTTTTAAATATTTCTTAACTCTATGGCATAAAATCCTGAGGAAGTTCAATACAGGAGAGAGAAGTTTATTGGATCAAAAGAAGGGGATGGAGAAAAATATGGAATCAACCTGGGAATATCAGGAAAGAAAAGAATATGTAAGAAACAAAGCAAGAAAGCAAAAAATAATACATGACCCTGGTGTATTTATATTCAGCCAAAAGTGAACCCTGTCCAAAGCCCAATGAGGTATTAAAAACTCTGACCCAATGAAGATTAAACAAAAATTGAAAGCTAGCTGTTAATATAAGCATCCCATTTTTACATTTCTCAATTGATTACTCTGCAGATATAATAATAATAATAATAGCAAATATATTTCAAACATATGGACCAGGCTGTATTCTAAACATTTTGTTAGGATTACTGTATTAAATGCTCATATAACCCACACTGTACAAAAGTTAGTATTAGTGTCATCATTTTAAAGATAAGAATATTGAATATTTGTTTATTTATTTATTTTGAGACGGAGTCCCGCTCTGTTGCCCAGGCTGGAGTGCAGTGGCATGATCTCGGCTCACTGCAATCTCTGCCTCTTGGGTTCAAGTGATTCTCATACCTCAGAATCAAGTGATTCTCATTCTCTCCTGAGCCACCACCATACCCAGCTAATTTTTGTATTTTTAGTAGAGAGGGGGTTTCACCATGTTGGCCAGGCTGGTCTTGAATTGCTGACCTGAGGTGATCCACCTGCCTCAGACTTCCAAAGTGCTGGGATTACAGATGTGAGCCACCATGTCTGGCTTGAATTATAATATTATATGATAGTATGATATATATTGATTTTTATCATAATCAAAATTCTTTGTGGCATGCAAGATGACTTAAAGTGAAACAGTAGACTCAGTAAATAATAGGAAAACATTTTAAGGGATCATTAAGATTCCCCATTTCTCTTCAATATCTTTCTAATATTTGGTCTCTTTGTAAACAAGTCACTAGCCTGCACTTGTAACTATAGCATTACTTTTAAAATAAATAATCCTTTTATTGGAAAGTTTTATAATGTAGAGAGGGGTAGAGGAAATTTGCATGTGTTATATATTTTCAGTATCCACCTTCTCTCTCCCTATCCTTAAATGTTGATCAATAGTCACAACGCATTTAAAAGTTTGTACTTTAATATTGAGTATGAGAATTAACTCTAACTAAACACCCCACAACTGGTTTATGTAGATGATCACAGAACGCAGCTCACAGATAGACGGCTCCTTAGGCTCGAAGGACAGAGGTCATCTTGTATTTCCTTCTAAAATAAGTTCGCCTGAAAAGAAACAACCTCCCCTTTTAAGTTTAACTTCCTTTGTAAATTAACTCTGAGTCCCCTGGAAAAATACTACTGTTGCAATGCAGGATTAAATTTTTTATATTCCAACATATGGGAGCATTACTTCAATGGTTCTTCATCTTTTTGGTATCATACACCCCATGGAGAAATTCACACAAGCTTAGAAAGATCTCCTTCAAAAAAGCACGTAGACACATACCCAAATTCCATAGACCCAATGAAGCTTCTATCTGCTGTGCCCTCTGTAAAAGGCCATAGGCCCAGATTAAGAACAATCGAGTTCAATCCAAAGGCTAAGAGATATTAAACGTCAGGAGTGGGGTGGGGGCTTGTATCTTTGAAACATCTAAATTCATGGAATGAGAACGTCCTTAGCTCCTACTTGGATGCTGAATTCTATCATGAGACGCATTTATTTTAAAAACCACCTAGAACAATAGAAGAGAATTATCTTTCAAGCACTTCACCACTGGCCTTCTCTTTACTTTATAGTGATCTGTCCTTTTGCAGTGAGTCTCTCTCTTAGGAATATATACAAGAGAATGAATCAAGTTCACCTGTAATATAAGGGGAAAGGGATGTTGTTAATTAACAGCAGGGCAATTCAAACTTCTTCTTAGCCCTCGGGAGGAATGCCCAGGTGTGCTGAGACAGATATGCTTGGAGAAAGAAAAGAGATGCTCTGTAGTCAAACACACAGCACCAGGCCTTCTTTCATGAATTGATTTTCCCACTGGGTGACATCCTGGCAATTGCTGTTACCCAACCAATGATATAACTAAGTAGATGAAGCTGAAAGCTGGGTCAGATAAAAAAAGAATGTTTAATCTAACAAAAGCAGCCTCAGTTTTTGCCGTGAAGGGAAGCTGATTTAACAGACAGTAGCAGATTAAATAGAAAGCAGAAACAGGGAGAAAAAAAAATCATATTAAACCATTAAGAAATGAAGATAGAAGAATGTCACAATGCCAATTATTTGGAGAAAAAGCACAACATTACCATAGAACTTTCAACAATAAGATAAATGATATCTGCTTAAGATGTACAAAAATAGGTTTTTTGTTCACAGTATATATTTTAAATTAAATGCTATTGTTTAATTAATAGACTGTAACTTTATGTATTAAAGAAAAGCATAAGGTCATATGACTATTTTAGGTCACAAAGTTACTTACTCTGAATCTCAAAAACAGGCACAGTCAATGTGTTTCAAATTATGGAACATGAACCACCTATACTCAAATTATCAGCAGTATTTTTTTTGAAATTCAGATTCTTGGGCCCCACTGACCTATCCAAAACTGAATTAAAAACTTTATGGGTAAAGTTTGGGAATCTTCATTTTAACAACCTCCCAGGTAAGAAATGTGCTAAAATATGAGAACCATTAATTTGTACCCTCATTTGGAAGGCTCCAGGAAACACCATCATAAGAAAGCAGCTCTCCAGGCTGGATGTGGTGGCTCACACCTGGAATCCCAGTACTTTGGGAGGCTGAGGCGGGCAGATCACCTGAGCTCAGGAGTTCAAGACCAGCCTGGCCAACACAGTAAAACTCTGTCTGTATTAAAAATACAAAAATTAGCCAGGCATGGCGGCGAGCACCTATAATCCCAGCTACTCAGGAGACTGAGGCAGGAGAATCGCTTGAACCTGGGAGGCAGTGGTTGCAGTGAGCTGAGATCACATCACTGCACTCCAGTCTGGGCGACAGAGCAAGACTTCATGTCAAGAAAAAAAAAAGGAAGTAGTTCCAAAGAGAAACACCCTCTTTTCCCCCATTGCTATAGAATGGGATTCATCTCTCTTGTTCATTCTCCTTCCTCCCCACCACTAAAAGCTCCTTCATTATTTGGTAGGTCTCACCCTTATCTTATTCTTCACCCTAGTGACAGCCCAGAGTGGTTTCTGGAGGACTCTTCATCCCCTCTACACTCTTACCTTTTCTTTACTGCTTCTAATTGGTGAGATATTTCTCTCTGGTTCACTCCATCCCAGCTCCCAGGTTCCCATGGCAGAGCTCTCTCTCATCCCCACTGTCAAAACAGCTGGCTTGATGACACTGAAATAAAAGGAATTTTATTTTCATCTTTTTTATTTCCAAAGACCCACCCATCTTTCCCCCATATATCTTTTACCTACTAAATCTAAGTGGAAAAATAAGAAGGGAAAGGGCAGAGTTGTAGAAATGAATCCTTTTTTAAAAAAAAAAATCTGTTCAGTTTATTATTAACACTATGGTCAAATTCCCAAGGGTGAGAAAGAGATTGAAAGCAAAGGACATAACAAAGTCAAGGGAAAACAAGAGGTCAAATTCTTGTATCACTCAGAATAAAAGTCTTGCTGGATCAAGAATAGCCATTCAGGACTTCTGTTGGTAAGAAGTCCCTCACCTCCACATCCGACCCTCAATTTCTGGCTTCAGAGCCCCAGCCCTCAATTCCTGCTCATCCCATCACACCATCACCCAACTCCAAGCTTCAGTTTGCAAGTTGACTTGGAAGAATTTGGAGCCATCCAACTCATTGCTCAATAGAGAATAGCAAGTTAGAGGTCGGAATAAGCCTTCTTTCAAGTAGAAATGCTCTATTGTCACAAGATGAATGTTAAACCTTTTCCTACAGAGACTCTTCACTGACATTCTAGAATTTCATTTGTAGCAAGTCACAGTCACATTCAATCTAAGCTTAACAATCTTGTGTTAGCCAACTTGAAACATAACCATTGTTTATTCATTTAATTGATTAGATTTTTTTTTTTTTTTTTTACAAAATCAAGACCAGTTCTCTGAATAATCACACTGTTTTATCATAACCAATTTGTATGTGTTCAGCTGCCTCCAAACATAGAGGCCAATAGTGGCTTCTTAAAAACCAATGGGCTTTGCATTCAAATAAATCTTAGTTTAATTTAATCTCTGCCACCCACTCACTGCATAACTTGGAAGATGTTTTTCAGCCTTTACTATGTTCATGTTTCTACATCCATAAAGCGAGGATGATAATATATATCTTGAATGGGTTCTTGTGAAGATTTAACTGACAAATATTAATTGAATTTTTCTATATGTCAAGCACTAGTGACACATAGTCCATGCCCTTAAGCAACATGAAGTCTGTCTGGGAAGACTCACAGGAAAGCAAGCAATTCAATTACCCTGCAGTAAGTGCCCTGGAGATGGTGGAGGTGGTGGTGACTAAAGAACAGAAACATCTTAGAACAAAACCTGAATTGTTCTTGGGAGAAGAAATGTTCGGGGCAGGTGTTGTGAAGGTGATGATATCTAAAGAAGAAGCTGGTATTTGGAAAGAGGGATGGGACTGGGGGTGGGGTGGGGGGGTGGTTTGTCAACGCAGAGAGGACATCAAGAGCAAGTCTGAGAGGGAGGCCAGACACCATCCACCAAAGATTTGCAAGCAGGCAGTCTGACCAGGGAAGAGAGGTGCAGTGAGAGTGTGAGGAGCAGGGAGGAAGAGTTCAACTCCAGACAGTGGAGAGGTAGGAAGCCATCAGATCCAGAAGAGCATTTCCTGTGCCAGGATGGGCTAGACTCATGTCCCAAAGACATGGGCAGCCATTGCATGGCATCAAGCAGGAAAATGTCACCCTCAGATTCTCTGCTTAGGAAGATCACTCTAACAAAAGTGAAGATGAGCTGTCAGAGGCGGCGTCTGGCACTTAGTGGGTTCCAATGGTGGACAGTTGGCACTGTTTATTAAATCAGTTGCCTCTTGTTGATTGGGATAACACATTTGTTCTCTTTAGGGGGTACTTTTTAAATGTTCTTTATCAGAAAATATATTTTTTATTGGTAGTGAGTGAAGTAAAGATGTCAATATTCACGATAGAGGTCATATAAGCCAAAGTTGCCTTTATATTGATACAAATACCTTATTTCACTTCTGATCATACACATTAGTTCTGTAAAGGAGGTACATCATCTCTCCTTTTTGTTTCCTTGCTTGCATGATCACCAAAAGTTAAAATGAAATCACTTTTATGTAATCAAAGGAAAAAAGAAAAAGCAAGAAAACCAACATGCCACAGCCTAGACAATTCCACCCAGCACTGCTGCCCGAGAGCTATGTTTTCTGGCTCTCTCCTCTCCACACTCCAATTACTTTAGCCCCACACCCCCAACCCACCCCATCCCACTTCGTTAGGGTGGTGGTTCACCAAATGATGGGGCTTGCTTAGAAGAGAAACATTTTATGGTATGTAGAAGTTGAATAGAAAGTACCAAAAGGTGGAGAGGGCTGTCCTTCTCTTTTAATCATCATAAGAAGGGTTTACTAACACTGAAGAGCATCCGCATCCATTGATGACTGATCCTGATCTAGGTTTTGGCCACCCTTCAAATTGCTGCCAATCAAAATGCGATATGATTCTGTTGAATCCATTCTTCGCTGTCTCTCCTGCGTGGTCTTCTCATTAGTGCTCGTCTCTTTAAATGGGTTATTTTCTTACTAGGAAAAAACATATTCCCTCTCTGAAATTAAGGTTGAAGGTGTTTTGCTTGTTCTAAAAGTTTTTAATACTTTTTCCTCAAGCATGCTCTGTTTGGCATGATTGACATAGTGTATATACTGGTTGACCAGAGTGGAGCATTTGAAGGTCTGGTGGGTGTTCTTGTAGTAACGCTGAAGAATTTTGGTCTGCAAGTCAACACAGACTGGATGAGACTTATACACTTGAATTGTGCTTCCACCTCTTCAGCAACTTTCTGATATTGTTCAGTGGTAAATTTGCAGAACTATGAGTTCCTCTCCTCCAGTCTAGCCAGCTCCACTTTGCAGAATGCAACCCGCTTCATTAGCACTAGGTCTTTCTCTTCCAGCTGCCTAGCCAGGTGCATTGCCTTAGCACCTTCCTCCTGGCTTGATATCCTCTCTCGAAGGATGGGTCTGGTTAATTGCCCATTGGCAGCAGCCCTCTCTTTCTCCAGTTCTGTGGCTTGCTTTAGTCATTTCTGATCTTCAGTTTGTTCCTTGACTTGCTCCAATGTCAGCTGATCAGCTACTCTTCTTTTCAATTCTTCATCAGAAACCAAGGCATTATAAGCACCAGAACACCACTGAGACTTTGAACCAGATGGAGAGGATTCCTTCATGAAATCGATCACATGTTCTGAAAGCCCAATGCCCTTCACCACGGTGATGGGGTGATGTTCTCATTCTTGTCCACCTCGAAGGTGACCCAATGGGTGCTCAAGGTCCCACCCGTGGCTCCTGTTCCTGCCTCCTCGGAGACCTAGAGCAGAACCATGAGCACTTCAGTTCCCCTGTGCCCACACTCACATGAAGGGGCCTGGATTATTTTCCCACAGAGCAGGAGCAAGGCCACGACCTAGGAGATACTTTTCAAGTGAGCTTTGTCTTCCTGAGGCAGTGTGTACATTGTGTAATGCATTGTAAATTATGTTATTGGCATTCTACTCATCCAATTCTGAATAATGTCAGAATTTAACATCTGAGAAACAGCTCATGACCATTGATGTTGCTATAAACACACCTGGGGTTAAGGCACTGTGAGTCTGGTTCCTTGCTAAGTCTGTGGTGGTGAAGACTGTCTGCAATTCAGATTGGCATTTTAAGTACTCGACTGTTTTTAGGAAGAGGGAGGACAGTTGACTAATCACTGTCATTACACATTATGGTAACCTAAACTTGTCACCTTCCTCCTGCCAGTCACAAGAGTAACACCTGAGGCACAGGCCTGAAGCAGAACAAACCCACACAGACCCAACTCCAGGTGGAAGCCGACGGCCTAGAAATGCCACAGTTATTTTTTTTGTCTGCTAGTGACACCACACAGCTTTGCTTTGCTATTAATAAAAGAGAATTGCTTTTGGTTGCCACTTTTTAAAATTTTAAGATTAAAATTGAATTCCATCTGCCAGAGCTTTGCTTATAATACAGGAGAAACAAGCATGGTAAGGTCATTTGTTTTTCCTAATGTTCATGAGACATGAGTTTACAGCATTGAGCATCTTGATCACCAATTAGCTTGAAAACATTCATCGTATTTTAGCAATAATCTCTCCAAGAGAGACATGTACTCTGATCCATAGATGAGTCACTGGCCATCTCTGATACACAAACAAGAAAGTCAAACATGAATGCTACCTGTTTCCTTGTGAATCACTCCACAATCAAGTAACTGCTAGTGTGAAAAAACCACAACACACTGGAGATCCTTCCACCCATGACATAAGATTTATTTGTGCAAGTCTGCTTAATTTTTATAATATACCCATGCCTTAATACCAATCATGACATTATTTTGAAAGTTCTCATTTTCTGGTCTTTGTTTCTTTTTTCTCTTTTTTTTTTCTTACTTTGGTTATCATTTAAAAGTGACCACATTGATTCAGAGGCATTCTGCAAATGTGTATCAAGTGTTTTTAAAAATATTTTAGCGCTGTGATACGTATTATAAATGCAGCAAATAAATGCAAAATTTTTAATGAAAAAAAAACCTATGCATGTTGAAAAGATCCAAAAGAGATGTGAAAAGATCTGTATGTGCTTTTGTTTTGCTCACTCTATTATTATTATTATATAGTTTATTAATGAGTACTACTACTAATGATAATATTTATTGAGTGCTTCCAGTGTCCTATACATGTACAAATGCCTTACATTTATTATGTTGTTTAATATTCCCAACAAATCTGTGAAGTACTGAGTATTATTAGCCAGAGTTTACAGATAAGGAAACTACAATGTAAAAAAACAATATGAGTTGTTCATGGCCACAAAACTCAGACGTGGTAGAGCCTCTGATTCACGGACTCCGTGTTCTGTTCACTTACCCCTTTTGTGCTGCCACAGTGAATACAAAAATAAATGAAATACATATGCTGACCTCAAGAAAAGAAAATTCCAATTGTAGAGAGAAAACTATACATGCATAAAATACTGATATGTGATATGAGAAACTATAAGAGCTGCCACTAAGCCACTGCGGGGTGAATAGAGCAGAGTCAATAAAAATTCAAAGGTGGGCACGATTCCACAAGCTGGAGAAGCCCAAAAATGTTGATGGCTTTGGAGATTTTGAATTGGTTATACATGGGTATAAAAGGATGGAGAATCCTGCAGGTCCTGGGAGGAAGAGGGCATGGCGTGAGAATGCCTGTGAAGGGCATTAAGAGAGTGAGTCAGCCAGTTTGGCTGGGGAAAGAGGGAAGGGATTGATAGACATAGGTCAGTTTGCAAAAGGTCTCTCATGTCAGGGCATTTGCCTTCAGCCAATGGGAAAGCCAAATGGACACAGAAAGAGGCTTTCTGATGTCATTGAACGGGCAAGGGTATCAGAGCGAAAAAGGAGGCATAGACCCAATCCCATACTCTAGGTGTGACCTCAGGCAAATGACTTACTGTCTCGACACTTCAGTTTCTAAAAAATAGAAATCAAAATTAAAATATTTATCTTGCAGGGTATTTTGTGGATTAGAGATCATTTGCCTGCAGTCTATAACACTATGCTTGGCACATAGGAACTTGTCAGTAAACAGCAGCTCTCTCACTCATTTTATTAACACATTTGTCACATTGATTCCATTGTTTAAAACACTTTTGATCTTCTCACTGATAATTTCCCTCAGGCAGAGACTATGTATTCATTGCAAAACAAAATCCGATTTGTTATTTTTTTTTTTAATGTGAATTTACTTTTTCCTACTATAAATGTACCAAAAAATCATTCATAATCCAAGTACCCTCACATTAGCATTTGGTATGTTTTCTTTCATTTGCTTTTCAGTGGGTATTACACATTGTTCTATTACCCATGATCATAGTATTTCAATCATGAATACTCATCAATACGTATTTCATATGTATCATACGTACAAATCAATACCTATTTCTTGTCATTAACTTTTATTGATCTATTGGTTTTGTTAAATAATATTACAAGGATTGATAATGTATTTTACCAGATTCAATTCCAAATGGGTTTTAGTTGTTACAAAATATCAAATTTAACTCAGAGATTTTTCATATGAATGCAAAATAACCTACACATTTAAAAAAAATCCTATAAAGCACAAGTCACTGTTCTATTCCTCAAAGGGAGTTTCTAGACTAAAAAAGTACAGTTTCTGCCTTCACTCTCACAGAGCTTCCCACAGAAGATAAAATAAAGTTACAAATAAGGTTTAAAATAGTATAAAATGATGTCCTAGGGGAACTGAACACAATTTCAAGATGTTTCCAAAGCTGTTATTGCACCATTTTGCACATTATTGAATATCTTGTAGAGCATCCCAAAGTTATCTTAACTGAGGGGATCATACTCAATTGAGTGTATAAATCCAAGCGGATATGCTAGAAACCTGTTACTTTTTTTTATAGTCATTCTCCCTCCTTCTCGAATGAGAAAATATACGCACTTTCCCACTCATCCACTTTGCCTGTCATTTCTGGCCACTCCGTGAACATTTTGTAACCTGTGAGAGTAAAAAAGCTTTGAAAAACAGGACCAAGTTCTTTTTTTAGGGATATACAATGTTGACAGAAATATACTCCAGAGGAATTTAATGCGGTTTTTTTTTTTGGTTCCGGGCACAGCTCCTTTAGTGTATCAGTAAATGAAAAATGAGCACGGGAAGCTCCTGACAGTAGGAGAGGACCGCAGAGAGCCTTCGCCTCCAAACCAACGATTGGATTCTACTGTACAAACAGAGAAACGTCTGTGAACTCCTCACCTTTGAAAGGTAAACACTGAGAAGGAAATACTCCTCCCACGTGCTTTGAAGCATTCACCTTGTAAAAGGAAAAAGGACTTATTTAAAGAGTTCTTCATGCAGAGAAAAGAGGAAGTCCTTTGAAGTCCGGGCTAATTTTGGGTCACCATGAAACCAGCCATCCTTCTATCTACAAGATCCCCTGACCCTGTGGACCAAAACAATAGAAACACAACCAGGTTATTTCATCAGTGTGGACAAAAACTAAGAATAAAAATCTCCAGGAAACGTTCAAAAACCATAACCCCCAAGAAGCAGCTGTCTTTCACCCTTCTCTCTTCCCTTCTCATTCCTTACCTAAAAGGTAAGCCATCCACTGGGGACAGAGTAATAAATAGATTTGTATGATAGGAAAGGTATACATATGCCACTACAGTGGCTCACCCCTGTAATCCCAGCACTTTGGGAGGCCAAGATGGAGGATCACTTGAGCCCAGGAGTTTGAGAGCAGTCTGGGCAATATAATGAGACACTGTCTCTACAAAAACTAGAAAAGACAAAAATAGACCAGATGCAGTGGCTCGCGCCTGTAATCCCAACACTTTGGGAGGCTGAGGCAGGCAGATCACGAAGTCAGAAGTTTGAGACCAGCCTGACCAACATGGTGAAATCCTGTCTCTACTAAAAATACGAAAATTAGCCAGGTGTGATGACACCTGCCTGTAATCCCAGCTACTCAGGAGGCTGAGACAGGAAATCGCTTGAACCCAGGAGACAGAGGTTGCAGCGAGATCATGCCACTGCTCTCCAACCTGGGCAACAGAGCGAGACTCCACCTTAAAATATATATATATATATATATCTTTGTCAATGTAAGAGATACATATAATGTAACATCTCTTTGTTGTTTTTGATTAATTTAGTACTCAAAGCCAGGATCCAAGCGTTAAGTAGACGTCTGATTTAACTTCAGATAATAAATAGCTATATTGAAGGCTCTCTGGGAAGAGCTCCAGGGAGACAACTGCGAATTTCTCAGAAGAATGGGCCACTTGGAATATCCTGTTGATTCCTCGATTTCTCTGAATGGTTCACCAGACCCCAGCCCATAGCTTCTGAGCTAATTCAATCCCTGCTGTTATATGTCCTGCAGAGATACTGAGCTACAATACTGTTAGAGTTCTTCCACGCAGTTGCAGCAAGGAGGAAAGGAACTTAGGCCATTTCCATGACCAATGAATCGGTGTTGAATAGGTGTAGGTTATTTGCACCGGGAACTTTGAAATAGAAGTTTTGGAGGAATATAAAAGCTAAACATTTTTATTTTGTGACATCTAGTTATGCAATTGCCATGCTTGCTAGAAAGGATATGTTTATTGTGACAAATAGGGTACGGGTGTGGCTCCCTCCCCTGCTTTTCTATGTCTATGGCAAAATCAATTGGTCGGGCTGGCATGGAGCTACCGAGGACAAGGTCGTGGAACTCTTTGCTATGTGGACCCACAGCTGTGACTCCCGTGGAATGACTGGCAATATCCAGCATACCCCCTAAGTCATGGCTAGGAGGTTCTCAATGCACATAAATCTGGGCAAACAGAATTGAAAACTGACACAATTTTTTTTATTAGTTTGTAGAGACTTAGGCTATAAAGTCCATAATAAGTTAATATCTCTTTATAAAAAAACAAATACTATATATAAATAATTCATTAGATATATCATAGGTTGCCTCATGCTTGAGAACAATGCACAATATAGCCTCATGCACAATATAGTTATGGGACAAATAAAAGTACATACTTTAGGTAGCAGATAGGGAGGATGTATACAGATCATTCCATGTCAAGATGCGGTTCAGATTGTAGATAGAAAGATTCAAGTAGAGTTAACCAAATTCAACAAACATTTTGTTCTTGACTAAATGCCAGACACTTATCTCTGCCTTTGTGGAAATTACAGGGGAAGAGTTCAGATGAAAATATACATATCAAGTCACAAAAGCTGCCAAAAGGTAAGTACAAAGTACTCCGTGGATGTTTTCTGAGCCTTTAAAGATAACAGAAAGGGATTTGGTTATAAGGTAGTTGCTCAGAATATTTCCCCTCTGAGGAATGCCAGCTAACCACAGCAATGACTTAGTCCTGTATGACATTCTCGTTTGTCTGTCTTCATCTCTTATATCTAATTTTATTTTTGCTGTTGTGAATTTGAAATCTTGATTTCACACATTTATTTGACATTTTATATCATTTTCACCCCATGACATCTATGGGGGATAGGTATTTTTACCAGATTTTATAACTTAGGAATCTGGTTTCATAATTTTCTCTCAGTAAAGTAACTAATAATGAGTAGAACCAAAACTTGAGCCTGGTTAGTCAGAATCTAAATCCCGTCAATTCTCCTGTATGTCATACCAGTCACTGTATAGGCATTCCCAAAATGACAAATAGATCATATTCACATATTTTATTTCGAAATCTGAATTTAATCCCTACAGAAACCACTTTTAAATGACGGTGGAGTTCCTGACTAGTTTAGGAAGGATGACTTAACCCATAATGTAAAGGCATTACGGTAGACGTGTTAGAACTCTGGGATAGGGGAACAAGAGATCTGTGATGACAGTCCTTCAAACAACCAGAGGCATTTACCTTTTTCCAAAAGGTGATTAACGTGCAGAATGAAACTATAATTGGTGAAATTGCACATTATATTTCAGAAGGAAGTAGAAAGAAACAGCCAGTGTGGGGAAAAGATCCTTTAAGATAAAGTCAGGCTTACCTAGAAATCTACCACTGAGGTCATTCCCACCAGAGACACTTTTGATTTTCATAGCTTCTTTTATCCCTCCACCAAAAAAAAAGAAAATTGTGAAAGATAATGCATGTATGATAAAGTATGCAACATATCAATATAGAACTCAGTGAATTACCATAAATTGAAAACCAGTGTAAACACCTGAATGTTCAAGAAATAAAACGGTGACAGCAATCTACAGCACTCTCTTTCTGCTGCATCTCACTCGAAATCCCTGCTGACCTGCATTGGAAAAAATACTCTGCCTATTTTTGTAGTATTCACTTTCTTGCTCTTCTTTATAGCTTTACTACCTGCTCATATATCCCTAAATTCTTTAATAAAGTTTTGCTTATTTGTTAAATTTTCTATAAATAGGATCACACCACAAGCATTTTTAAATGTCTAGCTTCTTTCACTCAACACTGTTTGTGACATTCAACTATGTTTTTGAGCAGAGCATTGATTCATTTATTTCCATTACAATATAAATGTCACTGGACAAGCACATCTACTATCATGTTGATGGTTTGGGGGTCGTTTTCAGTTTGGGACAAGAAAAAATAATCCTGAAGTGGTCATTCTTGTTTATGACAGTCACATATTTTCATTGGGTATATACCAAGAAATGGAATTACAGATCACAATGCTTGATTTAAGTGCTCAATTTAAATTAATGTAATATAACAAATTTACATTGATTAATGTAAATGTTTAATTTAAATAGTTGAGGCCAAAATGCTTTTCAGTGCGGTTCTACCAATTTTTATTCCCACAAGCAATGTGTTAGAGGTTAGTTCCAGTGTTTCTATCATTGGCAATACTTGGTAGTTGCTGTTTTCACTATTGCTATTCTGGTGAATGAGTAGTGTTATATCATTGTGGTTTTACACAGCATTTCCCTGGTTACTAATAATATTATAAAATGGAGAAGTTTACTGCCCAGTTGGGCAGCCTCTTTATAAGAGTGCCAATTAAAGCTTTTTGCCCATTTAGCTATTGGATCCTATGTCTTTTACATTCTTGATTTGTTGGAGCTCGTTATATTTTGGATATTTGTCAGTTACATGTGCTGAAAAATCTTTCTGCTCTTTGACTTGCATTTTCACTTTCTTGTGTCTTTTGATGAGCAGAAGTTTTTACATTTAATGTAATCTAAATTCTCAATCTCTTCCTTTATGAATAATAATTTTCATATAGTTTAAGAAATCTTTATATAACATAAAAATATTTATATATATATGATCTTCCAGAATTTATAGCTTAATACAATCCACCTGCAATAAATATTTGCATAAGGTGAAAGATTGGGTCAATTGTGATTTTTTTATTGACACAGTATCATTTATCAAAAAGACCCCCACTGCTCTACTACTCAACATTGTCAAGAACAAATGTCCAAATACTCATACATTTATTTCTGAACTCTCTATTCTGTTCCAATGGTATAGCCTTGATATGGTTTGACTGTGTCCACAGCCAAATCTCATCTTGAATTGTAGCTCCCATAATTCCCTTGTATTGTGGGAAGGACCCAGTGGGAGTTAATTGAATCATGGGGGCAGGTCTTTCCCATGCAGTTCTTGCAATAGTTGATGAGTTGCATGAGATCTGATGGTTTTAAAATTGGGAATTTCCCTGCACAAGCTCTCTCTCTTTGCCTGTTGTCATCCATGTAAGATGTGACTTGCTCTTCCTTGCCTTCCACCATGACTGTGAGGCCTCCCCAGCCAGGTGGAACTATAAGTCCATTAAACCTCTTTCCTTCGTAAATTGCCCAGTCTCAGGTATGTCTTTATTAGCAGCATGAAAACGAACTAATACAAGCCTTTTGGCAATATTATACTGTCTTAACTACTGTGTTTTTATAAAGATGTCTTGATATTTACTAGAGCAAATTCTCCCATCTGGCACTTCTTCAGATACTTCAATTCTTGATCTTTCTTTTCTTTTTACAATCCATTTAGAATCTCTCTGTCTCTCCCTCTCTCTCTCTCTCTCTCTCTCTCTCTCTCACACACACACACACACACACACGCATACTCACAAACACAGAGTTTGTGGTTTGATTAAAATTGGAGACAGTTGACATTTTTGACATCTTTTGATATGTCCCACTATGTATTGTATCTTTAATTTTTCTCGATAGATTTTTTAAAGTTTCCAGTGAGAACTTTCACATATTTAATCAAACTTACTTTGATATATTTCATGTTATTTAATGCTATTGTAAACTGTATATTTTTAAAATTTTATATTCCATTTCTCATATATTGACTTTTAATAGCTTTATTAAAGTGTATTTTACATACAGTAAAGTACACATATTTAAAATGTACAATTTGATTAGTATTGACATACGTATACACCCAAGAGACCATCACAAAACCAAGATAGGGAACACATCCATGACACCCAAAAGTTTCCTTGTGACCTTTTGTAACCCTCCAACCTTTCCCCATGACCCTCTGCTCCCAGTCAAGTACTGAATTGCTTTTTGAACTGCAGATTAGTTTTCATTTTCTAGAATTCTATTATGAATGGAGTCATACAGTACGTACATTTTTCTCTGACTTCTTTCACTCATCATAATTATTTTGAGATTCTTCCATGCTATTGCATGTGTTAAAGATTACTCATTTTGTCATTAAGGGGTATTCTGTTGTCTGGATGTATCACAATTTCACTATCCATTATCTGTTGATATGCATTTGAGTTGTTTCCAGTTTGACAGTATTACAGATAAAGCTGCTATGAACATTTGTGGACAGTCTTTCTTTGGACATATGATTTAATTTGTTCATGTATAAACACCTGTAAGTGGAATGGCTAGAGTACACGATAGGTATATGTTTAACTTTTTAAAAACATCATCAAACTGTTTTTGCATATTATTATCCTTTTGTATTTCCACAAGCAGTGCACCAGGGTTTTCACTGATTCGAGTTCATGCACTGTCTTTTCTTTTATTCATTTATTTTTGAGACAGATGTCTGTCTGTCATCCAGGCTGGAGTACAGTGGTATAATCATGGCTCACTGCAGCCTCAACCTCCCAGGCCCAAGTGATCCTCCTACTTCAGTCTCCTGAGTAGTTGGGATCACAGGTGTGCACCACCACACCTAACTAGGAATCCCTTCTCTACGGATGGTCTTAAATTCCTGGGCTCAACAATCCTCCTGCCTCAGCTTTGAGTTTGCTGGGATTACAGGCATGATCTACTGTACCTAGCCGATTTTAGATACTGTAATAGGTCTAATCAGTGGAGTTGTATCTATTAATAATTGAGGCTTTACTTTCCAATTCTCTAATAATTAATAATGTGGAGCATCCTTTCCTTTTTTTAATTTCCCATCTGTGTATCTTCTTTGGTGAAATAGCTGTTCAAGTCATTTGCCTATTTTGTTTTATTGGATGCTTTAGTTTCTTATTGTTGAATTTTGATAGTTTTTTTATATATTCTAAATATAAGTCTTTTGTCAGAAACATGATTTGAAAAATCTCCTTTTCCAATCTGTGGCTTGTTTTTTTCCTTTTTTTAAATTATACTTCAAGTTCTGGGATACATATGCAGAACGTGCAGGTTTGTTACCTAGGTATCCACGTGCCGTGGTGGCTTGCTGCACCCATCAACCCCTCATCTACATTAGGTATTTCTCCTAACGCTTTCCCTCCCTCGCCCCCCATCCCCCGACAGGCCCTACTGTGTGATGTTCCCCTCCCTGTGTCCATGTGTTCCAATTGTTCCTCTCCCACTTATGAGGGAGAACATGCCATGTTTGGTTTTCTGTTTTTGTGTTACCTTGCTGAGAATGATGGTTTCCAGCTTCATCCATGTCCCTGCAAAGGACATTAACTCATCCTTTTTCATGGCTGCATAGTATTCCATGGTGTATATGTGCCACATTTTCTTTATCCGGTCTATCATTGATAGGCATCTGGGTTGGTTGCAAGTCCTTGCTTTTGTGAACAGTGCTTCAACAAACCTACGTGTGCATGTGTCTTTACAGTAGAATGATTTATAATCCTTTGGGTATATACAGGGTAATGGAATTGCTGGGTCAAGTGGGATTTCTGGTTCTAGATCCTTGATAGTTTATGGTTTATTCTTTTTTTAATATATCATGTTCTTGGCATTGTAGCTAATACATTTTGTCTAACCCTAGGTGCTATAGACTAAATTGTGTCTCTCCCCAAACCCCACCAAATTTATGTGCTGAAACTCTAACTTCAAATGTGACTGTATTTGCAGGTAATTAACATTAAATGAGGTCATGCAGGTGGCATCCTGATCCAATAAAATTAGTGCCCTTATAAGAACAGTTACTGGCGTCCTCTCTGTTTCTCTCTACCAAAGGAATGCTTTTCCCTTTTCTTGCCTATTGCATTGACTAGAACCTCCATTACGATGTTGAATCAAGGTGTTAAGAGTGGAAGTCTTTGCCTTGTTCTTAATCTTTGGGGGAAACAAAATCAGTGTTTTGCCACTAAACATGATGTTGTCCATAGGATTTTTAAAGGTGAAGATTTTTTAACCACAAAATAAATTTATTTAACAAATAAAGGCATATAGAGATTATATCTTTATTAGTGAACTTTGGTAGTTTATGTTTTGCAAGGACTTGTTTCTTTCATCTAAGAGGTCAAAATTAATGTTTCATAAGGTTTTCTTATTTTTCTTTTAATGTATGTAGAACCTAAAGAGATGTCACTTTTGTTATTCATTATATTGATATTTTGTGTCTTCTCTCTTTATTTCCTAATCAGTACAAATAGAGGTTTATATAAGTGTTATTAATCTTCTCAAAGGACCAGCATTTGGTTTTATTCATTTTTCTCTATTGCTTTTTTTCTTTCTTTCTTTTTTTTTTTGTTTCATTGATTTATTTTTTATTTTGAGCTTACTTTAAGTTTTATTTCCTTTTCGTTTTCTAGTTTCTTAATTTAGAAGCTACGGTCACTGATCTGTGATCTTTCCTCTTTTCTAGTGTGTTGCTCAGTGCTATAAATTTCCCTCTAAATTATGCTTTGGTAGCATCCCACAAATTTTTATATCTTGTGTTATCATTTTAATTAAATTCAACGTTTTTTCTATTTCCTTTTTGATTTTCTATTTGACCCAAGAGCAATTTAGGAGTGTATTCTTTGGTTTCTTAATATTTGAGAATTTTCCAAAGATCTTTCTGTTCATTTTAGTTTCAATGCTGTCAGAAAATATACTTTGTATGACTGCAATCCTTGTACACTTTTAAAAGTGTGTTTATTCCCAGCATATGATCTATTTGGTAAATATGTTCTAGGCCCCTTGAAAAAAAAATGTGTATTCTCTTGTTATTTGATGGAGTTTTCTGAAACTGTCATTAGGTTGATTAGTTGACTGTAGAAATATAGTCGACTTTACTATAAAGTAGATTGGTTGACTGTGAAAGTGGATTGGTAGTACTATTAAAGTCGTCAATTTTACTCATTTTTTCCACTTATTCTACCAATAATTGATATATCTGAATAAAATTTATGAACTTATCTATTTATTTTTACAGGTTTATTTATTTGTACTTTATATAGTTTGAAGCAGTTTCAATAGGTTCAAAAAATGTTTATAATGTTTTATCTTCATAAATTGATCCTTATGTCATTATAAAACTCTTCTTTAAATCTTTAGTCTTTTCTGGATTTTGTTTTTTCTGATATTAATATCATCATTTTCATTTTCTTCTGACTAATGTTAATGTTGAATTTTTTCCATTATTTTACTTTTAGCTTATTTGTGTTTTTATATTAAAAGTTGGCTTCACATAGGCAGAATATAGTTGAGTCTTGCTTTTTAAAATCTTACTTAATAGTCACTGCCTTTTAATTGGGGTATTTATAACATTTACATTTCATGTGGTTATTGCTATGGGAGGATTAAGTCTCCTGTTTTTTGATTTGTTTTCTACTTGTATAATCTATTCTTTGTTCTCCTTTTCTTTTTCTTTCTTTCTTTTTTTTTTTTCTTTTGCCTTTTTTTGATTTTTGGTTTTTGTTTTTGAGACGGAGTCTCGCTTTGTTGCCCAGGTTGGAGTGCAATGATGTGCACTTGGCTCACTGCAACCTCCACCTCCCAGGTTCAAGCGATTCTCCTGACTCAGCCTCCCAAGTAGCTGGGATTACAGGCATGCACCACCATGCCCGGCTAATTTTTTTTTTTTTTTTTTTTTTTTGAGATGGAGATGCCCAGGCTGGAGTGCAGTGACATGATCACAGCTCACCTCAAATTCTCGGGTTTAAGTAATCCTCCCACCTCAGTCTCCCAAGTAGCTTAAATTACAGGCACATGCCACCACCCAGCTAATTTTTGATCTTTTTGTTGAGATGGAGTATTGTTAAGTAGCCCAGGCTAGTCTTGAACTCCTGACCTCAAACGGTCCTCCTGCCCTCAGCTTCCCAAAGTTCTGGGATTACAGGTGTGAGCCACTATGCTCAGCCTACCTTCTTTTAGATTGAATACTTCTTAATTCTTCAATTTTATTATCTTTGTTGACTAATTAGCTAAAATGCTTTGATGTTTTATTTTTGTGATTGCCCTACAGTGTATAGCATGGCTCTTCAGTTTATCACAGTCTAATTTCAAGTAATATTATACTACTGCCTTTAAAATACAAGAACATTACAAGCGTCCTCTTTCTTGTTTCTTTGTACCCTTTTTACTGTTGTTGCCATTTGTTTTACTTCTATATATGCTATCAATCATACAACACATTTTTATTTCTTCCTTGCTCAATTATATTTTAAAGACATTAAAATAATAGGAAAAATATTTTTAAATTTATCCTCATAGTTACCATTTCTGTTGCTATTTGTGTGTGTGTGTGTGTGTGTGTATATATATGTGTGTGTGTGTGTGTGTGTATATGTGTGTGTGTGTGTGTGTGTGTGTGTGTAATACAGATCCAGAGTTTTGACTGGTATCATTTTCCTTTTGCTTGAAGGATTACCTTTAGCATTCACCAAATAGTAATAAAGTCTTGCAGATTTTCTATGTCTGGAAGAAAACTTAATTTTGCCTTTGTTTTTGAAGTATAATTTTGCTGAATGTGGAATTCTGAAATGGAAGATTTTTATTAATTTGAAGACGTTGCTCCACTGTCTTCTCACTTGGATTGTTTCTAAGCAGAAATTTGTCATCATTCTTATCATAGATTCTTTGTAATTATATTTTTTTCCTCCTATCACTTTTAAGATTTTCTCTTTATCAGTGGTTTCCAGCAACTTGAATGTGATGTGATTAGGGGTTGTTTTCTTAATGTTTCTCATAATTAGGATTTCTTACACTTCTTGAGTTTCTGTTTATAGTTTTTATCAAATTAGAAAAATTTTCTACTTTTGTATTTCACATAGTTTTCCCCCACTCTCTTCTCCTTCATAAGAGACTCTGATTGTGTGTATATTAGCCTCTTTTAACTGTCCCACTGACTATTGATCCTTTATGCTTTCTTTTTCAGCTTTATCTCTGTATTTTATTTTTGGCCATTGCTGTGTTTTCAAGTTCACCAAGATATATTGTCTTTTACACATCTTCTGTTGGTTACATTAAACATTCTACTATGCATGGTTGACTTTTCAAAGTCTAACATAATTGATACTTTTACAATTCTTTCTAGACAAGGCAATGGCCTGAAAACTTTATCACCTCCCCAACTAAATGACATTGCTATCATGTATTTGATTTCCACATACATTTTAATACTTATAAGGCATAACTATTATTTCAATCAGCCAATGTTGAATATATACTCCCATTGACTCCCTTGTTTTCTCTCTGTTTCTTCCTTAATTTCTGACCTCACTCTAGAGTCAATTTCTACCTAATTAGAGAAAAACGTTTAGTATTTTCATTACTGCTGGTCAACAAATAATGAATTATTATCATTTTTGTCTCAAAATATGTTTCATTTCTAAAGGATGATTTCACTAGGTATAAAAGTCTGAATTGTCAGGGTTTTTTTCTTCAGCAATTTAAATATATTATTCTATCGTCTTCTGACTTTCTTTTCTATTGGGAAGTCAGTCATTAGCCCATTATTACTCCTTTAAAAGCAATATGCCTTTTTTCCCCCTTCTGGCTTCCGGTGGTAAGATTTTTTTTAATGTACTTAAGTGTGGTTTTCTTTTCAGTCATACTGCTTGGAGTTCATAGGGCTTCTTGATTCATAACCTTTTTAATCTTTCTTTAGCTGCATCTTATCTTCTATTTAACCTAAATCTAACTTGTTATTAAAACCATGTATACACATTTTCAATTACTTTATTTCAATTCTAGAATTTTCATGTGAGTTCTTGTTAGACTTTCTAGTCCTCTAGTAAAGTTATTAATTATCTTTTATTTTCCTGAATATAGAACATAGAGGAGCTCCTTTGTTGTTTATGTTTGAATGTTCCAGTATCTGGGGATCCTATGGGTCTTTTTCTGTTACTGGATCTCTCTGCAGGTTTTCCTTCATATTGTCTTGCTTCCTCATGTTATGATTATTCTAGACAAAATTTAAGACCAAGATCTGTTTTATCTTCCTTCAGAAAGGTTCTATATTTCTTGAGTGTGCAAGATACCTGGAAGCATTAATACTGCAGGAAACCCTTACTCTAATATTAAGGGTTGCAATGGTAAGAAGCTGAGCTTTTCTAGTTGTAAGGCCTACTCTTTGTTTATTCGTATTCTTAGGACACAACTCTCAGAGTCTCAACTAAAGTAAGAGCGGTTCACTCATACCTATAGCTTGAGCGAGTCCTGCTAACCAATACCTGTTGCCTTAGCACTAAAAGATGGTCAAAAGCGCCACTCAATCTCTCCATACTTGGAAGGGAAGAGAAGAAAACATCAGGGTTAAAGGAAAGCCCTCAAATACTCTAGTTATTGCCCTAAACATCCATCCTCCTCAAGGTCCTGGTTTAGTAATTTATCTCTAATTTGTTATCTCTTCAGTATATTCAAATAGACTTTTTAGAATATTTTTCCAGCTAGTCTAATTTTTCTCAACCAGGGGGTTGGTTTGAGCTATTTAATGTATCATTTTAAAAAAAAAAGAAGTAGCATTTTTTCACTTGCCTTCATTGTTTAAAGTAATTGCCATGGCAATGAGGACTAAGATTATTGGCGAACAAAGTTTGTGGCTGGTAGTGAACAATCATTGGAATATGGGGTCATTTATAATTTGAGTGTATGTTGTTTTGATTCTATCCAAGTGATTAAACCCTGAGATGTTTCTTACTTCATTGTTAATTTAGATAACATAGATAAACCCAACCTCAAAGACTGGTCTCTCTGAACTCCCAGAAACGCTTCTCTGAAAGACTTATTTGGGCTTTAGCCAAAATACTTATATTGCAATTCAATTGTTTTATGTCTGTAAGTTCTCACTCCTTGAGTGGTTTGCAAGGCACTTTGGGGTTAAGAATATATCCTAAATTTCTTTATATCTTCTGATCCTTAAGGTAATCTATCTCATTAAAATGATAGGTACTAAAGAAAAAATTCACTGAATGAGGTTTGAATGCCTCCTATGCATTCAAGAAGAAGCCTACACTTATTTTGTTGTCATTGAAGAACTTCATGAGCACCCGCTGCCATATTCTCCAGCTCTATTACAGGCCTGCCTATCCAGTGTCTGACGTAAGAAGTCTCTCTCTAGTCCTGCTGAACTGCCATGCTCTCCCCTAACCCATGTCACTCTCACAGCTATACCTTTGTTGATGCTGTTCTCTCTGCTTGAAACGCCTTACCTTCTGTCCTGCCCTCTCTCTCCAGCACTTTCCATATCTGGCTTCTGCTAACTTGTACCTAGCCAAGAAAACTCAGTTTACACATCAACTCCTCTGGGAAGCCTTCCCTGATGTACTCAAGATTGGGGTAAATACCTGTTCTAGGTGTTCCATCTTACTCACCCCATTACAGTCCTTTCAACACTGTATCATAGTCATCTCTTTAATTTGTATGTCTCCCACACTTAACTATTAGTTTCACAAGAGACTTATTAATTCATTGTTTATCTGATCATTGTTTTCCCAGCTCCTAGGTTCTCAATAAATGTTGACTAAGTGACTAAATAGAGGGGTAGAGGAAATGAATGAAAACAGGCTAAAATAAGCCAATTTTTGAAAATTAATCAAATAACAGATTATAAAAAATATGCAAATGAATTTTTGGAACATAGCATCAGACCTCAAGCAATTATAATAAAGAAATAAAAAAGGCATGCACATCAGGAAAAATCCCTAAAGAAGAGGAAAAAAAGCAAATACAATGTCAATCTTTGAAAGAAAGGAAAAGAAATATTGGTCAGCCTAAAACACAGTGCCAGGGAAGTTACGAAGATAAATCAACAAAATGATCAATTTGCAATCACCCAGAAGAACATAACAGACTGGGTAGCAACCAACATGGCTTTTAGAGGAACAAATCATGCCAGACCAATTTAATTTCCTTCTATGATAGAGTGACAGGCCTTGTAGATAAAAAGGATGCAATAGATGTAATCTCTCTAGACTTCTGTAAGCCTTTGATTCTGTCCTACCTGACATTCTCATCAACAAACTGGGGAGATCTAATCTAAACCACACAACTATTCAGGGGATGCACAGCCCACCATACAGAGGCATCCGGAGAGCACTTGTCAATGGCTTAGCATTTACCCAGGAGAACATTACTGGGAATAGCCTTGTCATGGAGCCTAGGATCATTTGACTCTTTTACAGCCAAATGAAAGGTTGAAGTATGAACAGAGGTGTGTACATAATAAAAGATATGTTTACAGAGCAACATCTGCAAATGTATTTGAAGTTGGAGGAGTGTTTCTGCATAGAACTACTGGCATACAAGAAATGGATCAGTAAAGGAATATGTGCTTTAAGAGTGACTAGTGTTCATACTGAAGAGATTGTTTTATCTAAAAATTGCAGCCCTAGATCCATAATGGTACCCTGGGAAGCACTGTAACAACACCACCAGCCACTCTGCCTATACTGTTTTCTTCAGTGAAGTCTCTGCTAATCAATACTCTGATATCTCCTTCTATCATGTTTGTTCCGCATCATGTGGATTGCTGTTCCATCTTCTGCCGTCCTCTTCCCAGCATCCTCTGCTGTCCAAATGATCATTTCAGCCTGATCTTCCCCCTTCCCATTCTATCTCACAGTATCTACCTTCGCCCGTAACATCTGCCCATCCATTCTTACCCATGTTTTCTTCCCCTGCTCAATATCCTGTAGGTACAGGTAGATGAGATAGAATGAATGGAAACTCAAGCTAATAAAGAAGTTAATAAAATTTAGAGATGAGATAGACCAGAGACCATCAGGGTTACCTAAGATTTTTTTTTTTTTTTAGATGGAGTCTCACTCTGTCACTCAGGCTGGAGTGCAGTGGCGCAATCTCGGCTCACTGCAACCTCCGCCTCTCTGGTTCAAGTGATTCTCGTGCCTCAGCCTCCCAAGTAGCTGGGATTACCGGCATGCACCATCATGCCCAGCTAATTTTTGTAGTTTTAGTAAAGATGGGGTTTCACCATGTTGGCCAGGCTGGTCTCGAACTCCTGACCTCAGCCTCCCGAAGTGCTGGGATTGCAGGCGTGAGCCAGTGCACCTGGCTGGGATTATTATTATTTTTTAAAATTAAAAAGTAAGCTTTAATGTCAAAAATGCAAACTTGGGGAAGTCAGAAAGATCACACACAAGGCTGTCACTTCACACTTGGAGGGTTGCACAGCCATTACTTTCAATGGCAAAAACTGCAATTACTTTTGCACCAACCTAATACAAGAAGCATGATGCCAGCATCTGATTGGCTTTTGGGAGGGCCTCTGACTGCGTCTGCTCAGGGCAGAAAGTAGAAGGGGAGTGGGCATGTCCAGAGATGACATCTCAAGAGAGAGAAACAGAGGAAGCCAGAGTCTTTAACAACCTGCTCTCAAAAACTAATCCATTCTCAGGCAAGGGAGAACTCCTCCACGGGAGGGTACTAATTTATTCATGAGGATCCTGTCCCCATGACCCAGAAACCACCATCTAGGCCCCACCCCCCAACACTGCCACATTGGGAAACAAATTTCAACATCAGTTTTGGCAGAGACACCACATCGAAGCTACAGTGCACAGTAAACTAAAGCAGTATTCAGCTATTAGATGATACTGTTATTATCACTATTGTATAGAGATGACTTCCCTTTCAGGGTCATAAAAGGCCTCAGAGCAGCTGTACTACTGCGATTTTATGATTTTGTGCAACTGGTGGACTAAAGATTAAGCGAGGGCTGCTCTGCCCTCTGGGGAAAGAATCTTAACTCTAAAAGGGCCAATTAGATTAAACATCCTTTCTTGAAAGAATAAACTAACAACTAAATGGAATTTGTATTTTGTAAAGAAAAGCAAGTTAGATTCTGCTTAAAATGAACTCAGAATCCACTTCCAGGTCTTTTTCTTTGGAGAAACCATTAAGCTAGACTCTAGAAGTAAATGTAACAGGTGGTAATAGTGTCTATGAGGTAAAGTAGAGAACTGTGGTTTTATCGAGAAAATACAAGCCAGAAATAGTTCTAAAGCACTTCTTCATTCTAGACATCTAATCAATATTTCGGATGGCAGAATGGCAGAAAAAAATCCCTTCATATGTTCAATTTGTGTTGTGTATGTAGATTATAACAGGTGATCATAATACCTGTCATAGACTCACTGGTTTCTAAGTTGCGAAGTTCCATCCACATACTTTATCTCCTTGGATTCACACTATTTCTGAAAAAGTAAATAGAAGTAATATTATTCTCAATTCACAGGGGAGGAAAGTGGGATAAGAGATACAAAGTCACAGAACTGAATACTGGTTGAACTTGTACCTAAACCAAGTCCTTTGATTTGTAGGAGATGAGTATTTATTATAATTTTTATACAGCTCTTGGTATATTTTGAATACATACTCTCCATCAAGGTTGTGAGTATCGCTCTCATGAGGCTGTTTGCAAATTCTAAAAGTTCATTTGTAATGAATTGGATATTTATTTGTACTTAATAAAATCAATTTGAGGGTGTGGAAACAGTGGTTTCCTGCCATTCAATTAGATGACTCAACCAGCCCGTTGTTAGTGAAGTCTGAGCAAATGAGGTCTTGAGATGATGACAGGATGAGTCAAAGATGGAAGCTGAAAAGGTGTCTGCAAAGTCCAGGACCTGAAATTATCAGCTATGAATTAACGTGCTTTGGAGGAAGAGTTCCAGTTCATGTTGTAAATAGGGCGATGCTTTTATTCTAAGTATATTTTAAGTGGTTCACTTGAATTCAATGAGGAAGCCAGGGCACAGAGAGTGATACGGTTTGGCTGCGTCCCCACCCAAATCTCATCTTGAATTATAACTCCCATAATCCCCACATGTCATGGGAGGGACCTGGCAGGAGGTAATTGAATCATGGGGACGGGTCTGTCCTATGCTGTTCTCATGATAGTGAATAAGTCTTATGAGATCTGATGGTTTTATAAAGCGCAGTTCTCCTGCACATGCCCTCTTGCCTGTGTCATGTAAGATGTCCCTTTTCTCTTCCTTCACCTTCCACCATGATGGTGAGGTATCCCCAGCCTCGCAGTGGAACTGTGAGTTCATTTAACCTCTTTCCTTTGTAAATTACCCAGTCTTGGGCACATCTTTATTAGCAGCATGAGAACAGACTAATACAGGAAGATTAAGTTGCCCATAGCCTCCCAGCTAGTAAATGGATGAACCAGGATTCCAGCCCTGGGTAAAGAACCCAGGCCCTTAAAATAGTTTTAACAATAATACCAACCTCACAAAGTTTCTAGCAACATCAAAATGAGTTGATAAATATAAAATGCCTAGCACTGTACCTGGCACATAGTAAGCATTTAATAAATATTTAAGAAATATTTTATTATTACTAATAATATTACAGTCTGCTGTCTCTCAAAATGTAGAATATGAAGCCAGTGACAAACAAAACCAACACAATCCATGTTCCAGAAAAATTTCATTAAAAGAGAATGAGGAACATTTACTAAAATGGGGGTTTTGCAAGGAAAACTAAACTTACAATTGAGCACCAAAGAGTTTTAATGCTCGGAAGAAATGCCTAGAAGATACTGGGGCATAAAATGAAAAAGAATGATTGACCAGAAGAAAACCAAACTGACTATTGACTCGCACAGGAGGAAAACCAACATATCCAAGTTGGTGTGTGTGGTTGTATGCAGAAAGCAAAGCAACGCAGCACATTCCTGGTCCTTCTCTCCCCATCACTCTCCAGTATCCTCGTCTTGTCTTCCGAGTTCCCAGGTATGACAGACAATCAGAAGGCCTTTGTTCTTTTTTGACCCTATTTGAATTCATTCATTTGTTTTCTGAGACAAGCTCTTGCTTGGGAACCGAGGCTGGAGTGAAGTGGCACAATCTTGCCTCACTGCAGCCTCCACCTCCTGAGCTCAAGCGATTCTCCCACCTCAGCCTCCCAAGAAGCTGGAACTACAGGCAAGTACCACCACGCCCAGCTAATTTTTGTATTTTTTGTAGAGACGGGGGTCTCACCATGTTGCCCAGGCTGGTCTCGAACTCCTAGGCTCAAGCAATCTGCCCACCTCAGCCTCCTAAAGTGCTGGGATTACAAGTGTGAGCCACCGCATCTGGCTTTGACCTTGTTGTTGGTATTATTATTATTATTATTATTAGGAGTTTTGCTCTTGTTGCCAAGACTGGAGTGCAATGGCACAATCTCAGCTCACTGCAATCTCTGCCTCCCAGGTTCAAGTGATCCTTCTGACTCAGCCTCCTGAGTAGCTGGGATTACAGGCACCTGTTACCATGCCTGGCTAATTTTTTTTTTTGTATTTTTAGTAGAGACGGGGTTCCAGCATGTTGACTAGGCTGGTCTTGAACTCCTGACCTCAGATGATCCGCCCACCTTGGCCTCCCAAAGTGCAGGAATTACAGGCATGAGCCACCGCGCCTGGCTGGCCTTGACCCTATTATTAACAAAGAGGAAAAATCAAGCCATCCAGTGCAGAACACCTACAGGATGAGCAGGAAGGTCAGATCAGCTGGGTCCCTGCTCAAGTTCCCACTGGCATATGCGAGCGTCAATGTATCCTTCCTGATGAATATCAGTTTTGTTTTCCTGGTTTGGACTTCCAGCAAGATGGAGGATAGGCGATCTCTCAGCCCAAGCATCACAGAGCAGAGAACTCCTGTTTGATATTTTGACCTTGCTTCATCCTCACAGATGGAATTGTGTCGACAGCAAGACTGGATGTGTGAGCTTGCAACCTGTGCAATCCCAGCAGACCCCCAGGCTCAGAGGACCCGACGCTTGATGTAGTGCTCTGCTATCACTGCCTTGAAACTCTTAATAATTTTATCTTTTTCTAATGTTTTATAAATCACATCCAATGAGACAATGAGGAATAGGCATAAGCAGCAAAAATACACAGAATGCGTGTTTCCTCTGTTCCTTGCCGCCTTATTCACGTTGAACATCTGTGATGCCCCATGACCCACGGTGTGTAGGAATTCAGAGAGACTCGAGAGCACAAGATCAGTGCGTTGTGTTGTTAGAAGGTGCATGTTATCAAGAAGTGAAATTGTAATCCCAGCACTTTGGGAGGCCAAGGTGGGTGGATCACGAAGTCAGGAGATAGAGACCATCCTGGCCAACATGGTGGAACCCCATCTCTACTAAAAATGCAAAAATTAGCCGGGTGTTGTGGCATGTGCCTGTAGTCTCAGCTTCTCGGGAAGCTGAGGCAGGAGAATCACTTGAACCCGGGAGGGGGAGGTTGCAGTGAGCCGAGATGGCACCACCGCACTCCAGCCTGGGCAACAGAGTGAGACTCCGTCTCAAAAAAAAAAAAAAGAAAATGATCAGTTAGTTCTGTGCAGTGCTTCCTCTGTTCTGGTAACAATAACTGCATATGCATACACGAGCTACAAAACAGGCATTGTGTAATTTCAGTCGTTTTGCATACTAGTTAAATACTCTTACAATTTCAAGGAAAACTAGTATTGTACAATATAAAAATGAGTAGTGAAATCCATACTGATAATCAACATTTTTAAATTTTCTTTACCAAGAATGGTATCAAACAGCAAATGCAAATAGAAAATACCATGACTCTCGAGAGAGGGTGAGTTCCTGGAGGGAAAGAAAAAGCTTTGTCTCTTTTTTCACATGGAGTCTTGCTGTGTCGCCCAGGCTGGAGTGCAGTGGCGCGATCTCGGCTCACTGCAAGCTCCGCTTCCCGGGTTCCTGCCATTCTCCTGCCTCAGCCTCCTGAGTAGCCGCGACTACAGGCACCTGTCACCACGCCCAGCTAATTTTTTTTTTGTATTTTTAGTAGAGACAGGGTTTTACCATGTTAGCCAGGATGCTCTTGATCGCCTGACCTTGTGATTCGCTCGCCTCGGCCTCCCAAAAAGCTTTGTCTTGTAATGCCTTTCACAGCACTTTTCTCCTGCCTTTTTGAACAAGAGGCCCTGCATATTTATTTTGCTCTGGGTCTCCAAATCATGCGGCCATCCCTGGTTGGCACATTCTATGTGCCTATGAGCAATGTGTTTCTGAGGTACCCCTTTCTTGTTGGAGTTTATTCCCACGTGTCCTGAGTCACTGCTTGGCACAGGGGACTTGTGTTTGGGAAGCCAGGCCACTTATATTCCCACCGTGCTAGAGCCTCGGATCTATCACACCTGTTACCTCATTCCCTAGACATCCCTCACCTTGGCTGGGCTAAGTCCACTTCCTCTGTGTTCGCCGTGATCTCGGTGAGCTTCACTAAAAAGCACTCTTTATTCCATCTGGCTTTGTTCCTACATTTTCTCTTCCTCACTGGACGATTAAGTAGCTCTTGGATGATGAAGACAAGGAGCTGCATCCTTCATCTTATGTCCAGACTCTGAACACAGGCCTCTGCAGATGACAGTCACTCACAGACTAAATGACATCTCATCCTCCCAGTGCCCACCTCCTCCCACCCTTCACACACCTCCTTACACGTGTACTATAAATAAAATCCTTTTTCCTCTAGTCCCTAATTGTAGAAGATAGAACTCTTTGGTTGTCTTTTCATTATCCCATTGGACTACGCACAAAGGCAAATAATCTAATTCTACCTGACATGCCCTGGCAACTGACAAGCCTCTTCTTCCTTCTCATAGTGTTCTTCTTCTACGATGCCACTTATATCAAAGGGAAATGCAGCATGTAAATGACAGCGTCAAGTTTTACAGACCTGAATCTGAGTCCCAGTTTGGCTTCTAACAAATGCCTCCAGCCAAACCATTCAAGGTATCTGAGCTTTAATGCCTTCATTTTATTAAATATGTGTAATAATAGTACCCTTAATGTGAAACATGCATGTCATTTTTGTAACATCTTCCATACAGTTTGTTGATTCATAATACATAACTGACTTTATCATTGTTATCCCTGTCTTTGGGGAGGTTAATATATTTAGGTTCTACATTGGTGTTACATCCTCTGAATGAGTAGGTTAGAAGCAACAAAGACCAGAGAAGGTTGTCAAGCGCCAGCTCCTGAACCTGAGCCAAGGAAATCAGTGGGTCAAAGCACTATTATGATGCACCCTGCTTCTCGGATTGAGAAGAGTCCATGGATGAGTTGGACCCTGAAATAAATCAATACCACTGGTCTTTTAGGAGAAGTAAGGGGTAGGTGTTCCAGGTTAGAAGGAAAGCATAAGCAAGAGTTTGCACATGACTGTGTTTATCCATCCCTATGACAATCTATGCACAAGGGCAGGCAGTGGGCAAAGGGGGCAAAGGGATAGGTGACCCAGGAACGTGTATCAAGTGCCAGCTTTGAGAGCACATGTTCAACTCCTATACTTTTGGAGTTGAACAAAATAGTCACTACTGACCCTTGGCCAGTGAATCCTGCTAACTGTGCATATATCAGTAGAGAATGTCCAGTGTATTTGCTTAGACTCTGTGGTCTGAATCTGAGCACAGGTCACTCACAGGTAGAGATTTCACCTCCTTTAGGGAAGGTTTCCTTTTTATAGATCAGGCCAAAAGCCACTTACTTAATTGCATCAAGGACTAATAAACGTCAGTGTCCAGTGAGACCCTGATCTCCAGGCACTCACCTTCTCTTAGTAGAAAATAATAGTTTTCAGAAGGGCATTTTTAGGAGGGATCCTTTCTTCCTCAGTATTTAGTGGACACCAACTTTGAGAGCAGAAGGATAAGCAAGGCATCATCCCTGCCCATAAGAAAACTCCACTCACAGTCTTTCATGTAGTATCAGAACAAGACACCAATTTTATTGACCAACTAGGGAGTGGACTTGTTAAACTCAACACTGGGACTTATGTTACCAAACTAAGCGCCGTTTGTATGTGTGCATGTGTGTGTATGCATGTGTGTATGCATGTGTGTATGCATGTGTGTGTGCATGTGTGCATGCCTGTGTGTGTATGCATGTATGTGCACGCATGTGTGTGCGTGTGTGTGCATGTGTGTATGCATGTGTGTGCATGTGTGTGTGCTTGTGTGGGTATGCATGTGTGTGTATGCATGTGTGTGTGCATGTGTGTGTGTTCATGTGTGTGTACACATGTGTGTGTATGCATACATGTGCAGATGAGAACAGATGAAGGAAAAGTGATCAGAGGTTGGGTAGAGATGAAGTGATAATGACAGTTCATAAATCAACCAGTGGCTGGTGGTGGCAATAGCTTCAAGGACTGAACGCAGAAGCAGAAACTATATTTAGGTTATGCCTTTTATTGTAGATGCTTTGCAAAAAAGCATAGATTTCCTTCATACATCACTGGCCTTTTTCTCTGGCTTTTCTCTTCCTTATATGTAAGTAATCTTTGGAACAACAAATATTTAAGACCCATCTCAAAGTTTTTCCAAGATTGAGCTTTGATGTGATTGGCCTGCTACTTACAAACACAAGGAAGCTCCTTATTTCATCAGCCATTTATTTGATCTTCTTTCTTAGTCCTCTCCAGGACAGTACTCATAAGGAGACAGTATTCCTGAAGGCCCTTTATGGCCATATGAAGAGAAATTTCTCTGCAGACTCGGTTCTGCGTACACACATCGTTCCTAAAATGGAATGCCAGCAATGTTGCCTAAAGCAACCCGACACACACAACAATATGTGTATTCATTGGAACATTAAACAGTGAGACAATCCTACAGCACAGCCTTTCAATCTGTAGATTACAAGCCCATAGAGCCTAGCATCACCCTCTACCCCCAGAAAATGCATTTTACTGTGCATTTTGTGGCAAAGCGTATGACAATTATCACCCAAATCCATAATTAGCAAGTGGTAACACATAGGCAGATAGATCCACTTATGGTGACATCTCTGACAGATTGACATCACCCCCCCCACCCACTCACCTTCAAAAACCCCTGCAAGGCTCTTCATTTTAAATGTGACCACGCTCAAACACAATGCTGGCAAGCCTAGTCTCGTGTTCGTGGAGCGGGGAGGGGGTTATAAAAGCAACATGTTCACACAAGTATGCAGAGCCCATGCATAAACCATTTGGTTTTGCAATTAAAAACAGGTTTGACTTCCTTCTGCAACAGTAAGACAACGTCAAAGCAACAATCATCCCGAAAATTTTCCCTTGTGAATTCAAATGAACTGTGAGTGTTGGGGTTCTCTTTGTTTGCATGTGCATGCCTTGAGAATGAGTTTTTGGAAGGGTTCAACGTGTTTCTTTTTGGGGTAGTGCCGCTAAGGTGTGTGTTGAATCACAGCTACCAGATGGGTCTCAGTTACACTCACCATTCCGGGTTCCTTAGATACAGGGTTAGCGCGTTTGGATTTATCCCATGAGGCTTATTACTGCAGGAAAACTAACTCTGCAAGATCCATCCCTTTGCCCTAGAAAATAATCACTCGTCTGGAAGATCTGCGTGCAATCCACCCTTGTAGACTGGACCTCAGTTTCACAGGGACTAAAAACACAGATGTGCTTCCTACTGGGAAATGTAGTAAACTTGACTACAATGACAGCTAATTATATCTTTATTGTTGTCATTCTTGAATGATGCATTGAACGATTAGATCCTATGATATTGAGAGAAATCTCTACCTTAAAGCCAAAATCCTACACTGTACAAGGAAGGGCTGAGGAGGATGTTGTAAAAGCTGATCCTAGTTCCAGGGAACTCACCCATTTTCTACAAGGTCGAAGATTACTTCCATTTTCCTTTCTCTTATTCTTTTTCCATTCAATGAAATCTAAAGAAATATTGCCTCTCATTTCAGTGTTTATTGTCAAAATATTAGTTCGAATTTTCTGCCATATTAAAAAAAATGCAAAGTAGCCAGTCCTTATGCATGTGTCAAAACTGTCAGAGCCTGGGCGACACTGCGTTTGAAGAGATCGGAGGAATAGAATTGGTCGACAGCACCCTCAACCCATCCTTTGATGTACAAGGAAAGTTCTGTGAAAAGACAATCTATTAGGAATGTCAAATTTTGAATGATGATGATGATAATTAAAATTAATTAAAAGAGAGGCAGGCAAAAAAGAACAATTAATCTCAGTGCAGTATACTTGTTCTAAAAGATATCGTGGAATGAATTTGCCTCTATTTAATTTATTAAAGCCTCACCAACTTCCTCTTAAGAAAGTTTAGTTTATTGGTGTTTCTCTGGAATTATCTTATCTTACAATATCACCATCAAAAGTTGTTCAGTAAAATAATCTCTAAAATGTAGGTCAACTTTTATTGTATCATTCTGAAATTCATTATTTGAGATAAATATAAAATCTTCATGATGTGTGAAGTAAGTAAAAATATTATTGACACAAAGTAAGATACACTAATACATATTAATAATATGTGTAGTTGCATTTAAAAATTCAAAAATTCCTTTAACCTATTTTGTCCTACATTTTACCTTTATATAAAAGCAAAATTCACACACATAATTGTATATTTCCCCAAAATACATGTTTTGATTGCTTTTGATCTATGGACTAGATGAATAGGAAAAGAGAAATGAAATTTTTCTAAATATGAATTTTTATTTTTGCTCTGATAAAGAAAATTGATTTTCTCAATTAACAAGTTATTAACAATAAAAATATTTTCAATATTTGTTAATTATACATATTGGAGATTTTTTATTGACATTGAACTCTCATTTGCTGGACTGTTTGTTTTCTAACCTTCTACATAAAAAGCAAATCATAAAAAGCAGTTTTAAATTTAGTTTAACTAAGGCAGAAATAAATTCAACTTTTAACATCACAAAAATAACATAATTCTATAACAAAGTCAGACTTCTAAAAATAAATGTATATGATAATGAAAACAATTTTACAAAGCTTTATGTAATTTGAATTTTTTCCTCCATTTATCAAAACATTGCTTCTTATTGAAAATATTTTTTAATGGGCAAAAAACTACTATCACTTAATTCAAATATTTATTGGAGAAGACAGACTATCCGTGCTTTCTACAAACTTATAAATTTTACTAGAAGAGCTACTTATTTAGGTTTTTTTAAAAAACTAATTTAGAGTTAATAACTCCGCATCCTAACAACTATGTATCTGAAGTGTCGTAAAAGAAAGAGGGGAATGAAGGGGTTATTAGGTCTTTAAACTCATGTTTTCAAATGCCCAATAAATGATGCAATTGTGACTAAAGAAAATTTTAAGTTGGAGATGGTTAAATAAAGAAATATTCAGAACTCACATAGAATTGTGATGAATAGTTTTTGTGAGAGTTTAAATAGGCCAAACGTAAAGGATTGCTTATTGGAAGGGGGCTGAAGAATCAGAAAGTTATTAAAGAAAATTCTTAGATCTTAATCATGAGCTTGTATTTCAGTAAATTAAACACCTTTCGTGTAAAGGATAGATGTACACAAGTCATTATATCATTACGTTAATTTGTCACCTATCCGTACTGAAAAATCATATTGTGGGATTTATTCCCTACAACCAGAATTACATGGTAGTTTTTTAAAGTTTGGTGTTGTTTAGCTTAGGTTTGAAGCAATACATTCATCCTTATGAGTTGTAGAATCGACTTTCCCAAATCTGCCACAAATTGCATTTCTGAGGAGGTTTTTTAATAGAAACAGAATGAAATGAAAGCACCTGCCTGTTGAAACCGCATCACTGAAGCTGCTCATAGCACATCAAATATGAAGGAGCAGGCAAGTTCCCCCTTTTCTCCCTGTGGGTTAAAGTAAGGCACTGAGCTTAAAAGTGGGATTCTGTCTCTCCTCTTTGCGTTTCTGCTTGTACACGTCCCATAAAAACATGACTGAGAGCACAGACCCGCTCCACAGGTGTGTCGTGGAAGCCGCTAGTAAAAAATGATTTTAAAACATTTGGAAACTGCCAAGCTCTTGAGAAAATGCTTATTAAAGACCAATAAAATTGTGAAAATTGAGGAGAAAACATACAGTAAACTTTTTTGGTGTGCTTTAAAGAAGGCAGTTTCGTCTCCAGCCACGTGGGCTTGGCTGTGGTAAACCCAGGCAAGAAAAACAAGCTTGTCCATGATTTCCTAATGAAGGGCTAGAGCGTTGAGAACAACAGTTCCATATTCACTAAGTCACCTATGTAGATATAGCCATTTTCACCCGTAGCCACCATAATCCAGAATTTTACAAGTGATTGAAAATTCTGAAAACACTCCCAGACAGTGTCCATATTATCAATAATAAACGAAGTAGGAGTACTAGCAACTGAAATTAAAAATGGTCATTGGGTCTATTTCTGCCAAGTACCTGGACCATGAGGCAAGTGAAAGAGCGAATTTGGTCATTTTAACAACCAGTCTGGAATTGTTTCATCAATAGCAACTGTAAGGAGAATCAGCGTTGCACGGTCTTATAGTTCCTAATACTGCAGATTGACAATATGCTCCTAAAAACACACAGTTCTGCAAGGACCAAAAGGAAAGATGAATTTTCTTCCAATGTTATGGCATTTGTGTAGAGTGTTTCATTCTTTATTTTAAACATTATTTTTGCCCAACTCAGTTGATTCGTACATTCTTGGAAATGAGATCATCATGCAGAATTAGCTGATTCTGGGCTTTCCTCAATGACACTATTTTCAAATCTGCTTGATCCTAAGAATCTCCTGTGTACTGCCTTAGACCTAAAGGGCAAACTCTCTAATGAAAATTCTGAACACAGGCCTTTGTTAAGCACTCTGTTTTTTAAAGACACCCCAGGTGAGGATCAAACAAGTTTGGGAAATCCAGCTGAAGTTTGTGACTCCCCACTTAATTGAAACAAATTCAATACTGACAACACAAAATACCCAAGAAGAATAGAGAAAGTAGTCTTCATTGCATAGCTCCAAGAAGCATGGTGTTCTTTCTCCTTAGAGACTTTCTGAGTTCTGTTATGTAGATATAGATGAGCACAATAACCAGCAGTTGGTGCTCCATTTAAACTCTCAAGCACTATACAAACTCTCTTTTTTTGTGTGACAGAGTCTTGCTCTGTCACCAAGGCTGGAGTGTAATGGTGCCATCTCGGCTCACTACAACCTATACCTCCTGGGTTCAAGTGATTCTCCTGGGTCAGTCTCCCGAGTAGCAGGGACTACAGGTGTGTGCCACCAGGCCTGGTTAATTTTTGTATTTTTAGTAGAGACAATATTTTCACCATGTTGGCCAGGCTGCTCTCAAACTCCTGACCTCAAATGATCCACCTGCCTCAGCCTCCCAAAATGCTGGGATTACAGGTGTGAGCCACCGTACCTGGTTCACAAACATTTTTAAAAGCCATCTCAAAAGCTTTAGAGGAGTATCTAGGTTAAAAATTGTAACTCAAGAACTTCAAACATAGCAGTCAAAAATTGTTAAATAATGTTAAGCTAAAGGAAAAGCATTATCTTCTAATGATATGTAATTATCCAATAACTATTTGACATTTTTTGGTATCAATCCCAACATAATGAATTGAATATGTCATATGGATTTGAGTCTAAGCAAAGTGTGCATTCTTGTAGAATAGCCTTGCAAGAACGCAACTTCTAAAGATAAGAGCTTATAACATAGGTTGCTTTGAGGGAGATGAAATAGCCCAGAGTCACAAAAATACAGTGCTTTGTTTTCTGAATTACTGTTTTATATTGAAAATAATATTCATTATAGAGCCAAAAATGCCTAAAAATAGCATATAAAAATTACTTTGTTTCACTCTTTGATTGAGAAAACTGCAACCAACTACACCACACACCATGGTGATTAATAACTCTGATTTATTATAGAGAACATGAAATCATCCAGGCCTTCTATCCACTAGTTTCCATAATAAACAAGTTTAAAAAACAGCATCAGTACAAGGAGGAGGTCGGTTCATAAAAATTTCACGTAATACAAGTTTCTCTAAACTAATAGGTCTCATAAGTCAAATGTAGCTTCTCATTCCCCATCTCTACCAAATAGGCATAAAGTGGAAGTAGTGGGGTGTAGATGAATAGATTTTTCTCTCAATATGGAATTAATATTCTAGATATTTTGCCCAGGGAAGTCTTCTGAATACATTGTTACTAGCACTCCTCATAGTAATTCTCTACTTTTATGAATAAAAAAAGATAGTAATATTTAATAAATCAATAGTTTCACATTACCTTCTTCCAAATGGAGAAACCGAGGCCCCGGGAGCTGACTCTGGTCACAGCAGCTGTCAGGTATTTTCAGATGAATGAAGCTGATCGGTATCACAGAAAGACCTAGTAACGATTATGCAGAGAATAGAAATTACTAGAGTTTTATCTGCATATCCGAATAAATAGTTGTCGTTTTCATAAAACTTCACAAGGGAAAAGCCATTATGAATGATTTTTTTTTTTTTTTTTTTGAGATGTCTCGCTCTGTCACCCAGGTTGGAGTACAGTGGCGCGATCTCTGCTCACTGCAAGCTCAGCCTCCCGGATTCGCGTCATCCTCCTGCCTCAGAGTAGCTGGGACTACAGGTGCCCGCCACCACACCTGGCTAATTTTTTGAATTTTTAGTAGAGATGGGGTTTCACCACTTTAGCCAGGATGGTCTCGATCTCGTGACCTCGTGATCCGCCCGCCTCGGCCTCCCAAAGTGCTGGGATTACAGGCGTGAACCACTGCGCCCGGCCCATTATGAATGATTTAATGCAAAAGAAATGAAATAAAATTTTCATCTCCAGAAATTTTAGTGACTTTGACTGCAGTGGTAGCCCATGCAGTAGATCATTTCTTGTCCTTTGACTTAGCTTAAATGCCCCAAAGGAGATCCTAAGAGCTATACGATATTTCACTTTGGAATCAGATCTATTCGCTTTGGAATCAGATACTTGGAACGGTGAGCAGGTGACCTGAAAACTCGGCGATAAATTCAACCTTGGCCGTTGGCATCTATGTCACCTGTGTGTCATCACTGAACATTTCCAAACACTGGCTTTAAAATTAAGAGCCTGGAAAAATGCACATATGATATTCATGGGTTGAAGTCAATTGCATTGATTGAACTCTGTTTCCAAACGGGGAATAAAAGAAGACATAGCTGCCGCTCCAATGTTTCCCCCTCTCTCTAGACAGAGGGTTACATTTTTAGACCTCCCGGGAGCCTCATTCATTGTGAACATAAATGTTCACCCTCGAGCTATGCCTGCCTCTTTCTCCTTTGCCGGGATTTGGCTGTGGGAGAGAGGGAAGAGAGACCAGACTACAATCCAAGAATCTTCCTCTTCTCTTCTCATCTTTCTAGCCTCAGCCCTACCATGTCCTGGTGTGAACAAGGTCATGTGTAACTCGGTGAGAATTTACAGACAAGAGTGTCACTTCTCCTGGGTTCCCAAGAAAAACAAACCTAGGGTTGCTCCTTGTGTGAATGTGTGAATAGCCCAGTTTATGACACATCACGTTATTAGCACAAGAGGAGGGCTGAATCCCAAACGGGGCCGGCACTGCCTCCTCCTTTTGTTGACAGAAAAAAAGTATAGTTACTGGCAACCACTCAGCCCCTGCCAATGGGAAGCTGTCCTGATGTTGCTGGGCACAGACGCACGTGAGAAAGAGGTCAAGGCGTACAGAGACCTATTGAGAAGCCTGTTATGATATGTAGGAGACTGTTGCAAGGAGAAACATCAGCATAAGATACAGTCCAGACTGCTCATCTCACAAGTAAATAAGATTCACACATGAGAAAGTCTTTGCCCCAAAAGCAAAAAAAAAAAACCCTGACATGCGAGGGTTATGTGTCTTAAGTAATCACTAAAGCAATAAATACATTCTATGTGATTGCTCAGAAAGTAAGATCGCAAGTTCCTAAGATGACTAGGATAGAAATAAATCAGATTTTGAACAGTTCAACATCTGAGGGAGTTTGGAGGTGGGTAAATAATTACTTCTGATGTAAGAATTTGCTCTGACATCTCGTTTGTGACTCTCCTTAATTCATTTAAAATACTTTCTAACCGAGGAAAACCTGAGAGGTGAGATCATCATAGAGGAAAGGGCAACAGAAACAAACATTAAAAGATATTTTCTTGTGTTAGGTTTTTAAATTTTGTTTGGTTTGATTTATTTCTTCCCTGTCAGAATGTTCGATGCTGAATTTGCTAACTTCTATAGAAAAAAATGAAGCGGGATGTCTCAGAAGTCCCTGAGTGCACTGAATAATTACACTCTGTTTTTCTTACTATACCATTCCAATATTACAGCAATGGTAATTCTAACAAGTCGGTACAGATTCATCAAAACAAAGTTAATGAAGAAGTGGAGACTACATTCAACTTGTCATTTTTTTAATGTTTCTTTGTTATGTGCAGCCATTTTAGCCCAAACTTTCTCCACTATTCTCTACGTGTTACTTACATTGATTTAATGCATTTAGACAATTTATCTACCATACATTTTTCACAATTCAGGGCTGACAGGAATTATCGGGTTAAAGCTGACAATTGAAAAGTTAAAGCTCTTTAACCTTTGTGGCAGATGAACACCTACACATTTGTCGCTGCCTATAATGCCTGTGTTACCAAAGTTGTTTCGATGGCTATTTATTGTAAGAAAATAGAAGAGCTGATTATCCAAAATTCAAAAGAGGAGTTGAGGAAATGAAGAAGTGAAGGAGGAAGGAATGGGAAGAAGGGGGAGGTAAGAAGGGAGAGAAGAGGGAGAAATGGAAAGAGAGATAAAGAGAGGAAGGAAGGAAGGAAAAAGAGAAAGAAGGAGAAAAAGAGAAAAGAAAGAAAGAGAGAGAGAGAAATAAAGAAGGAAAGAAAGAAAGAAAAAGAAAGAAAGACAGAAAGAAAGAAAGAAAGAAAGAAAGAAAGAAAGAAAGAAAGAAAGAAAGAAAGAAA
>NW_012101476.1:6966503-6972168 GCF_000951045.1 Mandrillus leucophaeus
AAGGAAGGAAGGAAGGAAGGAAAGAAGGGGAGAGAAAGAATGAAAGAGAAAGAATGAACGAACAGAACAGTAAGCGTCTATTGTTGCAGAGCTCTGTCTTGGCTTGTCATGGAGATATTTCACTTGACTGAAATAAGCTTGCAATAAAGTTATAACATCAGTTACCTCAACAACAAGCCTGCCACCCACACAACCTTGCCATTCAAATGTCTTGCTCATTTTTCTCCTTACATTATTATGATCAGCCTCTTAGTCAAGTCTCAGTTTGACTAACCTATTGCCATGGGCTACTAGTTGGTCAATTTTCATCGTATTTAACAAAAGCAATGAAATGGCCCTGGAAGCTCCTGTTGTTTCCACTCCTCTCACAACCTTGACGAGATAATCCAGCTAATCAGCTGTCTGAGATTGGGGGGCCCTTTAGGACCACAGGCTCTTTTTCTTTAGTACTTCCTTTTATAACGAAGGGATATGTTCTCAATGGCAACTGAACATTCAAAATGCAACAAGGCATGTATTAAAGAATGTATTTTCCCTTGTTCACATTTACATTTGGAAGAGGGACATTCCAGTAGCTTGGAAGGAACTGGGGAACCAAACCTGTGAATTAAAGTAAAAATAACCTACTTAACATGTTGCTTACCGTATACCAAATGCAGTTCTGAGAACGTGGCTCACGTGAACTCGTTTCACCCTCATCACAGTTCATTGAGGAGGGTGCTAGCCATAATTTCCCATTTTATAGACCAGACCATGAAAGCACAGAGAAATTAGTTGCTGTGTCCCAGTTCACAGAGCAGGGAAGTGGCATGGTCAGAATTGAAAGCCAGGAAGTTGGATTCTAGAGATCCACACTCTTAATCCCATGCTCCACTGAAAACAATAAAGGTATATTGTTTAATAAAATTTTGGTGCATTCAGCACATTTGTAAAATCGGATCCAATAGAAATTCTAAATACAAAAGAGGTGTGGGAAAAACAGACTCGAGGAATGATTTTCCAAAATCCACATTAAATTCTGAGAATCTGAATCCATGTATCAAATTTTCTATGTCTAAAGCCTCCTTCGAAAAAAATGTGGGCCAGGCGCGGTGGCACACGCCTGTAATCCCAGCGCATTGGGAGGCCAAGGCGGGCGGATGATCTGAGGTCAGGAGTTCGAGACCAGCCTGGCCAACATGGTGAAACCCCACCTCTGCCAAAAATACAAAAATTAGCCAGGAGTGCTGGAGCACACCTGCAATCCCAGCTACTCAGGAGACTGAGTGGGGAGAATAGCTTGAACCTGGGAGGCAGAGGTTGCAGTGAGCCGAGATCGCGCCACTGCAGTCCAGCCTAGGCAACAGAGTGAGACTCTGTCTCAAAAAAAAAAAAAAAAATATGTTTCATAGCCAAGAAGGATTGAGTCCTGGTTTCCTCATCCTTATAGTGGAAACAACACAGCCCTCCTTTTACAGTCTTTGGTATGATTACGATAATGTATGCAAAGCCCCCAGCATAGAGTTTGATGTATGGTAGATGATCGATAAATAGCAACTACTATTTATAACTGTTATTGGAGCGCTTCCCCCCGTGTTCCCCACTATCAGATGTATCTTGCATTTAGGTGCCTCCTCTCACTTCACAAAGCAAATAAATGTTCCCACTCTCCCATCAAAACAAACCGCAATGCTATGAAATGATATCTTGAACAGAACTCCAATTGGAAAATAGCGAATACATCAGCTAGTGCTCCGTGGACTTAATTATCAGGTTTCAAGGTGAACATTTGTATGTGATGGTGAAAGTTATTTTAGAAAGATCTATTAGAGCAGATACAGAGATGGAAACTTGGATAGGCACACTGGCTGAAAGAAGACAGTTACAGCCATGTAGTTATAATTAGATAAGGCACCTCCAAATACATGCATGAATCAGCCACTGAACTCCTGAAGGTTGGGAACCATCCGAGCATGTGTCTACAGAGGATTCCTCTCCTGCAGGCTGATTCTCTCTCTCTCTCTCTCTCTCTTTCTGCTAACTTCAGAGAAGGAGAGCAGGTAGACAAAGCACGTGATGGAATGCGGTTCCCAGGCTTGCACAGGAAGTGGCCTGGACTGGTCTACGTGCTGCTGTACCCAAGTATCTGCCCCATTGCCCTGGCCAGGACTTCCTGTTCTGCGTTGTTAACAGATTTGAAGTCCCACCGCCAGGAGTCACAGAGCAGAAGCCCTAGATTCCAGGGACAATGAGAGAGGGTGTTTTACATACTGTTGATACATGGAATATAAAATTAATTACAGCGCAAATGGCAAATGGTTACACATTACCTAATTCACACATCCTGATTTCTGTTTGCTACTACCATTGACCACAACTGAGACAGACAAAATTTGCATGTAAATAGTCGGTGACCACCAGAGATCTAATACAGTGGGCACACATGTATGTATGTGTTTGTAAAGACATGTACAAATTCAGACACATGCATTCATACATGTGGACACACGCATATATGTATGTATGCATATGTGATCAAATAAATGCTCTACTGGAAATCTTTGCAAAATTGTAACACCAGTAAATGAAGTCTAAAGAAATACGCATTACTGATGCAAAATGCTGATTTGCCAAAATGAAACCTTGCAGAGTTGCAAACTTAAATGAAATTTTTATCAACAGCAGTAATTATCCTGTACAGTAGAGAGCTTCTGAGCTATTCATAAAAGCTTCTGAGGAAATTTTTTTTTTTGAAATAGACCTTCCTCAGAGCAGTTTTGGGGTCACAACAAACAGAGGACACAGAGATTTCCCATATGCTCCCTGATCCCTTACACCCGCAGTCTCCCCAGTTAACAATATCTACCACTAGAGTGGTCTGTTTGTTACATGGATGAACCGACACTGACATACCGTCATCATCCAGAGTCCACAGTGCACATGAGGGCTCTCTCTTCGTGTTATACAGTCTGTAGGTTTGGGCAAATGTACAATGGCATGTGTCCATCACTGTAGTATCATACAGAATAGTTTCAATACCTGGAAGTCCCCTGCGCCCCACCTGTTCCTCCCTTCCTTCCCCAACCCCTGGCAACCACAGATCTTTTGACTGTCTCCATAGTTTCGCCTTTCCCAAAATGTCACATAGAGTGCAACCTTTTCAGATGCATTTCTTTCACTTAGTAATATGCACTTAAGGTTTTTCAGTGTCTTTTGGTGGCTTGATAGCTTATTTCTTGTTAGCGCTGAATGATATCCTGTTGTCTGGATGGATCACTATTTACTTACCCATTCATCTACTGAAGGGTATCTTGATTGCTTCCAAGTTTTGGCAATTATGAATAAAACTTCTGTAAACATCTGTGTGCAGGTTTTTGTGTGGACTTAATTTTTCAACTCCTTTGGACAAATACCAAGGTGCATGAGTGCTGGATCCATGGTAAGGATATATTTGGTTTTAGCCAGTCATAGTGGCTCATTCCTATAATCCCAGCGCTTTGGGAGGCTGAGGTGGGAGGATCGTTTGAGCCCAGGAGTTTGAGACCAGCCTGGGCAACAAAGCAAGACCTCATCTCTTAAAAAAAAAAAAAAAAAAATTTAAAAGTATGTGTAGATTTGTAAGAAACCACCAAACTGTCTTCCTAAGTGGCTGCAAATGGACCACTTTACATTTCCATACGCAGTGAATGAGGGCTCAGTGTTCTGGATTTTAGCATCTCTAACAGGTTTGTAGTGGTTTATCATGGTTGTTTTAATTTGCATTTCCCTGAGGACAGATGACATGGACCGCCTTTTATATGCTTATTTGCCATCTGTAGATCTTTGGTGAGGTGTCTGTTCAGAACTGCAGGCTATACCATTTACTTTATCTCTGACAAATAAGTGTATAGGGTTGACACAGTAAAGCAGACACTTAAGACAACCCCTACTGAGACAACCTCAGAAGAGGGAGAAGTCCTGATACAAATCCTGCCTTTACTTTTTAAAATTTGATTAAAAAAAAAAAAAAGGTAGTAATTTGAGAGGTCTTCAATCACAAGGCTTTGGAAAAGACTGAAAAGTCTTAATTGACTGCTGATAAATGTTTGATTAGAAATATCCTCTTAAAAATGTTTAAATTTACTCACCTAATAAAAACTTTGACACACTGATTTTGGCTTCTCATTATGAAGCTAATCCTCAGGATGGTTTCTCCTGGTATTTTCTTTCTCAAATTTTCATTGGTCATTTTGCAAAGAGCAGAATTCCAAACAGCCAAAATCCCATCTAATCCTTTAATCACCTGTAGTAAAAAGCACTATAACGTGGTATAAAGAAAGAGTGAGGGGGGATATTAGGTGATTTGACAGATAACTTTGGGAAGTTTGTAAACCAGCATGATTGTGTATTGTGTGTGTGTGTTTGTGTGCATATGTGTGTGTGTGTGTGTTTGTGTGTGTGTAGTGACACCGGATTTAGACATCAAGGCACAGTTTACAACTCCTAGGCTGATAATCTCGTCTGGCCTGAATTCTCATCTTTACACTTCACTGATTTCTGATTTCCTGATTGGCCTCAGGCAAGTCACTTCCAGTTGCCCACAGTGGTTACAATGGCCCTGCTCAACCAGGCTGTGTGGATTTGAGCTCTCTCTCAACTACTTATGAACCGTGTAACTTTGGGCAAGTTAGTTAACCTTCTTGTGCCTCTGTTTTCTCATCTGTGAAATGAGCGTAGCAATCTCTAGTCCACAGAGCTGTGATGGCAGGGAGGGGGGAGTGAATGAGATCATGCGTGTACAGTATTGCTTCGACCATCATAAGTACTCAATAAATATTGGCCATTGTTATTAGCTGAATCACAGTTTCTCATATACTGCATGAGAGGGTCGGACCAAGTGACCTCATGAATTCTTTTGGTCAGTCTTCAGGAAAACCCTATCATATGGAATACAACTGATTACCCAACCTCCCAAAATCCTTGCAGCCACAGAGCCCTCATCAGATTTTATTTACCAAATCTCATCCACCACACTGCTAGTTGCACAGGCTTCATTGATTCCTATTTTACATGCAGTTCTAACAACTGCATTTACTCGATTTCTCAGACTACAGCAAATCAGATGCCCAAATTAGGAAGGAGAAAGAATGCTGGAAGAAAAATGCGTTGGGAGCCAGAGTGATTGCAAATTGTCCGGCATTAGGGAAAGACAGACTAAACAATTGCTATCACAGAATAATGTACCTGTGCACAACCAGGATGCCAAGTCACTAAAAACTTTTGAAGTACATTTAGTGTATTGCTTAAGGCAGTGATCAATTTGAAAACTATTTGTATCAAAAATTATTAGCATGTGATAGGCTCGGGGATGATCAGTTTCTGGTTGCTTTTCTCATGGGAAAAATGTCCCTGGTTGTTGTTCAGGTCTCTCCCAGACTTGCTGGCCCTCTCTGGTCTCTCCTGGTGGGGCCTCCCTGCACCACACTGACTGGGGTAGGGCTGTGCAAAACAGTTCTGTCCCAATAGGAAAGCTGACATGAGATTACAGAGTAACAACCCAGGGAGCCAGCACTGATACAGCACTGCTGTTGTGTGTACGTCTCACTTCAAACTCCAGCCACATTCATGCTTACACCTCAATGGTAAGCGTGAGTTTACCATTAGAGTTTACTATCTATTATTTACTATCTATTTACTATTAGTGCCA
>NW_012101476.1:6972844-6974358 GCF_000951045.1 Mandrillus leucophaeus
TATGTAACAAACCTGCGCGTTGTGCACATGTACCCTAGAACTTAAAGTACAATAATAATAAAAACATATATATCAAGAAAGAAATCTCTTCACTCAGAATTACTGTTGGTCCATTGTGGTTGAAAGATTGTTTATGTAGTTCAAGTCGAAATCTTTATATTACCTGTATTATAGGACCCAGACCTGTTAGAAGAAGAAGAAAAAAATAGTGTTTTAAAAAGACAGTTCCCCAGATTGGTTACTCTGGATGATTTAATTTAACTTCATGCTGGACTAGAATGAAGCGTATCCTGCCAAAGAATTCACATGTGTTCTGAATGTGGAAATTAGCTCTTCCGTGGAATCAGAAGGATTTGCAATTTGTATAAATGAATGTTACTTTTACTCAGTTTACTCTCAAAACAGTGCCTGACTCAGTTGCACCAAGTAATACTGAAACCTTTGTCTAGTTGGAAAGTACTCGCCTTTCCAAGAAGAACCGCAGAGCTCTTTTGAGACCATGAAATGTGTTTCCTGATAAGCGTCTCAGGATCTATGCTAGCACAGGTAATGCATTTTTCTTTTCACTGCTCAGAACTCATTTATCCTGATTAGAAGTTTTTGGCACACGTCGAATATTACATAATCAGACGTCGGTACAGAAGCCTTTAGCCTCTTCTCACCGTTCAGGCTAAGCCATCGCCAATGTGGTAACATCACTGATATCTCCAGGAGATAACCCAAAGTTGTCTACTGGCTATATAATTTGTCAGACATGAATGGTGACTAGAGCTATCAGTAAACGTACAGTATTTTTTGTCATCTTTTTCTGATAGTGGTTTTGATAAGATTTAAAGTAGCCTCAGCTTTAGCTTCCTTAAGTACTGGGATGTGTGTGTGCTTTAAACAGGTGGCTTAAAATGTCGGATGCCATCATCTTCTCTAACTGTAAGCCAAAGAATTGCCACATTTTCTGACTTCTTTTGTCAGTTTTTGACATTTGCTTTCCCTTGTTGGAAAAAGTTGTCTTTTTCAATGTGTTAGTACTTGATCCATTGAATGCAATGAGAGCTAACCTCAAGGAAATTCTCAGTAAAGTCCCCAAAGAAGGGAGGTTCTCCATTAGCAGATGAAACATTCTCCAAAGATCCTCAGCAGGTTGCTTTTTGAAAACCTCAGCAATTTAGTAGAAAACAGCACATCAATTCTATGTTTAACTTTTATTACTTAAATGCAGTTGATTTCTAATAGAGGGGGACGGAAGATTTTCCCTCATTGTGGTTAGGAAACTGAACAACAAAATGAGATTAATTTTTAACAAATGAATCAATCAGTACATGAAGTTTCAGAAATCTTCCACTGAATTAACCATGTGATTTTTTAAAAACTAATCTTGGCAAAGCATGGTGGCTTACGCCTGTAACCCCCAGCACTTTGGGAGGCCAAGGCGGGCAGATCGCTTGAGGTCAGGATTTCGAGACCAGCCTGGCCAATCTGATGAAACCTCATCTCTACTGAAAAATAAAAAAACTAGC
>NW_012101476.1:6976958-6978758 GCF_000951045.1 Mandrillus leucophaeus
TATTTTTATGCCCATTTAAAGAGAAAAAGAAAAAAAAGAAGCTAAGTGATGCTAAGTGTTTAATCCAACATCACAGAAACCATAAATATGCCGGGGCCCAAACTGGAATCCAGGCTTCTGCCTCCCGCACCAGTGCTTTTCTACATGGTTAAGATCATTCCTGCACTGCAGATTTCCATTGTACACACAGAGGAGAAGGCAAAACAAGTGGACACACCTTTCCTCACACTCTTCTAGCAGCTTTAGAATGTCTGCAATGACCTTTTCAACAGCAGGTGATAGAAAGCTCCAACATCAACTAGCTTAAATCTCAAGGAAATGTACTATTTCACATAACTGCAAATTCAGAGAGTGAAAGGAGGACTCCGGGCTCAGTATGATGGTCAGCACAATCATGTCAACAAAGGCTGTGTTTCTTTCTGTCTTACCTCCCTACAGGCATCAAGTTCACCTTAAGGTTGGTCACTCTCACGGTCATCAGGTGGCTGCCCATGGCAATTAAAACTACAAAGCTCTCTTGTTAATGTCTGGCTGGAGCAAGAGAGAAAGCTCTCCCTCAAGCACTGGGTGTAGGTGCCCCCATCAGTCTGTTGGGTCTACTACTATAGACCTACCCCTGGGCCAATAAGAGAAAACAGAGAAGTGCCTGCACTTACTGTCCCAGATTAAGCATGATCTGCTCCCACAGTGTAGAAGGAAGTCATCTGCTCCTTAGTCATCAGAGGGAAGGGTGAATGTATAATTAGGTTCTTAATTAATGAGTACAGGAGCACAGGTGTTGGGTGGATAACCAACAGTATTCACCATGTGAATAATTCGCTACGGAATTATTGCAGCGCATTTCCATTTTTAGTCCACCTGCATTCTCCTTCACCAAAGCATTGATTTCAGGCAATTACTGAAATAAAAATTGTGACGACAGCAGGCAAAGACATTTGCTCACACATTGTTTTTATGTCTTTTGTGACTTTATTATCTTAACTTAAAATCAAGCATGAAGCCCTTTCAACATTTCCTGTGAAATAGAAGAAAGGCAATGAGCATTTTTATAAATCCAAGTTTTATTGAAAGAAATCAACCTGGAAAACAGATAGATTTGATTTTCCTAAAAACACAATTTAATGGTACAGAGCCATTTGATTGAGAAGAAATACATAAAATAAAATTGGAAGCATGATATGATGGGGAAAATTTAAGGCTAAAAATTAGGGGAACCTCTGTTGTTGATCTACCTCTGTCACCAACGAATTATATGTCCATGAGTAACTCATTTAGAACTAAATCAGTGGTTGCAAACTGGCAGCCCACAGATCAGAACTGGTCCAAGATGTGATTTTTTTTAGTTTTTTATTTTTTTTATTTTTATTTTTATTTTTATTTTGCTAGCACAAAAGATTCAGTTGTATCTCAGATAACCCTATTGTTAGTAGCATAAGAAAATTTCTGAAAATAAACACAGCCACCAAAACTCTAGAGGCCAGATACCAAAGGTTCAAAGTCACTTACAATGAAAATATACATACAAGTTATCCCAGAGCCAAGTGTGGCGATTCCTCAAGGATCTAGAACTAGAAATACCATTTGACCCAGCCATCCCATTACTGGGTATATACCCAAAGGATTATAAATCGTACATAAAGACATATGCACACGTATGTTTATTACGGCACTATTCACAATAGCAAAGACTTGGAACCAACCCAAATGTCCATCAAGATAGACTGGATTAACAAAATGTGGCACATATACACCATGGAATACTATGCAGCCATGAAAAAGGATGAGTTCATGTCCTCTGTA
>NW_012101476.1:6980563-6982693 GCF_000951045.1 Mandrillus leucophaeus
TCTTAGATTAATATTTCAAAGCTCTTTAACAACTGCCCACTTTACCTCTACAGAATTTTCAACAAAACATCTTTGCGTAAAACATCTGTTCCAACCAACTGGTTCTACTCCCTGTCAAGCAATCTTGACTGTCCCTTCTCATTGCCATTGTGCCCTGTGTGTGTCCTGGCCTTAGCTGCTTTCATTTTTCTCTCTGATTATCTCCTAGGCTAAATTCAAGTCACGCTTCCTCCACGAAGTTTGTGCAAATGACTTTCTCTCTGAATCTATAGAGTACTGAGGGTCCATCCCCAACCTTTAAAGATGTCTTGGATTATTGCTATCATTTTATGTCTCTATTACTATTTGCAATTGATCACTTTTATGTGCCTCAAGGAGATTTTCAGTTCCCAAAGATGTCTTGTACTTGTCATTGTGTCTCTCCAATACCTTACCCAATGGCTTGCGTGTGGCTGATTGTCTCATACATTTGCTAATCTGAATAGTCCAGCTGATCTAGTTAAATCATTTAATCTGAATCCAAAGACTAAGTGATGGACTGTTATGGAACAGTGGTAAACACTGTAATCATATTTGTAGTCCAGATGCCTTAACTAGATAGATTTCCAGATCTGCCACTTACTAGATGGTGACTTATCTTGGACAAGTCATTTCACCTCTTACAGCCCCAGTTTTCTCATCTGTAAAATTGAAAGAATAATAATGACTCTCTTGCCTATTTCACTAGATTACTGAGAGAATCCAATGATGTAATGTCTTTGAAGGTATTTATACAATGTCAAGTACCTTACAAATATGAATGGTCCTAGTTGGGCAAATGAAACACTATTTTTAGAAATCCCGTATCAAATGCAGTGAGGAACTCCTGAAATGATCAAGACTGGTGATCATTTTAAGGTATGTTATGATCAATTTTAAACAGTGCTGTGGGTCAGGCTGCTATCCTCACCTTACAGGTGGAAGTTTGATGCTATCTAGAAGCAAATGGCTTAAGTAAAATTACTGACAGCAGCAACATGAGATGTCTTTCCTGTTCCAGTTTGTAGCTTTGAGTCTAATTAGCACCACTGCTTCCTCCTAAACTTTTCTTTAAGCCTCATTAAAGTTCTGATTCTTAGGGATTAATATAAGCAGACACTGATAATATCAATCTCTCCTCTCTATAATTCCAAGAACTCTACATTAGCATAAATTACATTCCTGAATCCATCATTTGGTTCCATATCTCTTCAAAGTCTTTTCCGACCCTTCTCATCACCCTCAAATCCACGTCCCTTTCTCATAAGCTCAGCTCTTTGCCATTCCATCATTACTAACTTCCTGTAAGACATCTCCACATGAATATCTCACAAGAATCTTGAATTTAAGAAAATCAAGGGGCTAAGGCAAGCAGACTGCTTGAGGTCAGAAGTTCAAGATCAACCTGGGCAACATGGTGAAACCCTATCTCTACAAAAAATACAAAATTTAGCCAGGCATGGTGGTAAGCACCTGTAGTCCCAGCTACTTGGGAGGCTGAGACAGGAGGATCACTTGAGCTGGGGAGGTCAAGGCTGTAGTGAACATGTTCAGGCCACTGCACTCAAGCCTGGGTGACAGAGCAGGACCCTGTCTCCAAAAAAAAAAAAGAAAAAGAAAAACTAAACAAGAAAAGAAAAGAAAAGAAAAGAAAAGAAAAGCTTGTTGCCTCTTCCTGTCTTACCCCTCCTGTTCTGAAACCCACAACTCTTCCTGTGTTGTCCAGCTCAGGACACGCAGCGTCATCTATCCCATGGCCAAAACCCGAAGCCTAGGAGTTAGTCTTGCCTCACTCTTTTACAAGCCTTATGCACTGCTGCGATTCTGTCTCCTGTCCATCTCATTAATTCGCACACACTCCTGTATCTCCATCGAGACCTTGGCTTGGCTCGTAGATTGCTTAGATGACCGCAACAGTCTTCAAACTATCCATACCTTCAGTTTGTCTCTCTCCAATCCATTGTCTCTTCTGTAACCAGAGTAACGCCTTTAAGATGCAAACTTAATCCTATCAATTCCTGGCTTAGGATCTTTCACTGCGTCCCTATTTCCCTCTGTAAGGGGGATGTAAGATGAAATGTACATCCAAACTTTTCCACATGGCAGCCAGAG
>NW_012101476.1:6983208-6990313 GCF_000951045.1 Mandrillus leucophaeus
AAAAAAAAGCTAGGCGTGGTGGCAGGCGCCTGTAATCCCAGCTACTAAGGAGGCTGAGGCACAAGAATTGCTGGAACCCAGGAGACAGAGGTTGTAACGAGCTAAGATCACACCACTGTACTCCAGCCTGGGTGACAGAGGAGCTAAGATCACACCACTGTACTCCAGCCTGGGTGACAGAGGAGGACTCCACCTCAAAAAAAAAAAAAAAAAAAAGATTTCATGAGTCATGTTTATTTCAGGAAATCTTCCTAATGCAGTCTGCTCCAGTCAACCCTTATTCTGCCTCACCTTTGAATGTATTCATTGAATGCATCTCATGTAGCACTTTTTGGAACACCACAGAAGAAGATTGTGAGGTTCAGATCTGGGTATGTAGTGTATCCTAACATCAATGGTAAACTGCATGGGTAAGCAATCAGGGGTAATCTTCAGTTACCCCTGATCTCCTACCTTCACAGCAGTCATATGGTGCTTATTCAAGGCACGTTAGAATCAGCCATCCTCCCTTTCAGTGTTCACATCCCAAGCTCCTGTGATTCATGGTTCATTGTGTGTCTTTCTCTTTTCACTCTCAGGTAACACCAACGGCTGGTTCATTACATTGCCCTGTTGCAGAGATCCAGAGTGCTCATGGACAGGGCCAGAAAGGCAGGGTAGATATGCCCTACTGAGAGCCAGCCTTGACTGTAAGAGCAAAGATGTGCTTTCTCGGAGATCTAGGGCTCTTGCTTTTATATTTGACAAGTTGTTTTCAACACTTCAGTCTTCTCAACTGTTAGGAGAAGTACTGTCAGGTTCTCGCTAGCTCTACACAAGAAATATTGCGAAAGTGCTCATCACCAAAACAAATGACTGATCTGTCGATCTATGAGAGTCAAAATTAACTTTCACGATAAAGAAAAATGTCTTTAATAGATTTAAAACATGTTCTGAAAGGGGACAGAAAGGATGGAGCCAGAGCACCCAATATTGTCTTTTCACTGTCACACAGCCTGTGCCCGCAGCATGAATTTTCCTAGGAAATGTCATTCTGATGCCTTCTATGTAGAAGAAACTTGAATTGTCAAATACTCACCAAACTAGCACAGTCTTCCAAAAACGGGGAAGACCTGGAACCAAACAGAAAGTGAATATTCAGCCAAGTATGAAACTTTCAAAGAAAATAAACTGCATCTATCCGTATTAAACTCTCTGTTCATTCTGAATAAAAACAATTTAATTAATTCACCTAGGCAATTCCACACCAAATGTCTAGCAATTGAGGGAAACCTATATATGAGAAAAGAGGGAGTAAACAGATAAGGAGAGTGGCCTGAAAAACCTGTAAAGTTGATTCCATTTAATTTTAATTATATACAGATAGTCATGCCTCGGCCACAATATCAGACGGTGTGCTCTGTGTTTTAGATATTCTTCTGTTCCAGCACCACTATTTACATAGCATCAGAATTACCATTTGATTGAGTAACTAACCTGCCATAGACAGATTTCTTTTTATCTTACTTTAGTAAAAATACTCTGTGTGTGTGTGTGTGTGTGTGTATGTGTGTGTGTGTGTTTGTAATTTGGGGTAATGACTCTTCAAGATATATTTTACAAAATTAAAAATGAATAGAAACTTACCAATCCTAATTTCTTATTTTCATATATTTGCACATTACATCAGTCATGTTATTCTCATTTTTAATCTACATAGTATCCATTTATGCTGCAATATGTAGTTAGCTTCCATATTTCCTAATTTGGGAGTGTTTGAATTGCTTAAAATGTGAGACTTTACAAATCGTTCTGCTATATATATCTTTACTCAGATTTCTCTTTTGTATACCTGCCTAGTAATTGAATGAATGGATCTAGACCTAGAAGAGTGTCTAGCTCCTTTTACATCATTGCAGGTTTGTGTCTAGCAAAATTAAACCAATTTATAAATTCCACCAATGGCAGTCATCTATGAATGTATGTCCCCTGGATCCTAGCATTCAGTGATTTTTTAAAAAGATTGTCTACTGTTTTGCTAGGTTAATTGGCATCTATGAATACCTAAAATTTGAATAACTTTCATTTATTTTACTATTAATGAGTGTGTATATTGTTTGCCATGGTCCCTTACTACTTCATTTCTATGATGGAAATCGACAGACCACAACTGAGCATGAAGTGCTGTGTCAAGATCCTAAAGATGACCAGCGCATCACTGGTACCCTCAAAGGGCACATAGTATAAATGAGGGATACAAACATAAAAGGAAAACCACAACAAAAATTAAGTTACATCCATCACAATGAAATACTACATAGCGATAAAAACGAATGAGCTACTGACACGTGCAACATCAGATAAGAACTTCAGAAGCATGAGACTAGGTAAAAGAAGGAAGACTCAAAAACCATATACAGCACAATCAGCACAATGCCACTTATATAACATTCTGGGAAAGGCAAAACTATATTAACAAAAAACACAGGAGCAATTGCCAGGGACTGGGAAAGGGGAAGAGGGCTGACTAGGAGTGGGTGATTGTGTGACTGTATCTTGATTATGGTATGATGTCAAAATGCATAGAGCTGTACACCTTAAAAGGATGGATTTTACTAAATAAGAGTGATATTTCAACAAACCTGATGTTAAAAAGGGAGAAGTGAAATGGTTGAGGGTATCTGCTGAGAGTGAAGATTCTCAGATCAGGCTGCTGGAATTTGTACCCCTTTCCTATCCCTTACTGACTATGTGACTCTACATAATTATTTAACCTCTCTGTGCATCAACTTGTTCATCTTTAAAATGAGTATAATAGTGCCTGCTTCATGGTATTATTAGGAGAGATAATCAGTGCAACGCATATGGAATATGATAAGAGCTCAACGGATTTTGTTTCTTTTATTTTTTTTCAAGCACTACAATGGAGTTTGGTTTTTTGTTTGTTTGCTTGCTTGCTTGTTTGTTTTAGAGCAAATCTCACTCTGTCACCCAGGCTGGAGTACAATGGCTCAATCTCAGCTCACTGTAACCTCCACCTCCCCGGTTCAAGCGATTCTCCTGTCTCAGCCTCTTGAGCAGCTGGGAGGGACTACAGGCGCCCACCACCACACCTGGCTAATTTTTGTAATTTTAGTAGAGACAGGGTTTCACCATATTGGTCAGGTTGGTCTCGAACTCCCAACCTCAGATAATCCGCCCACCTTGGTCTCCCAAAGTGCTGGGATTACAGGCTTGAGCCACTGTGCCCAGCCCGCAATAGAGTATTACACAATGTACAATGAAATATGGTAACAGTGTGGCTGGGTACAGTGGTTCATGCCTGTAATGCCAGCACATTGGGAGGCCAAGGCAAGAGAATCACTTGAGGACAGGAGTTCAAGACCTGCCTAGGCAACAAACGAAGACCTTGCCTCTATAAAAAAATAAAAAATAAAAATAAAAGAATTAGCTGGTGGTGCATGTCTGTAGTCCCAGATACTCAGGAGACTGGTGTGAGAGGATTGCTTGAGCCCAGGAGTTCAAGGCCACAGTGAGGTATGATTGTATCACTGCACTCCAACCTGGGCAACAGAGTGGGACCTCAGCTCTAAAAAAGAAAACTAAATGGGCAAAGGCCAGAAAAGCCAAATCATAGAAGAAGAAATACTGATACTCATAAGTAACAGAAAGATAACTTTAGCCTAAGTACTAATCAGAAAAATCTATATTAAATATAAACAGCACTTTTGTTTACAAAATAAGCAAAATTTTTCTTTTCCTTTCTTTCTTTTTTTTTTTTTTTTGATTGAGAATGAGACCCAGGGTGGAGACAGATCCAACACTGAAACAGATAAACTTGTATAGAAAACAACATGGCATGTGTACCGAGGGCAGGAAAGTATTAAAACTCTTTATTCTTACCATTTCAAAAACAATTTGTCCTAGAAAAGCATCAGCAAAAATCAGAGGGATCTATGGGCGAGCACAATTATTGTGTTATGTTTATAGGAGAGAAAAAAAGTGGCAACTCCCTAAATATTACGGAAAAGGTTAAATAAATTTTCATATATGCATACTGTATTGTAACAAATATGTATCTGTTTTTCAGAAATTCCTAAATGGGCATAGGAAGATAGACAACAAAAACACAATCTTTCTGAAGTGGCAGAATCTGCCTCTTGAAGGAAAATAGAAGTTTCCCAGGTGCAGAAAAATGAGGACTTGGATTCCAGGCAGAAGAAGATTCTGTGCAATAGAGGCCAAAAAGCTAAGGACTCTCATGACCTGGGAAGGTCACCTAATCCAAAGCAGTTAGAGTATTGTAGTCCCAGGAGGAAGCAACAGACGCAAAGTGAAAACACTAGGCAGCTCCAGGTAGTAAAAGCCTGTATAAACAGGGCACGGTGGCTCACGCCTGTAATCCCAGCACTTTGGGAGGCTGAGGCAGGCGGATCACCTGAGGTCAGGAGTTCGAGACCAGCCTGGCCAACATGGTGAAACTCCGTCTTTACTAAAAATACAAAAATTAGCTGGGCATGGTGGTGCACACCTGTAATCCCAGCTACTGGGGAGGCCGATGCAAGAGAATCACTTGAACAGCCCAGGAGGCGGAGGTTGCAGTGAGCCGAGATCATAACATTATTCTCCAGCCTGGGCAAGAAGAGCAAAATGCTGTCTGGGAAAAAAAAAAAAAAAAAAAACTTGTACATCAGGCTACTATGTCTGAACTCTTTTTGCAATCACAAACCATTAGAGTTCGTAAGAAAAGGCTTAACACAATTGTTTGACTTTCGAAAAGCAACTTTAGCAGTTAGGAACATCTCATTTTTCTCCTGTGGACATGTAACAAATGGAATTAGATATTTTTAAAAGAAGCTTAAAAATGAATAGCAGGGGTTATCTACCAAGCTCAGTGTACTAAGTAGGTGGTTACAAATGCAGCAAGAGGCACAGTGACTTAAAACACCTCCTCAGGAACTCACAAATATTTGTTGAACCCGTTGTTTTCAAAGAAAGGCAACTCCATTATTGCCAACACCCATGTTTGTTGTTTGGTTTGGATGATTTTCTAACGAAGACTTGCTTTCCCTGCTTTGATCTGTTTTTCTCCCCTTCTAGGTTCTTCTGTCCCACTTTTTGAGCCTAGTTTCGCCTCTGGTATTTCTCAATCATATTTCTTTATTCTCGATAGGTTAATCAGCTAACACCTGTGCCGTGTGGTATCCCCGAACAGCAACCCAGTTAAACTGAGCCTTTCCCCTTTACTTTCCAATCTTTGAATCATCATTTTGCAAAATGGCAGTCGCTGCTTCTAAACAGTGATCAAGGCTTGGGGTGGTTACACCCTGGACGAAATACAAGTCTCCTTGGCCAAACTTTTATCAGAAGGCGTTGCAGAAACTCATTAAGTCACTTGAGTCAAAGATCCAGGTGACTCATTCTAAACCTCCACCCAGTTCAACTTTCCCTCTGGTAACAATTAATTATGTTTTTCGCCTTTCCCACTCCCACCTCCACCAGCACTCAATCACACGTTCCACCTGGCCACACACTCCGTCTGAGTTGCAAACTCACCTGAGGTTCACTTGCTTGGCACTCACGGGAGAGAGATAAGAAAGAAAATGTCTATGGCTTGTCTATATCATGCCTGGCAGTAGGAAAAAAAAGTCTCAAAACCTAGCCCTAAGAGTCGTGCAGCTTGACCTAAAACAGCACATGCTATTCAGCTTCACAGTTCAATGCTCTAATAAGGAGAATGTAAGGAAAACACTTCACCTGAAAATATTCAAGTGATAGTGTCCTACCTTATTCATTATTCAAATACTTGTTCTAACTTGCATTATTAGGCCCAGTCTGAATACAGAATTGATGGATCTTAGAAGTGAAAGTATTCACAGAACGTGCATGGGTTCTCCAGTTAATGAGACTGGATTTGAATACCTGCCCTCTCACCTATTAGCTGAGTGACCTTAAGCAAGTCCTTCTACTTCATAGAGCCATGATTCCATCTATTGGGACAAAAACCACATCAGAGGATAGCCATGTGGATGGATTGTAGCAATCTATTCAATGCTAAACAGGACTACCTCTTTCCGTAAATCATGGCAACAATAAGCAAACAATCTGATAACATTTACCCTTCTAAACATTCTAGCTAAATCAGCTAACTCACTTGATCCTGTTAACAACTTCATGTGGGGGATACTACCAATATGCCTACTTTACAGATGGGGAAACTGAGACACAGAAAGGTGAATTTCTTCATTCAAGATCATGAAGATATGAATTGAATAACTTGAATCTGAACCCAGAATCCATCCACGACGATGCCTCTGAATTTATCCCCGTCTCTCCTTCAAGAATAAGAAGGGGTAAACTAACAGTCTCAAAAACTCACAGTCATACCGAAGGTCATTAATCGAATTAGAAGCTAGGACCTATGAGCCTAAGTCTGCCAATCCTATTCTAGTGCAATTCCCCTAAGAAACAAAACACAGATGAACAAGAGACGGAATAAAGCGCTGAATAAATGCAGAGAGAGGGTTTTGAATAATGAATGAGAACGTTTCACTACTGCTCTGTGACTGTGAGGAGTCTGTTACAGTGACCAGTTAGCTGGTAATTACTTATTTTGAAATAATCATATCAAGTCCTTACCCTGCTTAAGGATCAAATCTATCATACTCTAGAAAGACCCCATCTCAGGAGCTCTGAAGAAGAGGAAATCGTCTTCCATACTGACACTGCAGCTTATACTTTCTTTTTTGCTTTTGTTTTTGTTTTGGGAAAGGGTCTCTTCTTTCACCCAGACTGGAGTACGGTGGCACGATCATAACTCACTGCAGCCTCTACCTCCTGGGCTCACGCAATCCTCTAGCCACAGCCTCCGGAGTAGCTGGGACTACAGGTGCATGCCACCATGCCTTTTTAATTTTTTGTAGAGTCGGGGTCTCACTAGGTTCTCACTATGTTCCCCAGGCTCATCTCAAACTCACGAGCTCAAGTGATCCTCCTGCCTCAGCCTCCCAAATGGTTGGGATTGCAGGCATGAGCCACCGCACCTTGTCATAGCCCACCCTTTCTTTATGCCATGCTGACGTCATAATTGGAGTTGGCCCCTGCAACACTCTCAAGTAGGCAAGAC
>NW_012101476.1:6991293-6999951 GCF_000951045.1 Mandrillus leucophaeus
AGAACTACCTAACCCACTTGCCCATGAGACAGCTTATTTCCTTCAGTGTTGAGGAAATGAGGCTTAGCCTGCTAAGTCTCCCAGCCTTTAGAGATCATGAACGCATTTACCAAGTCAGGCTTCAGTCTCCAAGTTCACAGAGTTTTTCCCATGCCCACCTGAGTAGTTACACTGGCCCCAGGAGCTAGTGAGGAGAGAGCCAACTGTAGTTGAGCAGATGTAGTTGAGGACTTGGTATCTCTGCTTTGCCTGCTCCTGACCTGAGCCAAGAGAAGTCAGGGAAACCATTCCAGTTCTGCTAAGGGAAGAGGTAATGGAGGTCAAGAAGAGATGCATCTGACTTAATTGAACAATTCAGTGATGGAGCTACCAGGTGTTAACAAGTGCGATAAGCGCCAGTCATAGGAAAAACTTACTGGCATGATAAGGACAATTAGTTAACATGTGTGTATGCTCTGACCATGTGCCAGGCATTGTTCTGAACTCCTTACCATATTATCTCATTTAATATCCTTACTGCAATCCTTTGAAGTTGGTGCTATTCTCACTATTTTACAGATGTGGAAACAGAAAGGTTAAGCAACGTTTACCAAGCTTACATAGCAAGTGAGGGAGACAGAACACAATCCCAGCAGTCTCCCAGAAAGTAGAATCCCTGAAGGTAGAACGACAGGCAATGGAGTCGACATGGCATACTTCCTGACCAAGCCCCTTAGAATTGCCTCTTAGAAACAACTGCCTACCGGTGGATCATGAGATCAAAAGATCAAGACCACCCTGACCAACATGCTGAAACCCCACCTCTACTAAAAATACAAAGTCTTTCTCCTTAAGTACTTTATTCTCAGCAATCAAAGCAAAGATTGGTAAGGTTTATCTGTGAACAATCAGACAGAAGATGCATTAGGCTTCGCACACCATATAGTTCCTCTCACAACCACTCAACTCTTTCCTTGTAAATCGAAAGCAGCTATCGACAATACTTAAATTAGTAGGCTTTTCTGTGTTCCAGTAAAACTTTATGTATATATGAGAAAAATATTTTTACAACAGACTTTCTTCTTTATATTGTATTTACTTTTAAATATGAAAAAATAAAAATCTTTATGTGTAAACACTGAAATTTGAATGTCATACCATTTTCACATTTCTTCAAATATTCTTTTAATTTTTTTTTCAAGCATTTAAAAACATACAAACAATTCTTAGCTCACAGTCCCTATGAAAACAGGGGTCAGGCCAGATTTAATCCACAAGCCATAGTCTGTGACCCTTGATCAAGAGGATTGAAAGAAAATAAAAGCAAAGACATTTGGAGGGAAATATTAATCATAATGTTATCTCTGCCACTTTTACACTGCATTTATTTCAATCTGAAAATTAAGCTGTCCATCCTTCCTTTTGATACCATCTGAACCCACACAGTCCAACTCCAGAACCTGGTTCAAATCTCCCTGTTTAGCAAGCTGTGTGGCGTTGGGCAGTTTACTTAAATCTAAGCCACAACTTCCTCCTTGCAACAACAGTAGTTATCCAACTTAATTGGTTGTTGTAGGTAATATGGTTTGGCTCTGTGTCCCCACCCGAATCTCATCTCAAATTGTAATCTCCACGTGTCAAGAAAGGGACCTGGTGGGAGGTGATTAGGTCATGGGGGCAATTTCCCCCATGCTGTTATTGTGATAGGAGTGAGTTCTCATAAGCTCAGATTGTTTTGAAGTATTTGGTAGTTCCCAAACTCACTCTCTTTCTCTCTCCTGCCACCTTGTGAAGAAGGTGTCTGCTTCCCCTTCGCCTTCTGCTGCGATTGTAAGTTTCCTGAGGCCTCCCTAGCCATGTGGAACTGTGAGTCAATTAAACTTCTTCTGTTTATAAGTTACCCAGTCTCAGGTAGTTCTTTATAGCAATATAAAAATAGACGAATATAGTAGGCATTAAATTAAATAATAAATGTTAAGCAGTTATCACAGCTCCCAAGCAGTGTAACTTCTCAATAAATATTAACTCTTATTACAACTATTATTATTAGCAGTATTAGTATTATCACCCCAGACTTAAAAATCAGAAAGAGCGCATCCCCTGTCAGGCACCTCTGCAATTAGCTATTGACAAAATCTCTCCCGAGAAGGTGAATTTTAAAGGTCCTCTAAATCTCCTTTCCCTGGTCCCCACTATACTATCACTCTATCACACCCCAAACACAGCCCCCCAGAAAAAAAAAATCCACCTTACTCTATGCTCTCACCATTCTAGACAAAACATCTCCTATGTGTAGCACCTAACAGAGTTCTTGCTACTTTTCTCAAGCTTACTATCCTACAATAATCAGATGCATTCCAATCTGCAATTCTGACTGACATTTCACTCACCGGTCTTTAGCGTTTTTGGTACTTATTTGCAATGCTCATGGATCACAATAAGAGCAAGGAGATACAAGACCTTGGGAATATACTCTCTCTGAACAACCATGTTGATATCTCATTTCATCAGGCTATATGTGTGTAGAATGCTACTTCGGGTTGGTAGGAAAGGCAACACACCTCCTGAAGCACGTTGCTTAAATCACTGAGAAGAGCTCTCATCACCGCTATTAGCCTCATTCTCTAATATTTATTGAATGTTCACTGCATCTCTGGCACGGTTCCTCTAATCATTTCTGTTATGGCAGCATTTGCTGCTACAGATGAAATGGACAAATAGGATGTTGATGATGACAAGGAAGTTACTGCTATCAATGTGGGGGCCGAGGAAACCATGACTATGCTAAAAGTCACGAGGCTGCCTCATTATCTCTGACTCTGGTCCTTTTCTTCTCAAAAGAAACTTGTGGGCAGGGAGCCTCAGTAAAGTTCACCATTTATCGGCTGGCAAATCAGCTGAGCATGACCTGGTTATCTGATCCCCTATTTCAGAGGAGTGATGGGTTATGTTCTCAGAAAAGCATGACAATTCATCAAGGAAAGGAGCAAGTGGTGGTTCTCCGAAAATGCCTTACTTGTCATTTCAATGTTTCCATTTCACTGGAACCCAATGTTAGCTCTGGTGGTCTGGGACAGCAAGAGGGATCCTGGTCCTTTCTGAGAAGGAAGTGGGCTTTTCATAATTTTGAAAGTGTGTTCATATAAAATCAAATAATCATAGCCCAGATGATTGGAATCATTCAGTATCTCAATGGGAAATGTTTAGAGCAAACCCAGATTATTCAGTGTACATTAGCAGACAAATGCCCACCCTCCTCTCTAGGGCTAACCCCATCATTTCAAACATCTTCTCTACATTTGTTGTGTGAAGTAAGAGCTTTTCCTGCTTCCCAAACCAGTTTGTGTATATTTGCACACAAGTTTATACACAAACATATATATACATAAACACACACATATTACAATTCTGTTGATCAAATATTTTATTTTATTTGTTTTCTAGAACCACAAAATTATTCAATGAATTGAAGACTTGGTAATAAACCTAGTGGCCTAGTCAAGGTCTTGATTTGATTGTAAAATTGAGCACCCTACGGAATGAACCGAGAGGTGATTCGACAGAGTTCCATCTCTTTTTTCCCCAGGAGATCAATCTCAGGCAAAAATGTGAAGAGTTTACCTCTCACACATTCCCATCTCTAAGCTTCTCTTCTCTCTCCTTTCCTCATAGTTACTTTCTTGGGAGTGGCTTTCATGCGTCCAGATTCCTCTTAGTTAACACAAATAAGATAATGCTGTGGTCTGCACTCTCCCTTCCGGTACAATCTGATATTTTATTGAAAACAACAATAATGATGAACACAAAACAGGAAATATCTAATAACAGCATCTTACACATTTATAACAAGACAGTGGGGATGAAATTTATCGGTAGGACTCGTCCAAGGATCTCTCACCTCATACCAGTAGGCCATCTCCTGATTTACTTGGTCTATGTGCATGATGCCACTTGGTTCACAATCCATTACACAACTTTGGGGTCATGATAGGAGAGATTAGTGAGCACCATAAAGAAAGCTCTGAAATCTTCCAAGGAATTAACAGATAATTGAAATGCAACTTACCATTCCATGTCAGAAGATATAGATTTGTGGGAAAGTCTTCTTGTTTTCTTTCTCTCTCTCTCTCTGTCTGTCTCTCTCTCTCTCTCTCTCTCTCACACACACACACACACACACAGACTTTATGACAGAGTAATTGGAGTATAGAATACTGGCACATACAGATAGCCAAGTATGTGTCATTATTTGTTCAGAAACATCCTTGTTCCTTACTTCATTATCAAGAATAGTGTGTAAAAAAATGGCTAGCACATAGTAGCTGCTCAATTAATATTTGTTAAATGACTGAAAGGTGCTTGCATATACCAAGTACTTGAAAGCAGCCTGAAGACACACTTCACACTTCTTTGTCCTGGGTGCCTAGTGAGTTAGGATCTAAGGAAAATGTCATCCAGAAAGTTTAAGTGTCAGGATACCCAGGATGTCAACAATGATTTCCTCTGTACATGGCTTCGTGTGTCATATTTATTCTTATTTCTCCACCTGAAGATAAGTAAATTTTAAAAGTATAAGCCTACCCAAGAGAAATGAAAACTCATGTCCACACAACATGTCCACCTGTATGCAATGTTTATAGTGGCTTCATTTGCATTCACCAAAAACTAGAAAAAAAATCCAAACGTTCCTCACATGCAGAATCAATTAACTAACCGTGGTACCTCCCAACATTGCAAGTACACTACGAAAACATGCAACAACATGGATGAAATCAAAAGCATTCCACCAAGAGGAAGAAACCAGAGTTCAAAGGCTGCATATTATATGATGACATTTATAATCCTCTTGCCAAGGCAGAGCTATGGAGACAGAATTGCCTGTGATCGGGGGCAGGAGGAGGCATCGGCTAAAAGTGACGGGGGAATTTGGAGGGCGTCATGGACTTGTTCTATGTCTCGATTATGTGTGATGGTTGCTCAACTGTAACGTTTGTGAAAAGTCATGCCAAAGCATGCACTAAAAAGGGTGACTTGTAACTCATACCTTAATTTATTCTAATGAAAGGAAAAGTGTAACACTTCTCGGCAGCTCGGTAAGGTAGATATTTTATAGGTATTCAATTTTTTATCTTGCTAAGATTCACGCTTTCTAAAATTTGGAGCCAGTAAAGGGAGTATCTCCTTTGAAACAGGAGTACCATGAAAACCTGGTTACCACTGAAGGGACTTGTGTTTGGAGGCGTTATTGAGAAGACCGAGAATCTAAGATTTTAATAACTTCTGGATCCCCAAATATTCTAATCCAAAGTGATTATACCTGTTACCTGACAAGAGTGTTATAAGGATAAATTAGTTAATGTATGCAAAGAACTTGGAAGATGAAAAGACCCAGACGAGTTTTTGAATGCCATTGTTAGCACTAAGACCAGACTTAACGCAAAAGCATTTTCGAAGCAGGTACCTGGGCGCTTTTTCTATCACTCAGCCTCATTTATTTTCAGCTGGCTTCTACAACAGCTTTAGAACTGCGACAGAGACCTCTTGAAAAGGAAAGGGCCTGTGCAAATGCTGTAAGAACCATGGTGAGGTGGTAACTGGGCTAACAGGAAATTTCAAATGAAAGAGCAAGAATCTAGAAGTCAATATTTTAGAAGTAAACAGAGCAAACCATATTTCCAGTGATGGAAACATCTCATCTCTTGGAGTTGATGTATTTCCAAAATGCACAGCGTACAAAGACTTATTCTACCAAGCGTTTAAGTGGTGAAATAAAGCATCTATCAGTAATCAAAATGAAAGTATGTGATTGGTTAAGTTCAGAGTTTATAAATCAAATTATTTTTCAGACGGCCAGGGTCTTCATTGGTGAGATCTGTAGCTATGGATTGATGCAGGCAGACACCCACATTTGTGTCTCCTTTTGCTGTAACCACAACTGAACACAGCTAACTGCAATCTGCAGATCATCCAAACCCCCATGGCAGGCTTATCCTCCCACATGACTACACTTATTGTTTTGATCTTTATCGCTCTTTATTACCCCATTCTTCTCTGGTTGAGGTTCAAAGCCAAGGAGTTTAAGGAAAAAGGAGGTGAAAAAAGGGGTGTGGCTAAGTAGGTGGTAGGATACCCTAGCCTCGAGTCACTGAGACTTTCCACTGTAAGAATGCTACAGATGGCTGGCCATGGTGGCTCATGTCTGTAATCCCAGCACTTTGGGAGGCCGAGACGGGCGAATCACAAGGTCAGGAGATCGAGCCCATCCTGGTTAACATGGTGAAACCCCGACTCTACTAAAAGTACAAAAAAAAAATTAGCCAGGTATGGTGGCAGGCACCTGTAGTCCCAGCTACTCGGGAGGCTGAGGCGGGAGAATGGCGTGAACCCGTAAGCAGAACTTGCAGTGAGCCCAGATCGCACCACTGCACTCCAGCCTGGGCAACAGAGCAAGACTCCATATCAAAAAAAAAAAAAAAAAAAAAAAAAAGGCTGCAGATGAACCTCAGGTAAACCATTTAATTGAAAAAGAAGAGCATGAAAATCATCCTCATTTTTTTCTTCTTAAATGATTAACAAAATTATTGAACGAATGGGTATCTACACACTTCTAATGGGCAATATGATACAGTGCCAAATTATACTGGACCAAGTTTTATGAGACTTGAATTCTGGTCTCAGTTCTGCCATGAAAAAAACTGTTGAGGACACTGGGTAAGGCATGGGGTCCCGCTGGAACTCACTTTCTTCATCTGTGAAATGAGGATATTGCCTGAGGTAAGCTCTAAGTTTTCTTCCAGTTCAGATTCTATTGTTCTTTTTTAAAGGCTAAAACAGCTATTTTTTTACTGTAGAAATAACTTGAAGATGTGTCTTTCCATTTGCCAATTTATGGAGCAAGATAACAGGAAAGAATATCACTAGTGATACTGCGAATATTAGGTCTGTTCTTGTTTAGAAAGGGAATCTCAGACTGAACTTAAACTAAACCTATCATTGAAAGACATGCCTTAGTTTCTGAGTACACTTGCAGAAATAATAAAATGGCAAAGAATAAAAAATCTGTTTGCATAATGACTGAGGAGACTTTTGCAGGATGATTCTTCCTTGAGAATAGAATCATCATGAAAACACACTTGGCCCAATTACAAAGCCTCAGTGTTAGAGGAGCAAGTGATTCTGATGCAGCTTGGTGTCTGGTACTTGGATTCCCCTGCCATCTTTGCCCCTGTAAGACTCATAGTCAACCAATGGAATGTAGGATCTCAAGTAGAGAGAGGCATCCCATAGCATTGTGTGGTTTAAGCCCATTGAGAACGTAAGTAGATCCGCAGGGGTAGAGAAAGGGCAGGACTTGGTTGAACTGAGTGCCTGGAAGCCATATCCGGGCAGCCAACTGTCACGTTGAAACCCAGCCTTGGTACAAAACAGTATACAACGACTGATTCTACCAAGAGTTTAATTGGTGAAATGAAGCATCTATAAGTAAGCACAACTGAAAGTACGTGATAGTTAAGTTCAGAGTTTATAAATAAAAATTTTTAAGAGGGCCTTTATTGGTGAGGTCTGTAGCTGTAGATTGTAACTGTAGCAGTGCCAGAGACCCAGCAAGCAAGATGTGTCCAGCCAAGCGACAGACTGAAGCTGAATTAAAGTAACCAATCTCCTGACTCCCAGGGAAGGGACACAGATGAGTTATGTTGTGTGCACAGGTGCAATGTCCCCAGGAACTTCTAGTTATGGGGGGCAAGGAGGGGAAGGGGAGAGGAGGGTAATTGGTGCAGGAGGTTTTAAAGGAAACAGGAATACAACCCAACAAAATTCAGATTGTAGTTGTGATTTTGTTTCAATTTACAATATTGCCATAAAACTATCAGTTTCACAGAAGAAACCGTAGAGAGAAAGCTACAGGCCTTGATCAAATCCACTGTGTAAGTATTGGAAAGAGGGAGGCATGCTTCATGTAAGTAAAGACTTGAAAGAAAATTACAGAATGTCTTTTCTATTTCTCACATGAGGAAATATTGAATACTAGGGATTCCCTTGTCTCTATTTAGAACCTGAGGACACTCTTAACTTTATTCTTTCTCTCGTAATTTTGCTTCTACCCATTTATAGCATCCAATATAATGGCATTTGAATTTTTTTCTCTCGCAAATGGTAAACACAACTGTCTCCCATTCAATTAGTATTTGGGGGATTGAGGAGTTGGGATAAACTTAGTTCCTAAATTCAAAACTATTCTAAATCATCTATTGGGGGGGAAAAACCAGTGACCTATTTATTATAATTACAGAGTAAAGAATCTGAGAAAACGCACTGTGCTTGCTTAGAAGGAAAATTAAATCATAAAATTAGGATTGTCGTTCACAGAGCTGGTGTGTTTAGAACTGTAGTTTCTGTGTGTGTGTGTGCATGTGTGTGTGCATGTGTGTGTGCGTGTGTGTGCATGTGTGCATGTGTGTGCATGTGTGTGTGCGTGTGTGTGCATGTGTGTGTGCATGTGTGTGCGTGTGTGTGCGTGTGTGCATGTGTGTGTGTGAGCACGTGTGTGTGCTTGTGTGTGCGTGTGTGTGCATGTGTGTGCATGTGTGTGTATGTGTGTGCGTGTGTGCATGTGTATGCGTGTGTGCGTGTGTGTGCGTGTGTGTGCCTGTGTGTATGTGTGTGTGCATGTGTGTG
>NW_012101476.1:7000001-7009237 GCF_000951045.1 Mandrillus leucophaeus
ATGTGTGTGCGTGTGTGCATGTGTATGCGTGTGTGCGTGTGTGTGCGTGTGTGTGCCTGTGTGTATGTGTGTGTGCATGTGTGTGCATGTGTGTGCGCATGTGTGCGCGTGTGTGCGCGTGTGTGTGCGTGTGTGTGTCCCTCTTTTGCTCTCTCCACCTTCTTCTGCCCTCCCATTCTTTTATTCTCCTATATTCTATGTTTCTGTAGGAAAGTCTTTTCCTGATATCACCTGGCCACACTAAAGACGACTTCTCAACGATTCTGAGGCATCTGCATGGCCCAGGCTACCTCTTTTATCCCTGCACTAAGTCACCCGGTGGCAAGAAACCCTCTGTCCTCAGGACCTGGAGTCAAAGTGCAACATAAATGCTCCCCCTCCTGCAGGGTCTTCCGAGATCCCCCATCCAGATGTCCCCAATCCTCTCTCTCATTCATTCCTTTGTATTTTATTCAATGTTTTTCCCAACAAATATTTTCAGCCCAACTGTTTGTGAGATGAAATGGAAGGCACTCCGTGGTTTTCTTGTGGTTTTCACCATGGTCTACTCTATTGTCCTGTCTGGCCTTTACTGAGGTGCTGCTGTGTGCCAGGAACTGGGCTGGGCACTTCATGTACATTCATTTATTCCATCCTCACAACAAATCTATGAAGCCTGGGTGTTATCCACTTTAAATAGATAAGCAAACAAGCTCAGAAGGATTAAGCAGCACCATAGTAAATAGAAGAGATGTGTCTGACTCCAACACCTATTATTTTTCTAGTACATAAAATAGATAACATCAGAGCTACTCTGATTGAAGCAAGATTGTGGAATCCGGAAACCACACAGATTACCACCCCTCGCTCCTGAGGAAACTGTATCTTTTCTGGGTTCCACGATTTGGAAACAATTTTACTACTATACTCCTTTAATCCCTGCATGATTTGAATTTCCTCAAAGACAAGAACAATACCTTCTTAATTTTACTAATTTCAATAGCACTTTGTCCTGTGCCATGGACATGAAGGGTGCTCAGCAGAGATGAACTGAATTCCTCAGCACTCCATCACATAGAACATTAGGCCAGAGAACAGCCAGCATCCTCTATGAATTCCCACAGCCACCATGTTTGTGTGTGTGTGTGTGCGTATTTTCAGTAGAGACGGGATTTCACCGTGTTAGCCAGGATGGTCTCGATCTCCTGACCTCGTGATCCGCCCGTCTCGGCCTCCCAAAGTGCTGGGATTACAGGCGTGAGCCACCATGCCCGGCCGCCACCACGTTTTATCATTGCTGTCTATGAGCACAGGAAAACTCTCCTTCAGGTAAGGCATTAGGACATAACTTCCTTGGAGTAGGGCTTTACATCATTAGGGATTGCCAGGGAGTAAGTCCTTACAGGAATCTTTGTAATTATTCCAATAAATGGAATGTAGGAAGAGCTCCTTTCTACTACTGCTATTCTGTGGTCATCTGGAAGGCCAGTGGGCACACAGTCATGCTCCACTAATACCTATTAGGGAAAGGCAAGCTGGCATAAGAAGAAAAATAGCTATCAGCGTATGAGACAGAGGAAAAATTCAACCTGAATGGCTTTTGGAGTTTGGGAGAGTGTCTGAAGCCAGCTTGTGTAGGGCAGACATCTGGTTTCAGGCAGCACATAATTCAGTTACTGTCATGGGGCAGGGTAGACAACATCAGAGCCTCTAATCTCCCTGGGGAACACACCCTGGTAGGGTTGCTCAAAGTGTGTTCCAAGGAACCATAGTGTTCTGAAGATGGTAAGAGGCAGGAGTACAAGAAGATTCTACGAACAAGCAGGTTTGGGAAATGCTGCCTCCTTCATCTTCTCTTTCACATTCTCAATGCATTTTAAAAATTGTAAGTCCAAGAAGTCTCACCTATATTTACCGAACTTGCTTAACTACAGACACCTTTTTCGAGGAACACCAGTTGCCACCTTTCAGAACACAGGCTCCTATGGGACTCATTTTGATGACTGCTAAGTAGCAAAATGCCACTCTTTAGTTATGGCTACACTTTTGTCATCGGTCTCAGTCTAGGAACATGGAAGCAGGCACAGGTCTAGTTGAGGCTTGGTGTGAGGCCAGAGTAATCTAAGACTGGAGTGGGCAAACTATGGGCCACAGGCCAAATCCGGGCTGCTTCATAGCATTATAAATGAGGTTTCATTGGCACACACCCATGTCCAAGCATACTGACTACATCTATTTCAGTGCTACATTGGCAGAACTGAGTAGTTGTGACAGAGATCACAAGGCCTGCAAAGCCTAAAAACAAGTGAGTATCTATCCCTACACAGAAAATGTTTGTCACTCTAGATATCTAGATATCAGGTCTAGGATATCTCATTCCTATTTAAATTGCATTACACACACACACACAAAAATGCAATTTTAAAAACCATGCTATGAACCTATTCTATCCTCTCTTTCTTAACTTCAAACTCTCACACATATTTATTTTTTGCCATATTTCCAATATGAAATCCCACACACAAGTACTATGAAAATACTGGCTCTTACAATCCACAGATTTAGCCTAAATAAATGACCCAATTCATAGTTTCTTATTCTCCCTTTTCCTATGTCTACTTTTGTTGAGTTCTTATTCTCCTTATTTCTAGTTAATACCCCTTACCTCCTAAGGCTTTTCAGTTCAAAGGAATATTCTAGAGAAACCTAGTGATTTCCACCAGACCTGACACAAATGACACCCTTTGCAGTGCCCTCCACCAACATGAAATGTGTGCTCCAAAGCCACTTTCTCAGTATGGGGAGAGAACGGCATGATAACGTCAGCCCAAGGCTGGCACTACTTGTCCACTCTCTATTTAAATGTGCTGAGGCAAGACTTTAGCAAAATAAATACAAGTTGAATCCTAATGATGTTTTCTTTTTTTTTTTTTTCCAATAGATCTCTTGGGACCATCTTTCTGTAGAAGAGAGTCTCAGGATGAGACTGTTCCTTTAAGGAAGTACATGTATTGTACTTTCTTTTTCCAATATTCAAAATTAAGCCCCTCCAAATGGCTTACAAACTGAAGTTTATAACCTCAGCCTACACAAGTTCAGTGCAAAAAGATCTACAGCCTGCAGGCAGAGCGAGGAAGCTCTTTAAAGATGAATCATTTTCATAAATGAGTGCAGAGGGAGGTCAGGCCAGGGGACAGGGAAGGTTACGTGTGTGCCTGAGATAAGGCCTCATCCATCCTCCTCTTACTGTCAGGTCTTGATGGGTGAACATTGCCTTGAGCTCCCATAAAACATGTTGTTTGCAGAAAACTTGCAGGTGGTTCATAAAAAAGTCCAAACTGTTACCATGAAATTTATCTCCCACTGTGGGATCTGTTTATAATAGAAACGAAGGATCTCAAATAGAAATTAAGTATCTCAGACTGACTTATATTGGCTGGGAGGATTGAAAAATTCAACCTGCTTCCCAATCATTGCACTAAAAACGTCAAGGTATTTGTATTGATGACATCTTGACAAGATACGAGTATGTTCAAAAGAAAAATAATGTCCATTGTGTGCACAGTCCTTCTCCCTGGGGTAAGAATAGGCTAGGTGAGATTTTATGGGGAGAATTTAATCAGACAACTGAACTCTTCATCACATTTTATTTCTGAAGAGTGTCAAGGATCTGTTATTTACAATTTTTCCATCTGTATGGTCAAAGTGAAAAGGGCATCTCAATTTTTTTAAGTTGTTAGGAGATGTTTATTATCTCAAAGCCAAAAAGAGATTGGGGGCAGCAGTAATATTGGCCATAATTTGAGTTATCTCCATATAGAAATTGAAGGGGGGATACTGGGACAATTCATGTAGATAATTCAGACCCTAAAGCTTCTAGAGCTTGAAATAAAGAGATAAGTGAGGAAGATGCAGTAAATTTTGCTTGTCTTTGTTTTCGCAGAATTGTGCTTATAATTGACTCAATTTATCACATCACATACGCATGCACCTGTGTGGTGTGAAGTTGCTGAAAAGAGTTGTGGTCATAAATTTTCAATTGACGACCTTTAGTATCTACGTGGAAGAATGTTACACAGAAAACAATTTATAGAATCCAAGCATGTTCTAGCTGGGGGGACCTTGGATAGGACATAGCTCAGGATCTCAACCCCCAACCACAGACAAGAAAAACAGAAGTCGGCAAAAATAAGGAGGACTCACAAGTGCTTCCTCTACTGTGACAGTAGTTGTGATCCAGGTCTTCATTCCACCCAAACTTCTCTTCTCCATTCCTTCTCACCAGGGTGGATGTGTAAGGTCAGAGTACAACGTGGGCTGAGAAGCACTGCATCTAATGGAATACCTTCAATTTAAATGAGACCTGGCTTTAAAAAATAGTGACAAGTCAGAGATGTCCCACTTCAGTAGCTTCTTTGTCCCACTTTTTACCTGCCTCCAATCCTGCACCTCAGACATCCAAGCCACTCTTGGAAGAATCACTGTGGCTTTCCCTCATCAAAAGTCCTGTGTGCTCTACCCAAAAAGTATTCAACTCCTCCCCATTTAATTTAAAATTAGCACTTTACATCCATGCTCTCTTCCCCTCTCTATCAAGAAAAAATGTGATATGGTTTGGCTCAGTGTCCCCAACCACGTCTCATCTCTAATTGTAATTCCCAGTGTCAGAGGAGGGACCTGGTGGGAAGTCACTGGGTCATGGGGGCAGTTTCTAATGGTCTAGCACCATCCCCCTAGTGCTGTCTGGTGATGAAGGTCTCACAAAATCTGGTTGTTTAAAAGGTGTAGCATTAGCCAACAATGGGCACACACACAAAAACAGGTGTGGAGCACCTCTCCTCAGTCCTCTCTTCCTCCTGCTCCGACATATGAAGTGCCAACTTCCCCTTCGCCTTCTACCATGACTGAAGCTGGGCAGATGCTACCATGCTTCTTGTACAGCCTGCAGAGCCGTGAGCCAATGAAACCTTTTTTCTTTGCAAATTACGCAGCCTCAGGTATTTCTTTATAGCAGTATGAGAACAGACTAAAACAACACTTCTAAGGACTGAATAGTTCTAAGACTTAATGTTGGCCTGTTTGTGATAACAGCAAGTCAAAGTGGATAGATAATTCCAGTCAAGCATGTTGTTTGGAAAGAATGGATTTATAACAATGGAGTTTTAGGCATCACGACAAGCAGAAGAAGCGTATATTTGGAAATCAGGTGGTGTTACGGACTGAATGTTTGTGACCCTTCCCTGCAAAATTCATATGTTGAACCCCTAGCCCCCACAATGGGAGGGTATTAGGAGGTAGGACCTTCGGAAGGTAATTAGGTCATGAGAGTGGAGCCCTCATGACAGGATTAGTGTCCTTCTAAAATGAGATACCAGAGGGCTTGGCCCTTCTCTCTGCTCTCCACCATATGAGGATACAGCAAGAAGGCAGCCATCTGCAAACCAGGAAAAGAACCCTTGCTAGATGCAGGATCTGCCAGCACTTTGATTGCGGATTTCCAGGCTCCACGACTGTGAGAAATAAACATTTGTTGTTTAGCCCTCCAAGTTTAGGGTAATCTGGTACAGCAGCACTAAATGACTTAGGGAGCTTCTCAGCACTTTAGGGACCCATTTACATAAATAGCTTTCCACATATTTTTGTCAGTTCTTGTTTTATATTTCAGGTGTTGAAGTTAAGGAGTAGCTTGCAATTTAAAATATTGGGTTGGAGGAATTTAGCAAATGTCATGCCCCTAAGATTATTTAATTAATATCCTCTGAAGTAGACAGCCTGAATATAAATAATATGCTAAGAGGCATTGTCTAGACTACTGGACCATTGTTATTTGCAGTTTTAAATCATGAAATAGAAATGACTTCATCTGCCCTTTAGTCTTCTCTACTATTCTAGCAGGATTCTATGATGACTCAGAAAAGTGAACTACTATCTTAATCCCAAAGACTTCAATGAACAGATTCACCCCATGTCTTTTCCTCTCATTTCAATGTTTAATATCACTTGTCATCATGGAATGATTTCTAATCTAAACCCTTCCCATGACAAGGTTTTAATAGTTACTAAGCACCACAGAAGGCCTCAATGTACTCATTTAATAAACAAAAATCATCTGAGCAATTTCAACATCTAAATACTGTATTAAATGGTAGAGATAAGGCGTCTCATGCATGTAGCCTACAACCAAACAAAGAAATGAAAAGGCAAATGTAGCTACTCTTGTAAGTCATGGTATATATAATAGTTAAAACTTATATAATGCTGGTTATCATAACAAAAACTACTATACTAAGAACTTTACTAAAAATAACTAATTTACTCCTACAACACTATAGAGTGTTATTATCCCTATTTTATAGACGAGAAAACTAAGACTTAGGTTAAGTTACTTACTCAAGGACACAGAAAGTGGTAGAGCTGAGAGTTTATCGATTAAGTGAAATTTTAAGCTTTCTAAAATATTTTCAATATTTCTCACTTCCGCGACCTCATGGAATCCATAACCTTTATTTAAAAGAAAAGAAATCTATTCTACATGTAAATGTGCCAAGCAAGTGTCTCCACTTGTTGTCAAACTATCTTGGTCTTAGCTCAACTTCCAAAGTGATAGTTTTAGAAAAATGAAGTTAAGAAGATCACTACACTGGATTATAGTATCACTACACCAAGCACCTTAGTGTTTTTCCAGTTAAGCTTTAGCGTTCAATTGTTAATATACTAATCTTCTTTGACGTAAAACAAAACCATCAAAAAAAAAAAAAAAAAGAATCTCGAAAAGCTGTTCTTTCCTACTCAACCCAATGCACCCGGAGTTATATTTCCTCCCATGGTCACCAGTAGGCACCAAACCTAACATTCCTGAAATTTTTCATTCATTTAGCATTTTTTGGATAAAATTGGTTTAAGCAACTCTTTGTGCCCCTTTACTTACCATTCTCCAGGCTTTTGTTGGACACCAATTATTCAGTGCAAAGCAGAGTAGAAAATAGAAGAATAAGTCCTAAGCCTACCTTGCCCTCAAACTGTTGTATAGTCAATAAAGGAGATAAGATATATACATAAATAAAAATAGTATAAAGTAAAAAGTGGGAGGAGCCATAAGAGAATAAAACTTTCAATCTGAAGAGGATCAAATGAGGTGGCATGGGAAAGAGGCTTTTGAGTTAGAGCTTGGAAGTGAAAAAAAAAAAAGAATGCGCATTCTATTAAAGTTTAACAAAGCAAAGAGAATATTTGATGTACAGAGAGAACAAAAAGCTGTTTGATTTAACCAAAAAGGTACGTTGTCTTATGACTGTCACACAAAGGCATTTGAATTTCGTTTTCTTAGAGGATGGAATTCGTGAAGGGATTTTTAACAGGAGGAGCAAACATTAAAGTTTTGGTTTAACATGATTGGTATATCCCGAGTCAGTTCTCAACACTTCTTGAAACAAGAACGTATTCAATTCATGTTTGAGGACTTGTTGAGTGTATACAGGTTGTTGAGAGGAGAGACTCTTAGGGCAATTCAAGTGATATTTTATTAGAGCCTAAACTAGGAAGCAGAAGTGCAGAGGAGTAACAGATGAGAATAATTTTGTAAAAACACAGTTGATATAATTTGACATCGGGTGTCAAGATGATGGGGAAGAATGGGAAAGAATCAAATATAAATTCACTACTATCATGAGGATAGTAGTAACATTATTCAAAGTATGAAATATTAGATATATTATTTCTAATTACTCAATAAATTTGTAGATATTGTTCTTAACCTTCTTGTTCACAATTTGCACACACATTCCACCTGTAATAAAACATCATATGATACAATGAGGTGAAATAGAGGCGAAGATGGCAGGACATGTTTTGCTAAGGACATTTTTACAGATCAGTATTAATATTCTCCAGTGGTTAAGGATAATGATTTATGGAATGAGGTAAAGAAAAAGCTTACAGAACTATCAGCTTATTATTTAGAAAAATCACTTTGCTTTAGCAAGTTGCAGTCATGCTATTGAGAAAAAAAAAACAAAAAAAGTAAAAAAAATCGTAAAAAAAATATAAGAAGATTGGGTAATTAGACTTAATTCTAGCCTAAGAATCATATATTCTAGAAGAATGTGGGAAATATAATTTCAAAGCAAGATAACCTACTCAAGATGGAATAAAGGCATTCAAATTTCCTTCTCACCTAAAACAATCAAAAACTTGACAAAATATATGAAATAATGGTCCGTGAGACCTTGGATATAGGAAAATAAAGGAGAATTATTATTAAAAGATGGACAACAAATAAAACGAGCCTTACAATTGTCCCAGCTTACTTCCTCGAGAGAGTTTGCAGGCCACAGTGGACGCAAAGGGTAACTCAGATCAAACTTGGCATGTTCCATGAGTTGTGAAGATGGAATTGAGGCTCTGGGGGTCAAGGCAGCTAGTATTTGAAGGATAAAGCATCAAATAGGAGATAGCTACACATAGAGCGAATGCCAGGATCTAGTGTTTCCCTCTGCCATTCAACTTAGTTCTGATCAGCTTATGCATGTGAAGTCCAGGAAAAGAACCACCTGAAACGATCAGGTCACAGTGCCTGGCACTCATCCAAGGCTGGGAATGGTGTCTATTTCCAAGAGCCAGATTGGAAAGCCTCGAGATTCACAGGGCCCTCAGTAGAGTACACAAATGGATCTTTCCTCAGTAGTAGAGAAGAATTAGTCCTAGAGTAACCACTGCTCCAGTTCACCTACCAAAACTGAAAAACAAGACCCAAAAAGGATTGAACTGTTTCTAAGTAACTTGTCTACATCTCAGAACAAAGCTTAAAAATACCCCTAGAAAAGAAAAATATCCAACACCTAATAAGGTGAGATTCACAATGTCTGGCATTCAATCAAAAAATATCAGGCATGAAAGAACACAGGAAAAAGCCATCAATCAGACCCATAACAGACACAGATATTAAAACTAGTAGCCGACAAGGACATTGAAAACATTGTTACAAACCGATTTCATTCATTTCAAAAGTTAAATAGAAAGGTGGACAGTATAGAAAAGACTTAAGGCCAACTGCTAGAAATGAAAAATCAATGTGTGTGAAAAGGAAATCTCACTAGATGGGATTAATGGCAGATTAGATGTTATGGAAGAAAACAGTAATCAACTTGACAACATAACAATGGAAACTGTCCAAAAAAAAAAAACATACAGAGAAAAAAGAATTTTAAAAAATGATGTATCACTGAGCTATGGGAAAATTTCGAGCAATCATATATATT
>NW_012101476.1:7009287-7012045 GCF_000951045.1 Mandrillus leucophaeus
GCATCCCCTAAGTTTGGTATGTTGTGTTTTGTTTCATTTGTTTTATATGTGTGTGTGTATATATATATGTGTATATATATTATATATATGTAATTGGAGTCTCCAAAAGAGAAGAAGGGGAAGAAAATTAATTGAAGAAATAATGGCTGAAATTTTTGCACATTTAATGAAAACTATAAACCCAGAGATTGAAGAAGGCTAACAAATCCCAGATATTAGGAACACGTAGAAAACCACACCAAGGCACATGTGTCAAATTGTTCAAAACCAGTGCTAAAGAAAAAATCTTTGAAACAGCCAGAGGAAAAAGACACATTTCATACAAAAAAAAAAAAAAAACAAAAAAAAAACAAAGATACAGGTGACAGCGACTTCTCAGAAACAATTCAGGTAAGAAGACAGACTGAAATATTGAAAGAAAACCAAAATTGTCAAGGTAGAATTATTCACCAAACAAAAAAATACCTCTCAAAAGCAAACGTAAAATGAATTAGTCTGCAGCAGACCCACGTGACATGAAATGTTGAAGTATGTCCTTCAGACTGAAGGAAAATAAAACCAGATAGAAATATAAATAGATACAAGAGAATCTAGGGCACTGGAAAGATAGGGCAGGTATATAAGATTTTTTTTCTTATTATTTAAATTTCTATCAAAGATAATCAGCTAATTAAGCAAAAATAATATAAGAGTAACATAATAAACATAAAATACTATACAATTATAGCATAAAGATGGAGGAGAGAGAAAGAGAAGTCTACTATTGTGCATTCTTATACATGTGGAGTGGTACATGATCACTTAAAGATAGACTGCAATAAGCTAAAGATGCATACAATAAATCCTAAAACAACTACTGAACAAGCACAAATAAAGAGGTACGGTCATATGTCCACAAGGGAGATAAAATAGAATCATAAAAAAAATTTTAATTAACCCAAAAGAGGCAGAACAGGTGAGAGAGAGAGAGAGAGAACAGATGGGACAGATAGAAAACAAATTGCAAGGTGATGTATTTCAACCTAATCATGTCAATAGTAACATTAAATTCAAATAGTGTAAATGTCCAATCTAAAGGTAGATAGTATAAGGTTAAATAAAAAACAAGACCCAACTATGTGCTGCTTACTTTAAATATGGATAAGAAGTAAAAGGGCTGAAAAAGAGATTTTATTCTAACAGTAATAAAATGAAAGCTGGCTATATTAATATCAGACAAAGTGGATTTCAGAGAAAAGAATATTACTGGGGATAAAGAAGATAATTTCATAATGATAAAGGGATCAATTATTAAGAGGTTATAAAAATCCTAAATATTTATGCAGCTGAAAACAAGCAAAAGCTGATAGAACTGCAAGGAGAAAAAGACCAATCCATCAGTAAGATACTGACGAATTGTTAACAACATTCATTCAACAAAAATATACTAAAATCCTCCAAACACAAGACATTGTGCCAGATGCGAAGGGGACTACAAATGACTTTAGACTCCTCAGGTACATAATAAAAGATTTGTGTAATAATCTCTACTCACTCTTCCAATTCTTCTATCATTTTATTTTTTACAAGTTCACAAATCCTTATCGAAATAATAATAATAATTAATACCTCTCAAAGTTGGCATGATCTGGGTGCCCAGGTGTCATACTCAGTATTTTTTTGTTTGTTTCTTTGGTTTGGTTTTTGTTTTTGTCGTTCTTGAGACGGAGTCTTGCTCTGTCGCCCAGGCTGGAGTGCAGTGGTGCGATTTCGGCTCACTGCAAGCTCTGCCACCCGGGTTCACGCCATTCTCCTGCCTCAGCCACCCGAGTAGCTGGGACTACAGGCGCCCACCACCATGCCTGGCTAATTTTGTTTTGTATTTTTAGTAGAATGGGGTTTCACCATGTTAGCCAGGATGGTCTCGATCTCCTGACCTCGTGATCTACCCACCTCGGCCTCCCAAAGTGCTGGGATTACAGGCGCCCGGGCGATACTCAGTTTTATGTATCAGCTTTCCTGGGCTACAGGATGTCTAGAGAGCTGGTTAAACATTACTTCTGGATGTGCCTACAAAGGTAGTTCCAGAAGAGATTACCATTTGAATTGGTGGACTCAGTACAGCAGATCACCCTCACCAATGTGGGTAGGCATCATCCAAGGGATTTAGCTCTTGAATAGGACAAAAACAAAAAATGGAGAAAGGGAAGAAATTCTGTGTGTGTGTGTGTGTTGTCTCTTTCCTGACTGCTTGAACTGGGGGATCAATCTCCTGCCATCATGTCTCTTAGGTCTTTAGCCCCAGACTGGAATCTATACCATAGTCTCCAGCTCTCAGGCCTTCAAACTACATCACCAGATTTCCCGGGTCTCCAACTTGCAGGTGGCAGATCTTGGGACTTCTCAGCCTCCGTAATCATGTGAGTCGATGTCTCATGATATATTCTAATGGTTCTGCTTCTCTGGAGAACCCTAATACACCAGGATACAAAATTCAAAGTACCAGATTTCTTTGCCTTAAATCTCTTTTGAATGTAGGCAACTACAAGTAAGTAACAATAAACAAAAACAGGGCCAGGTGGTAAGTACCCTAACATGGGTATGTTAAAAGACCCAACTCTGCCTAGGGAGGGGAGGTAAAACTACGGAGAAAAGGTGGCATAACCTGAATGTGGAGTTTGAGGGGAACCCGTCTCCATGGAAGAGGACCTTGGAGGAAAGAAGGGCAGCACCTCCAGAGCTCAGGAGCACATAGAATATTCAGCAAATGTCAAGAATC
>NW_012101476.1:7013285-7058573 GCF_000951045.1 Mandrillus leucophaeus
AAAGAAAGAAAGAAAGAAAGAAGAAAGAAAGAAAGAAGAGACATTCAAAACATGTTCAAATGCTGAAATGGGAGAAAGAGTATTTTAGCTAAAAGGACTGGTATAAGAAATGATACAGAACAAGGAAGGTGCCACGCATCTCTCAAAAGCAGCAACCACTCCAGTGGGGCTCGAGTAAAGGGTCCTGGCTGGGCCATAATGAGAAGGAAAGCTGGGAAGGGGAATAGGAGGAAGTCCACAAAGAGCTTCAAACAGCAGTCTAAGCTGTAGGAATCCCTTGACCTTGTCTGACCAGGAGATAGGACCTGTGCATAGGATGGATTAGAAAGGAGGAGAAGGGAGCCCGGTTACAAAACTGCTCATTAATGAAGAACCAAGTTAGCATGGTAGCACTAGGAGCACACAGGTGCAAGAGACGTCATGGAAGCAGTGCGTTGGGAGAGGCGGAAGAAAAGTTGTAGAATTTCTGGAAAGCTGGAGAGCCTCAGGCTCCAAACTATTTAGGCCCTTTTCGAGTTTCCTCTTGTTATCCATGAATTCCAGACTGGAGTTAGTAATCTGGGCTTATTCATGCCAACATGTCCCATAAAGATACAAAAGGAGATACACACGTTCACAAATAGACATATACACAGATATAAAGATACACAGATAGACTGATACCAAGGTACATCAGCTCATAGATCCAGGTACAATGTATAATTGGAAGGATACCTGTTTGCTATTCCAGATCTCAACTGTGCTTCACAGAGAGCGAGAAAATGATCCAAAGTTTGGCTCCAAACATTTCTAAAAACTGGGTGATAGGTCAGAGAGTAAGTGGGAAGAACAAGAGTTCTCACTTTTTCCAAACCAGTTCTCCCATTTCTCTACCACATAACATTACCGGTATAACAGGCTGGCCGGTTGATTGAACATAAATGCACTCCTACTTCTTCCCAAAATGCCCCCAGTCTGTTGAAGTGCACACAGGACCCTTACATTTTAAGCTCTCTTCCTAAATACACACAAACAGTGCAGTGAGTGATATTATATTTGTCCAGCCAACCATGCTAGGGCTTTGAGCCTGGGTGAAGTTCCAGGTATTTCAAAACCTCAGGCTCAGGCCACTTAAATTAGCCCTAAGGCTTTTATAAGAGCTATAATCCCCAGTTAAACACAAGCAGCAAGAACTTGATTTTGCACATTTCATGAATGCTGATCACAAGTTAAGTCACCAGGCCCTGGGTGATGCAATGACTCTTGAATAACTAGGTAGCTGCTTTGGGTTTGTTAGTTAATGCTACATGATAGCATAGTAATAACAATTAACTCAATCACATTCTAAAGGAAGTGCTATAAGGATCCTACACTGTGGTTTAGAAAGCAGAGGTAATTACAGCTCTACCCTATAATTTTATGGTTTATCTAGCCCTGTAAGCATGCCACTTGATGAGAACAAAAGAGGTGCTGTGCAACTTTCATTGAGAAACCAGGGAGCCTTGTGAAACATTGAAGATTTACCCATAAAAATCTGAATTTTTAACTTGAAACAAGAAAGTTAAGATCTTATCCATCCCAGTTTTAATTAGAGAGATAAAAGGATGTGAAAAGAAAAGAAATAATGCAATTGGCAATTAAAGCTCATCTATGAATAAAATTCTTTGTTCTCCAAACGTGATTTAGAATTGAGTGAACAGCTTCCTGTTTAGAGACTCCCATACCGGAAGGCGGAGAAATGCCCTGTGGTCCAGTAGCCTCTGTCCCATGGTATCTGGCTATCCGCCAAAGCAACCACCTCTCCTGTTTTGCAGTTCTCACACAGTGATGAAAGGTCTTGACTCTAGACTTACAACCTGAGTTTGCAATCCACCTCCTTGCCAACTCTATTATGTTAAATAAATGACTTACCCCATCAACCTCAGGTTCCACACCTGTAAATTGGGACTAACAATTTACTTGAAAGATTACTGGAAAAGCATGTAAAAATGCTTTGCAGACTCTAAATACCAACTAAAAAAAATTATCACTATGCCATATATTTGTTACCTGATACACTCTGAGGGTGGAAATGCAACATATTATAGAAGAAACACTAAAATGTTTGTATTTAGAAGTTTGTGCAAATGAAAACACATATGTAATACTTTCTAAACCGGCATATTTTTAAAATGTGCTACTATCCTTACTAAAGTAGCAGTATTTCAGTTGGATAATAATGTAGATTCTATTAAGCAAGGACGTATGAAGAAAGAGTTGCATAGCTAAGTACAAAAATATTATGTAGTCAACCATGGTTACTGCCTAGATGATGAAACAAAATATGCCCAAACTGAAATAAAAACATCACTAGTGTTGTGTTCTATAATAACCTTTCATATCCCAGGAGAGGAAGTTAAATAGGATTCTGTCACTGATCTTAAAATATTTGTCTATCAGGTGGAAATATTTGTAATAATGTGTGGAATACTTTCTGAATGTCGTTTCCTGTTATAAAGAGACAAAACTAAGCCTTGATGTCCACTTTCCCCAAATATCTGACCAAAAAAAAAAAAAAAGATGATTTAAGTTTATTAACGGAAACATAAAATGAAAACTTCCAATAAAGAAAATAATGAGAGCTATCTGGGGCTGAGACCCTTTAGAAATTCTCTTAGGGTTTTGGAGACAGTACTACTTTCTGCTCAGTCCTGACTCCAAACTGAACCTCTCCCACTCCTAAGCCGACTTGGATGAAAACCAGCTCCACTTTAGGCCTGACTGTGTAAGAATCTGTATTGTCATTCCAGGGCATGTTTAAGTCCTTTTAATAGATTAGGTCAGGATGGTATCCTCATAATTTAGTGTTGTGAATAGTACAAATAAAGGCTTCAATGACATCTAATCAGAACATTTTCTTTCTCTTCTCTAAGACCCTTATTCCACAGAGGTCCAGATTTCCCCAGCCTGTCAGTCATTACAACGACAAGCTGTCTTAGCACATTTGAAAGCCATTGAGTAGCTAATTTGCCAATATAGATTTAAAAGACATGAGACAGCTTATGGCTGTGGTCTCTCTCTGGCTTCTCCCACACAAAGAAGTCTGGAGCACATGGGGGATTTCTTTTGCTGAAGGCAGACCATTGTTTAAACATTGATTGCCTCTTTTTTCTATCATTCACTTTTTCTCTCCCCCTGTACACGGCCACCATCAGACACAGATTTCATTCGTGGCCCATCGGCTGAAAGTTACCTGCTCAACACACTGATAAATGAGTCATTTACAGGCGGGAGCGATGGGAGAAAAAAAAAATAACACTCATATATGTTAACTAAGCATTGAGTGAGTTTTTCTTATCTACTCAAAAGACTTACAAGCTTTTTATGCCAATGAACTCTGGTATGTACAACAGAAAATGAACTAACTCGTGTTAAAGTAATTTCATAATGCAAAAGGACTATGCAAAAGCAGGGCATTTGAGAAATATATGGCACATCTCATTTGGGACTAAGACACCCTGGGACAATTTTTCCCAGGTTACTTTACACAGAGCAAGTACACGGTGATTCTGGTCCAGGGAAGAAGAAAAGATTTTAGAATCAGACCTAAGGGCAAATCCTGACTTGAGTACTTATCAATGATCATGGAAAACTTACTTCATTTCTCTAGGTCTCAATTCCTTATCTGGGTAATGAGATACTATTACCTACCACACAGGGTTGTATTCTGTGAAAATCAGAAGCAGAGATTGTTTCTCTCATAGTAAACAACACAGAAAGAACAAGGAGAATATTAAACATGTATATAATATTGATAGGGTTTGGCTCCGTGTCCCCACCCAAATCTCATCTGGAATTGTAATCCCCATGTGTCAAAGGAGGGACTTGGTGGGAGGTAATTGGATCTTGGAGGCGGTTTCCCCCACCCCGTTCTCATGACAGGGAGGGAGTTCTCGCGAGATCTGATGGATTTAAAAGTGGCAGTTCCGCCTGCTCTCTCTCTCTCTCTCTCTCTCTCCTGACACCTTGTGAAAAAGGCACCTGCTTCCCCTTTGCTTTTTGCCATGATTGCAACTTTCCCGAGGCCTCCCTAACCATGGGGAAGTGTGAGTCAATCAAACCTCTTTTCTTTATAAATTACCCAGTCTCAGGTAGTTCTTTATAGCAGTGTGAAAACGAACTAATACAAATATTAACCATGTGCCATGAAGCATTCTGTAATGAAATTGAGGCACAGAGAGGTGAAGTGATGTGCCCATGGTCACACAGATAATAAGTGTTGAATCCAGATTTAGACCCAGGCAGTTTGGCTGCATAGCCTGTGGTGCTCCTCATCACACTCTAAAGTGAATATTTACTAAGTCCAGGAATCCATTATACTGTAGCCCTCAGGAATATTAAAAAAAAAAAAAATTTGAATTAACCTGAATAAGAAGAGTTGGTTGTAAGCCTAACAGAGACTCTTCGGGCCATGGAAGTTGGGTTCCCAGTCATGACTCTAAGGAGCAGAACTGGACAGTAGGTCTGAATTCCAGGCAATGGCTGGAGAACAGAAGGAGCTCTGGCTTTTCTTTAGGGCCAACCAGTCATGGAATAACCTTGCTCTGGGGACTCCACCCCTTTCTCCTGTTTCCATCTTCAGCTGGGAGTCCCCTACTTACTCTACTGAATTTTTGCATTCTGTTCCCACAGTTCAATCCCTCCATAATTCAATCTGAGATTCCAAGGGAAAAAATCAGCTATGATGCCCTTGATGGGTAATCTCCATCCTGGAACCAGCCAAGTCTGCCTGAAGAGGCAGAATCCATGCCACAAAAAATACTGCCTGATTCCTCTTCAGTAGCAACTTTAGAGAGAAGAAGCATCAATAGGCACTTCAAAATAGACCTTTCCCATTGTGACCTTGCTGTCCTCTTATCCCTCCCATCCTGGGAGGCTGAGGAATGCAGAGCTTGAACTCAGCCTTTAGAATCAGTGAGCCTAAAAAATAAATCCTGTCTCTCCCGTAACTGGCTGTGTGACATTAGACAAGTTACTAAGGCCTCTGCAGAACTGTTTCCCCTTGTGTAAAATGGTGATAATAATAACTCCTTCATACATTTATTTTGAGTATTAAATGAGATATTATATATAAAAATACCTTAACACAAATGTCGGCACATGGTAAGTGTTTGGTAAATGTTATTTATATTTTAGCACTATTCACAGCTCAAGAGGCTTCATCCATGTACTTACCCTTTTGAGTTTTAAGGCCACCAACTCCTTTGTTCTCTTTCCTCCCAAATCTTTGCTTTTTCTTTAACACCCAAGTAGAAAAGGCATCCAGGTAATCAGAAAGGACCAAGGGTAAAGGACCAGGCAGGGAAGCCACTAAGTAAGTAGGCATATGCAGTAGATACTGCTGCTCATCATCCAGTTTGGCTATTCCCTTAGTAACAGAATCTTGATATTATTTGTGTTGACATCACGCCCAACACTACAGCAAATCCTATATTTTCCTGCCTCCCTTGCAGCAAAGTATGACCTCACCTCCAACGTCTGGCCAATGAGCTGTAATGAGGTGCTTCGTGGGTTTCCAGAAAGCTGTTTCAAGGACCTGACTACAGGTGCATCTCATGGTCCACCCATCTTTCTTCCCAACCTACAACATGGACATTTGGCTCCTGGTCCCAGAGCCACTTTAGGATATGGAAGTTGTCTGCTGAGGACGATTTAGTGGCGAGGGGTGGGGAAATAGAAGTAGCCTAAGTCTCAGAAATCTATAGAAACTCCTACCAGCTCTAAACTACCTACCTCCAGACTTCTATTTTGTGAGACAGAAACATGTATCTTGCTCAAGCCACTGTTACTTCGGGGTATTTGTTGCAGAATATAATCCTAACGGGCCACTTGCAACAACATGGATGAACCTGGAGGACATCATGCTAAGTGAAATAAGCCAGGCACAGAAAGACAGATATCGCATGATCTCACTTCTATGTGGAATCTAATAGTCAAACTCATAGAAACAGAGTAGAACAGTGGTTACCAGGGGTGGGGAGGAGAAGGAAGAGAGGAGAAGTAGTCCAAGGGTACACACTTGCAGTTATGGAGGATGAGTCAGCCTAGAGTTCAGCCTGAGGACTAGAGTTAATAATAATGTACCGCGTACTGCAGATTTGCTCTAAGAGTGAATTTTAGGTGCTCTTACCCCACACAAAAAGGGTAACTGTGGAGGATGGGTGGATAAGGTCATTCGCTTAGCTGTGGTAACCACTTCACTATCTACATGCATATCAAAAACATCATGTGGTACACCTTAAATATATACAATTTAAGTATATATGTGTACAATTCTAACGGATGTAATGAATCTGGAAGACCTCAGTTAATATCAAATAATTAAAATATTAGAGATGATGCATTTATCAAGAGAGAATGAGTACACAGAAATGATATAAAAGAAGAAAAGATATATGGAATACTTGCAATCAGAAATAATATCCCTGAATAAAAACCTGTATACTACAGCAGAATTTGTTTTCTTTTTGAGCTGAGATCTCACTCTGTCGCCCAGGCTAGAGTACAGTGCCATTGACAATCATAGCTCACTGCAGCCTCAACGTCCTGGTCTAAAGCAATTCTCCCACCTCAGTCTCCCAAGTAGCTGGGACTACAGGAACGTAACATCATGCCTGGCTAATTTTTTTTGTTATTTGTAGAGGTGGGGTCTTGCCATATTGCTCAGGCTGGTCTCAAACTTCTGGGCTCAAGCAATCCTCCTGCCTCAGCCTCCCAAAGTGCTGGGATTACAGGTGTGAGCCACTGCAGCCAGCCAAGAAAAATTATTATGACGTGGTACTCCACACTTGGATACTTAGATACCTACCTGATCCAGTAAATTTCTGAGTAACCCTGACTGAATGACTTGAACTTTCTCTGTCTTAAGATTTTACTTTTCTGGATGGACATCATAAGCCTTACCTTACAGAGGTAATCTAAGAATTACTTAGGACATAGCTAACAATATTTTACTAACATAATCACACGTTTTCTTGGATCTCTGACCAACCAGCTTCTTTCAACCATAGCCACCAAATTCTCAGGTGAGTCTACACAAATGTATTAATCATAACTTTGGAGGATGCTGAGTCACTGATACCTGTACATAAAAGAAAGGACAATAGTCCACGACCTTATTAAAGAAGTAACAATAATACCAACCTATGCTTTTTGTGGTTTGAGACTTTCTTGGTCCACAATTGCAGGATGTGAGCCCCTAGATTCACTTCCAGCTGTAGACCTAATCTCAGTTGCTTCTCTGTCCACTCCAAGCTTGCCCAAGAGTGGCCCCTGCATAGGTGGCATTTGTCCTTTGGGTGATAAGTTCTTCCATATTATGTTATTCTCATTAGGCCACAGGAATGCCCAAGGCAGCACTGCCAGCTTGAACCAAAACCCTGGCAATTAACAGAAATCTGATGACAATGATAATCACATGAAGACAGACCACGGCATAACCCACTCTTTTAGGAGTTTTCAGATTATCATCTTGCAAAATTCTCAGGATACGTATGGTTTCATGCCATAAAGACAAAGGTTTTTGCTTTCCTTCTACAAAAATTGGAATGTTATTCTTACATCTGTTGGCTCTGCCTGGGGCCCTAATGCAAGTGTAGTCATTGAACATTAACGTCAAGCTCCTGACAGTGGACCCAAAGGTGTATGAGGATTGCCTTGAGAAATATAAGCAGTGCCTCCAAGTATCCAATAGGTGTTGACTTGCCTTTCTAAGTCATAGGTTTCCATGATGTGTTTGGCCTAAATGGGAGGTTTACATGTATTACATTTTCTATATTTACTAAAGATCCTTTTCACTACAAACATCATTAGCATCGTATACAAATATTTATTGATGTTTACTTGCATCCAAGGCACTGAGACAAAACATAGAATTAATGGTTACTGCCTCTAATATGGTTACCGTATAGCTCAGAAGACCAGAGGGCGAAAGGACTCTGGTGATTTTTCCTAGTTCGCTTTCAAACTGGAGACTCTGACACCAGGATGGTTGATTTACCTAAACTTACAAAGGCAGGGAAAAGTATCAATTGAAAGAAATGAAAAGATCATGAAGCGCCTCCATGAGATTCTTGTTGCATTGGGAAGCTTTGGTAGCAACACATTGTCATTTCAGCGAAATAAATATAATGTTGCGTTAAAGATTCTTTCCATAGAGAGATGTTGTCATATGTGTTACACACAATATTCATTTTAAATTTGGCTTCCATTTTAAATATAGTTGAATATAAATTCAGGGCTTTTGGGTCGTGGAATTAGAGGAGGGCATGGGGAAAAGGTCTTTGATTCTTTCTGTTATATGTGTGAGTGCTCTCAACAATACCTTCTCATTATAGGGATTTCCTTTTTTTTTTTGAGACGGAGTCTCGCTCTGTCGCCCAGGCTGGAGTGCAGTGGCCGGATCTCAGCTCACTGCAAACTCCGCCTCCCGGGTTTACGCCATTCTCCTGCCTCAGCCTCCCGAGTAGCTGGGACTACAGGCGCCTGCCACATCGCCCAGCTAGGTTTTTGTATTTTTTAGTAGAGACTGGGTTTCACCGTATTAGTCAGGATGGTCTCGATCTCCTGACGTGATCCGCCCTTCTCGGCCTCCCAAAGTGCTGGGATTACAGGCTTGAGCCACCGCGCCTGGCCTATAGGGATTTCTTAATTTTATTTTAACAAAATGTTAAGTAGGGGAAGTCAAGGTGACCATGAAAACAGCTCCGCCTGCAGTGGAGTCTGTAAATCAGCTTAAGTGTCACCAGTGAAAGAAAAGCGCTGAAAAAACTGACCAAACCTGACCTGATATTCCACAAAGACCTTGTCCTGGAAGAACAAACAGAATATCACACAAATCCTAATGTCCAGAATTCACTAAGTATTCACAGAAGTTGCATAGAAGACAGTCCCATAGGCCCAAACGCCAAAAAGAATGGCATAAAATAGAAGAGAACAAAAAAGGGGCATTAAAGAAGATGCCACAGCAAAGCAAGGTTCCATCAGTGCTTCAACCTCCCCAAGGGAATCTGATAACTTCTGATTCAACAATTATCAGAACTGTAAAAATGGCCTTAGAAGTAATAATCTTGTAAGTATTTGCACATGTGTACTTATGACACCTAGATTTTGAGTGTTAGTTGGTAATTTATCCAAATCAACTTCTCTGAGATAAATTACAAGCATTTACCTTGTGTTGTTAACATTATTTTGCTCTTTACTTGTTTTACTCACTCTTTTGGGGGATGTGCTTTTCGTTTCTTTCTCTTTTTTTTTTGTTTTGATTTTGCTTCGCACTTGATTCTGACGATATTCTGATCGTCGTGTGGGTAATAGCGAAAATAATACAGAAAAGACAAGAGGTGGTGGTGGGGGTGCTGGGGCCATTGGGAATTCTTCAGGAAGGAGGCTTTAGTATTTGGATGTGGCTTTATTTCATTGCCAATGGAAAGAGCAAATGAAAATTTGGCATCTTGCCCCATTCCCCAAAACGAAGCCATTCTTTTTTCTTTAAAAAAAGAAAAAGAAAAAAAATCCACCTGCTTTACAGTTTGGAGATTTCTCAAAGAACCTAAAATAGAACTGCCATTCAATCCAGCAAGCCAATTACTGGTTACATACTCAAAGAAAAATAATCCATTCTATCAAAAAGACATATGCCCTTATATGTTCACTGCAGCACTATTCACAATAGCAAAGACGTAGAATCAACCTAAATCCCCATCAACAGTGGACTGGATAAAGAAAGTGTGGTACATATATGCCATGAAATACTATGTAGCCGTAAAAAAGAACAAAATCATGCCCTTTGCAGCAATGGAGCTAGGTGCCATTACCCTGAGAAATCTAATGTGAAAACAGAACACCAAACACGGCACGTTCTCACGGCATATACTCACTAAACAATGAGGACACATAGACATCAAGATGGGAACAACAGACGTTCGGGGTCATGTTGGATGGGGGTGAAGGGGTTGAAGAACCCCCTGTTGGGTTCTATGCTCACCTGCTGGGTGACAGGATTGTTTGGACCCCAAACCTCAGCATCATGCAATTTCGCATGTAACAAACCTACAAGGGTACCTTTAATCTATAATAAAATTTGAAATTAAAAATCTACCTGCTGTAATCAAATAGCTAGTATCTTTATCTAAAAGATGAATACCAGTGCTCATATTGTGGCTTTTGCTTATGATATTTAGTCCCCTAAATATCAGATATTATAGAGCAAACATAGTTTCACACACTGGAGTTTAAAAGACACATAATGTCCACAACTTTAATATAAATATGGTATCGTGTAGCCACGAGCAAACATCCACCTGAAGCTGCCAACGCTTCACACGGTTCAGTCCGTCTCATTAACTCTCTCTGATCTGACACGTCCCTTGAACTGACTGACTTTCCTCCAACCCACGAAAAGAGGCCACCTAGCAATTGTCCGTGCTGTATGCCTCAATCAGCTGAAATAAATATCACTACTGGTAGCAGAGATACACATTAAATAGACAGAAAGGAGGTTGTCTTTGCACGACTTGTAAATTGCCACCACTGTCCCTGCTCCTTCTGCTCATTAAGTGGCTCTCCTTGGGTTGGTCCCTCCTGCTCTGCAGTTTCTCTGGCAGTAAAACTATCTTCTCCTCTCACAGCTACCATTTGAAGGAAGCTATTGGTCACCTGGGGCTTTATCTGCTCACCGATTCATTTTGGATCTTGCCTCCAAGGGCACTCTATTCCCCACTCTAATCATTTACTATTACCAAGATTCTTCTCTCACCTCTTCCTTGAAGCTGAATACAAAGTCCTGGTTCGTCCGCGCACCTGCAGGTGTGAAGCTGCAGGTGCTTATCTGAACGGAGGTTACCAGAAGTCAGTGCAAATCAGGGCTGTCCCTCTAGCAACAAAAATTAATATGTAGCCGAGTTCCAGGACCAAGCAATGCTGCTTCCCAATTGTATTTACTCATTTTTGTAAGGTGTGATTTTAATTCCCCATGTTTCATGATAAACTGTACCAACACCGCTCGGTGTTCAAATGCAATTTGTGATTCTCTTACGTGAAAAGACACTATATTAAATAAAAATTAGTCTTAATATCAGGCCCCTCTGTTCTCTAAGCGGGAAACTCATTGCCGAGCAATTCTCATTTACAGTAATACATCTTTGCTTTGAAAACCATGATAGCAGAAAAGTGCATAAGGGAGAAGGAAACTGTGCTTCAAAATGTCAAACAACATCTGTTTCCCATTTCTGAGAATTACGGAGCTTTCTCTAGCCCTTTAACCCCTTAGCCCACATTGTATCTGTCCCTTCATAGTTTATGGTCTTTATCTTCAGAAGCCTTTCAGTAAGTGAAACCTGATATAGAAAGTGAATCTCTTCTTTAGGTTCTCTCTGAGGATTAGGGACGAGATTTATTAGAACAACACTGCTCGTGCTACGATGCTTTAGGGTTGTGTCAACATTTCAATTATAAACCCCTGCTTCCAGGGGTGTGCACACCATCCATTAGAAAAATAATTGTCTAGCTTCAAATTTGGAAAGTGGGGTAGTGATTTGAAGATCCACGTTCAGCTTGTGAGACTTTAGAAGATGCGTGGGATTGCCTTTTCTAGGTGTAGCAAAGTCTATCCCAGAGACTACGTTTTATACTTCAGACTGTGCCCCACCGCCCAAGCAAGAATGTCATGCTGAGATTGTAAGTAAAATAGTCAGAGCTAAAAATCCATATACGATCATGCGAGAAAAAGGCAAAATGGGTCGATGCTTTCACATGTCTTCTGAGAACAAGGCAGAAGTTCTTTTGTCGTGCGTAGCAGTAGGTTGGCCACATTCTTCTTTCGAATGTAAGGTTAGATCAACCGCTCATCTCGGGTTTCTTTTAAGTGATCTGCACCAAACCTTTCTGCCATCTAGACGAAAGCAATGGCCGACAGGTCTCGCCAAAAAGCATTGGGGAATCAAGGACAGTCGGCAACAAAGCTGGGAACGTATTTGAAATTATCTCATTTATCCTCCTCCTCAGTCCTGTCTCCCTTCTCCCTCTGCTCCGTGCCTTCTGGCCGCCCTCCTCATGCTGTGGCCTCAGTCTGTCCTCCTCATTCACTGCCTTGGTGCTAAGACTCCATCCCTGCCACCTGGCATCACCCTGCATCCTGAGCACCTGATTGGTCCAGAACCACATATCATGTTATAAAGAACCTGCTGGATTCTTAGTGATTTCCTAGCAGCTGCTAATTTTTACATGTTTGTCTGTCTCAAAGATGTTTCTAATGTTTTCAAGGAGCAAAGCTGGAATTTAGGGCATCCTACAGGCACAAGAAAAAGAAGTTTTTAAGTAAAGGTCCTGAAAGTATTCTTCAAAGAACATTATATATGAACAGTCATTAAAAGGTTTAAAGAATTTCTCAATTGTTCTATACTCATGTGGAGACTCAGTCATAAACTACAAGTTCCATAAGAGCAGGGTTTTGTAGTTTTGTTTTCCACTAAACTCCTGGCATATAAAACATTGTATACACTCAATAAATATCCAGTGAATAAAGGGATAAATTAATTAATGAATATATCAAATACCTCTTGATCAACTAACTCAAAGACTTCATTGTAAGTCACCTACAGATACCTTTCCTCAATGCAAAAAAAAAAAAAAAATCAATTGCAATAAAGAAATGACTGCGGGTATGTTGGCATCTCAGGTGAGGTGATACAAAAGATAATCTCATAAGAAATAAGTGAGTAACTAAGAGATATAGCCCAGAGTAATAATCACCCTTTTTTCTGGCTTTTAAGTACCACTCAAACCTTTACTATGTAGAATTTGAAACTGAAAGAAAATCTAACTTTTCTGTCACCCTGAGTGTCTCTCCTGTTTCTCAAATATGAAAAATATCTCAAATCGGTATTTTTTAAATAGGCAGTGCTTTGCCAATTTAGCTAAATAGATTGTAAGTGCTATGAAGGCAAGCTGATATGATTTTTTTATATACCTACAAAGGTCCTGATGGTGGGCTGTCCCCAGAATGTGTTAACTAAAGGCATATTATGTTGGATTGTGTCTTAAGAATCAAGACTGTCTCTCTTCCCCCCTCCTCTGTAGCCAGCATTTTATCTAAACTGCTAATGAGCCTCAGAATCTGCTTTGAGTTTCATCTACTCTCCCTTCCTCTTCCAAGGTTCAGAAAATGCAAGAAAAAGAGATAAAAGAAGATGACATAGAAAGAGAAACATCCTGACAGTCAGACCTTAGGTACTTAGATGATATAATAGGAGCATTTGAAGAAACTTCATGTATGGCTTATCTAAATTTTCTAACATAAACCCGTATTCCCTTCATGAAGAAAATGTCATATGTATTTGTTATAATGAAGTCTCATGCCACAGTTGGCTGAGAAACGTATCTTGGCCACTGAGCCACTTCTGGTCTGTTCCTTTGCTCCCTGTCCCTTGGAATAACTGGATCAGAAGGTCCCAAAGGCATTTCCACAGCTGATATTCCAAGCTATTGCACCTTTTTTTTTTTCAGACGGAGTCTTGATCTGTTGCCAGGTTGGAGTGCACTGGCATGATCTGGGCTCACTGCAACCTCCGCCTCCCTGGTTCAAATGATTCTCCTGCCTCAGCCTCCCAAGTAGCTGAGACTACAGATGCATGCTACCACATCCAGTTAATTTTTTGTGTTTTTCAGTAGAGATGGGGTTTCACTATGTTGGCCAGGATTGTCTCGATCTCTTGACCTCGTGATACGCCAGCCTCGGCCTCCCAAAGTGCTGGGATTACAGGCGTGAGCCACTATGCCCAGCCTCTCCTGTTATTTCTATGTGGCCTTTCTGCAGAACTAAAAATACACTGAAGTTCCCCACTTCAACTCTCTAATTCTGTTTCAATTAGCAGACAGAGTTCTGGTTCCTTCCATGGAAACTAAGGGTGTTCATCTCTTGGAAGTTGCATTCTGCTAGTAAATTGCAAAGAGGGACACCCTCTAAGCAGTACAAAAAAAAATGCATTGTGCTCCTAAGTGTTTGTGTCTTTAGTATTAATAGCAATTTGTTCATAAGAACAAGAAAAAAATCTCCACGCACTGGCACAACCAGAGTCTGATTTCATTCCAGCAACTAACAACGACAACGACAACAACAACAAAAGCAAAGCCCTTTTTTTTGGTTTAATTAAATTCTTTCAAGCCGTGTGGAGCAATACTGCTGGGTAGATCTTGTAAGAAGAGATAATTAAAACACAAACAAACTAGTTCTTTCATTTGGAATAGCAGCGACTGCACATGCTCAGGACAGCTAGCCCTAACAAAATCCCAAAGGATTCTTAGTATGCAAACCCAGTCGGCTTTAGAAACAGGTTCAGCAGTTTGTTATAGAGCTAGAAACCCCTTCACACTGGGAATCGGGTGGGATATCTCTGGAAAGTCAGACTTTTTCTGAGACACCGCCAAGGAGCTGGGCAAATGAAATGATGCCTTTGGCAACGGGCTCTCAGCCGACTCATGGATCTCAAATGAGCTTTCCCACTCTGCCGTCTTGGGCTGAAGTCAGGCAATGAGGAATCTCTAGGCCTTTTCAAAGGAGAATTAACGTGAAAGGAGAGAAAAATGTTTTTATACTCATAAATGTGTTTTCCCCAAAATGCTAGTAGAAGCTGCTTTCAGAACCCAAGTGTTATATGTTCTGATTGGAAGTGATATCTAAATCTCACCATACTATCTGTGATGTTTCCAGGGGACTATCCGTAGAGTTGACAACCTTATTAAATGTAGTAAAGTGTACTGACCTTGGGAATTCTCTGTGATAAACTTTGAGATAACACTGCATTTGGAGTGAGATCCACCAAAATTAGAACTGTGCCTTCTCATGTGAGCTTGGCAAAGGCACAATACTTTCTGAGCATTCGTCTTCTCTTGAAGGTAAGGACAAGGATAGCTGACCTTACAGCAGATGTTTGTCATGCCAAACTCCCGTGGTCCAACTGACTTCAGCGTAGCTGTGATGGACAGTTGTTGACTTATTTAAAAGTGTTCTACCTTGAGCCTGGCATGGTGGCTCATACCTATAATCCCAACACTTTAAGGGACAGAGTTGGGAGGATAGCTTGAGGCCAAGAGTTTGAGACCAGCCTGGACAAAATAGTGAGCCCTGCCCCCCATCCAAAAAAAAAAAAAAAAAGCCAGGCATGATGGTTCACACCTGTAGTCCCACTTAGTTTGGAGACTGAGGGGGAAGATCCCTTGAGCCCAGGAGTTGAAGGCTGCAGTGAGCCATGATCACACCGCTGCACCCCAGCCTGGGTAACAGTGTGAGACCCTATCTTGAAAAAAAAAAAAAAAGGGTGTTCATCCTTGTAAGCCCCGGTATCTGTGGCTTCTCTGCCTCCTGGCTTTCTCTGAAGGCTTTGGAGGTTACTCAGTTCACGCACAAGCACAGCCTATTCTCCCTGTAGGAGAAATAAGGACCCCTCCCTGGGCAACCCTGAACCAGCGCAGGACAGAAATCAGGGGACAAATGCCCTGCCTCCCAGTTCTCCAGTAGGACAATTCTGACATGGTTTTTCAGTGGCCTTTTTCCTGTACCTGTTCTATTCTACACTCCCTCACTTCCAATGCTTGGGATCAATTCCCAAGAGAATAAACTACTGGCACCCGAGGGTCTTGCTTTGTCACCCAGACCCAAGTGAGTTCTGTCACCCAGGCTGCAGTGGTGCCAACCTGGCTCATTGCAGCCTCAAACCCCTGGGTTCAAGTGGTCCTGCCACCTTGGCCTCTTGTTTCAGGTTCTACTTTAGAGGAGACAAACTGAGATGTTTCTTATTCCTTTCTCCATGTCTGTTGCATGGGTTAAACAAGATAACAGATGGAAATACTTCTTTGCAGACTCTAAATGTATGGGCAAATGTTAGTTACGAATATTAAAAGTGTTTCTAGCTATTATTGGTATCTAAGTTTAAACTGAAAACGTTGATTGTTACTATTTTGTGAGTTACTTCTATTACAAACATGTTGTACTTGTCAGGTTTATAATAAACTTGTTTGGGGCACCAAAGTATGTGGCACTAGAGAAAAAAATCAGTGAACAACTTTGGTGGATGGAATTACCCACATCCGATAAGGCTTCTGTAACTTCATTCTTGTTTGTTGTTTGTTTTGTTTTGTTTGTTTGTTTGTTGAGATGGAGTTTCACTCTTGTCACCCAGGCTGAAGTGCAATGACATGATCTCGGCTCACTGCAACCTCCACCTCCCAGGTTCAAGCGATTCTCCTGCCTCAGCCTCCTGAGTAACTGAGATTACAGTCACCCCCCACCACGCCTGGCTAATTTTTGTATTTTTAGTAGAGGGTTTCACCACATTGGCCAGGCTGGTCTTGAACTCCTGACCTCAGGCAATCCGCCTGCCTCGGCCTCCCAGACTGCTGGGATTACAGGCACAAGCCACCACGCCCGGCCCTGTAACTTCATTCTTGTGTGGCAGGTCCCTGGAAAGTCTGTCCTGGCATCATTCTGCCGTCTAATTCCTACTTATCCTTCAACTCTCAACTTCATTCAATCATTCATTCATTCATTCATTCATTCACCAGTGTTTCTTGAGCATTGCTATATGCCAAATTTAGGTATGCTTGAGCTGGAGTGCAACAGCGCAATCTCGGCTCACTGCAACCTTCACCTCCTAGGTTCAACTGATTCTCCTGTCTCAGCCTCCCAAGTAGCTGGGATTACAGGAAAGGGCCACCATGCCCGGCTAATTTTTTGTATTTTTAATAGAGACAGGTTTTCACCATATTACTTGGGCTGGTCTTGAACTCCTGACCTCAGATGATCTGCCCCCTTCGGCCTCCCAAAGTGCTGGGATTACAAACGTGAGTCACCGTGCCCGGCCAAGTCATTATTTTTCTAGCAGTTTTTTGTGAACCCATCTAAACCATGCTTTTGGTGTACTATCCTCATGTTCTTTTTGGCACATAACAGAAGCCACCAAAATTTTTTTTTTTCTTTTTTTTTGAGATGGAGTCTCGCTCTGTCGCCCAAGCTGGAGTGCAGTGTCCGGATCTCAGCTCATTGCAAGCTCCGCCTCCCAGGTTCATGCCATTCTCCTGCCTCAGCCTCCCGAGTAGCTGGGACTACAGGCGCCCGCCACAGCATCTGGCTAATTTTTTGTATTTTTAGTAGAGATGGGGTTTCACCATGTTAGCCAGGATGGTCTCGATCTCCTAACCTCGTGATCCGCCCATCTCGGCCTCCCAAAGTGCTGGGATTACAGGCTTGAGCCACCGCGCCCAGCCCAAAAATTTTTAAGGTGAGTAATTTCAGCTATTACCTACAGCCTCACTCCTAGGCTAAAATTAAAGTATGTCTGAGGCCACAATCTTCCATATATGTGGTTATTTATTACATAATTTTTATTAGCAAGTATATTGGTTTACAGGGGCTACCATCACAAAGTAACACAGACTGGATGGCTTAAACAACAGACATTTATTTTCTCACTGTTCTGGAGGGTGGAAGTCTGATTTTAAGGTGTCTTCAGGCTTGAATTCATTCTGAGTTCTCTCTGGCTTGGGGATGGCCACCTTTTCTCTGTGTCCTCAGAGGGTTGTCTCTGTGTCCTAATCTCTTCTTACAAGGACATCAGTCCTATTTTTTATTTGGATATGACCTCACTTTGCCTTAATTACTTTTTATATGCCTAATCTCCAAATACAGGCACATTCTGAATTCCTGGAGGTTAGGACTTCAATATATAATTTTGGAGGAGGGACACAATTTAGCCCAAAACAGCAAATAGACCAGTGTGGACACTCTATTGTATAAGCTTGCTGAGGACCTAGCTCTCCATCCTTCTAGATACTCTGACGTCACTGCTTGAAAGATCCGTTGAGGGCTGACACAGGAACATTTCAAAGGCAGCCTGTTGTCACTCTTATTGGCACCAGACAACCAGAAATCCTCTTAGGGAATGGAGCCTTAGAGAATGATTTAGAAACTTGAGGAGAATATTCCTAATGATAAAGTCTAGGCTTCATTGGATTCTATAACCTATTCTCATAAGCGTGAAGGGTATCTAAAGTATTTTGGCCAATCCACATAACTTTAATTTCACCAATGAGCCTGTCTCTAACATCCATCATGCTAATTACAAAGCTACTCATTTCCCAATAAAACCCATCCCTGCTGTTTATTTGGCTCAATAGCAGAGCTGAGGTCCTAAGATGTTTTTTGAAGACAGGGTCTCACTCTGTTGCCCAGGCAGGAGTGCAGTAGTTCTACCATAGCTCACTGCAGCCTTAAACCCCTGGGTTCAAGCAATCCTCCTGCCACAGTCTCCCAAGTAGCTGGGACTCTAGGCATGGGCCACCATGTCCAGCTAATTTTTTTTATTTTTATTTTTTGTAGAGACAAGGACTCACTCTGTTGCCCAGGCTGACTAAGATATTGATGGCTGAAGTACATCACACTGGCTTCCCGTAGAGTGTAGCTTTTCTGATTCTATAACCAGATTTCTGATTCTATAACCAATTCTAGATAACCAGCCCCAAAATGTGAATGTTTAATTTCAGTGACCAACAGCCGCCAGATTTGAAGTTTAAATGACGCAGTGCATTCATAAGACCAAGTAGGCACATCCATGCATAGGTGCATCACAGAACACCACTCTTCAGGCGTTTTTTCCATCCTAAATTCTACCAATCTGCTGCATATCTTGTCGTTTTTGACCATGCTCTCCCTCAACCTGGAAGACTCAGCTTTCCACTGGTACCTACTCACTCCTACACACCTTCCCAATCCCAGCTAAAATATCTCTGAGTCAGAGATTCCATTCCTGAATCCGCGGCTAAATCAATTTGCCTATTGTCCTTATTCATAGTACCCTGCACTTTTTCTCAGCATGCATAAGACAACTTCCATCAGTTATTTGTTTGTTAAATGTCAGTCAACCATGAGGGTTCATGAGAGCAGAAGCTATGTCAGTTTTTCTCACCATTGTAATCCCAGGGCCTGACATTGATTAATTCCCATAGTCATCCACTAAATCAGTAGATGTTACCTGAGCACCTACTATGTGCCGGAAGTGAAAAGACATGTCTCTGTCTTCATGGAACTTACTGTCTGCTAGAGAAGAGGACATCTAGACATGTATGAAGACTGCCTCTGACCTCAGCCCATGGGGTGGTGGGTCCCCCGACCCTCTTATTTAAATCATATCGATCACACTGTCTGGTGTTTATTTACTTGCCTCTCTCCTCCACTGGACAATAAGTTTGAAAGGGGAGACATTTTGGGGTGTGCTTCTTTGTCCCCACTATTTGGCTTGAATGTTAGACACATGGTAGGTACCCAGTAGGTGTTTGTTAGATAAAGTCCAAAGTCACATATCACAGTGCTGGGATATCTGGTCGTTGCGATAAATCTATCAAGAAAACACTGAATTGGTGGGTACAGTGGCTCATGCCTATAATCCCAGCACTTTGGATCACTTGAGGTCAGGATTTCAAGACCAGCCTGGCCAACATGGTGAAACCCTGTCTCTACAAAAAAATACAACAATTAGCCAGGCATGGTGGCGGGCACCTGTAATCCCAGCTACTCAGGAGGCTGAGGCAGGAGATTCACTGGAACCAAGGAGGCAGAGGTTGCAGTGAGCCGAGATCATGACACTGCACTCCAGCCTTGGTGACAGAGTGAATCTCAAATAAATGAATAAATAAAAGCACTGAATTTAGGAATGATATGTCTCACCATCTTTTTTTTCTTTTTATTGACCTTTTTTTTATTTTTTACATTTCCACTGGCAGTGTCCATTCACCAATGCGGACATAAGGAATAAATTAATTTAAGTGAACCAAGACACTAACATTTGCAAAAGGCTTGCAAAAGTATCTGTTTCCATTGGCAAATGCGTCCTGACAGACTCTGAATGAAAAATTTGGACTGGGACATACCTAACTTCAACTGGAAAGAATGTCTCCTCTTAACAAATACATGGATTTCAACTAACGTTTGTGGACTTTCTGGAAAAACCGGCACCAGGCCTCGGAGACACAACCTGTTCATAGCTTCAATCCACCATAAAGACGTGAAGCCATATTTTTAAATTATTAGGGAAACATTTATGCACTTATGGAGATATTCATATTTCCTTCCTTCCTTCTTTCCTTCCTTCCTTCCTTCCCTTCCCTTCCTTCCTTCCCTCCCTCTTTCCTTCCTTCCTTCCATCCCTCTTTCCTTCCTTCCTTCCTTCCTTCCTTCCTTCCTTCTCTCCATCTCTTTCTTTCTCTTTCTTTCTTTTTCTTTCTTTCCTTCCTTCCTTCCTTCTCTCCGTCTCTTTCTTTCTTTCTTTCTTTCTTTCTTTCTTTCTTTCTTTCTTTTTTTTCTTTCCTTCCTTCCTTCCTTCCTTCCTTCCTTCCTTCCTTCTATCTTTCAAAGACGGGGCCTCACTATGTTGCACAGTGGCTATTCACAGGCACAATAACAGTGCATTACAGCCTTAAACTCCTGGGCTTAAGTGATCCTCTTGCCTCAGCCTCCTAAGTAAGTGGAATGACAGGCACTCATATTTTTTGAATCTCTAGCTGGAAAACATAATCTAAGAGTGGACTTTTGTCTCTTTGATATAGTTTTATTATAAGGCTTTGCACTTTAATTAATTTGATTGCAGTTTTTTTAAAATGGGAAATTCCTAGACACTGAGACTCTTTAAGAAAGAAATTAGATTGAACATTTAAGTAAATTCTGACTTGGAAAATAATGGCTTAAGTAATCACTATGACTTTAAACCACTAAGTGAATCCCTCACTATAATTTTTTGTACCATAATAAATTTTGCAAATACTTTTATTTTAATTTCAGAATGGCTTAGCAAATAGATCTGGAGTGGTTTTAGGGATAGGCAGTTTGCCCAACTGCCAAAACTTACCTCCCAGATCATTTGTTAATGCCTGAAATTATACTATTAAAAAGTTATCCCTTTGGTCTAAGGCTAAGTTTCCTGCTAAAACGCAAATGTCCCTGGGAAAGACCACACTTAAAATAGTGATGGTCATTTATCCCTAAGTCTTGTCTCAATGTTTAAATAGAGAAAAGAAAAGATGTGATACTTAAACTACATGAAAGAAAAGGCTCTAGTAAAAATAAATAAATAAATAATTAAAAAATAAAAAATCTAGATTTGCTAAATCGACAGGACACTTTTTCCTAAACTTTGCCCTGAAGGAGATTTGGAACATGTGATTGAGCTGGGCAATGCAATCTTACTAGGCCTACATGTGGAGAATAGGAAAAAAAAAGAAAAAAAGAAAATCTTTCTTGAAACACTTCTTGATATTTCTCTCATTACTGGCCCAATCATAATAAACAGCTGATAATCTCAAAGTAAACTGCTTTGATGTCTGTTGTTTAATATTAAGCTGCTGTATTTAGCATTACTAGATAAATCAATGTGTTCCTGGCCAACACTGAAATTACTGAGCCCAAAAGGGCTATAGGAAATTCTCCTAGGTAATTGATACATTTAGCTGAGTCAGTGCTGAATTAAATACTTGATGATGGGATATAAAACCTAGGAGCCAACCAACCGCATATGACCAAAAGAGAATCACCCATGATTGCCTCAGAAAATCAGGGTACCGAATATCCTATTCAAATTGCATCTTGAGGCTTGAAGAAGAAAGTTGAGTATAAAGTCACAAAGGACTGGGTGCAATGACTCATACTTGTAATCCTAGAACTTTGGGAGGCCAAGGTGGGAGAATCACTTGAGCTGAGAAACTTAGAGTCAAGCTTGGGCAAAACAGTGAGATATCATCTCCAAAACATTAAAAAATCAAAAAAAAATAGCCTGGCATGGTGACATGCCCCTGTAATCCCAGCTACTCGGGAGGCCAATGCAAGAGGATTGCATGAGCCTAGGAGTGAAAGACAAGCCTTGGCAACAGAGTGAGATCCCATTTCTGTTTATTAAAAAAGAATTAATAAAGCCACTAAGATGATTAGAAAGCAAGTTACCTGTAACCTCATTAGAGGACTTTCCCTCAATTCCATTTCCTCCCCTGGCTACAAAAGGACAATGTCATATTCCTACTCTTCCTATGCATGCGTCTTTTCCTTCCTTTGCAGAGAGAGATGGCCACCATGAACGCTGGGCACTCTGCTGAACCTGCTCAGCACCCAGTCTTCTCCAACTGAGGCCAAGTCTCCAGACTAAGGCTTCCCAGGGCACGACGGTATGTCTGTGCCACAAGGTAATGGTTAAACGGAGTATAGGCCACACAAGGTATCAGCAGCACGGAACACGAGCACTAGATAGCCGCTCTGCACCCTCAGTCTCTCTTGAACAAGAAATGCTTACTGTGGCGATGCCTCACAGTAAGGTAATATAGTTTTAAATTTTCTGCTCTCAAGACAAATTGATTGTTAGTGTAAAAGCTCCAGACTTTGAGGAGGCCATATTTGCGAAAATCTATTATTTAAGGAACAAGGCTGAGAAACTATATTTCTGTATCATAAAAACCTTGATTAAGACAAAGCTATTACTTACACAAATAGCTTAGAGAATAGAAAAGTTAATATACACATTAGTGTTATTAATACACAGCAACCTGAGACTAAGCCTTCATAGCAGGGAATAAATTACGTCAGGTCAAAGTGATCAAATTTGCCAGTTTACTATCATAAAGACAAGAGGATAGCAGGTCTCATGCTTCTAGGTGCCCACTAGGTATTTTGAACACTTATTTAAGCCAGTCACAAATTAGACCACTTAATTTCTCAGTCAAGTTTGATTTAACTACAGATGAATGGGAATGATCTTAATTTCTTACTTACCAAAACCATCAGGTCTAACAACATTCATAAATTGACTTTTTACCCTTTGTTAGTAAATTCAGGCAACAGCCACTTATAAATGACATCATAGCATTTTTAGGTGGTAAGATCACTCTGTTCCAAAAGAAAAATAAAACAGTAGCCCTCCTCCAGGTCCCAGTGGCCTTTCCTTCTGCCTTTTAATCCAGAGTAGTTCTACTTTCTAATGCCCAAGGCACCCCCTTCTCACCTTCCTCCCATGGCCTCACCTCCCCACTGATATTTTCGTATTACCCCTGCCCTCTCCAATCAAAAGGAGAAACTTTAATAACCCAGGACTATTTTAGACCAAGACTAAGGTATGTATGCCTTAATATGCCACTCCCTCTAGAATGTTTGTAGTTGAAAACACTCTGGACCCCACTGGCCATCTCCCGGTGGAAACTGGGGGGATTGATGGATACACAGGAATCCCATCACATGGCAGGAATTGCTAGAGGAGTGATATGGTTTGGCTGTGTCCCCACCCAAATCTCATCTTGAATTGTAGTCCCCATAATCCCCACATGTCTTGAGAGGGACCAGGTAGAGATAATTGAATCATGGGGGCAGTTTCCCCCATCCTGTTCTCATGATAGTGAGTAAGTTATCCTGAGATCTGATGATTTTATAAGGGGCTTCGCTCTTCACTGAGCTCTCGTTCTTCTCCTTCCTACCACCACGTGAAGAAGTACATGTTTGCTTCCCCTTCTGCCATGATTGTAAGTTTCCTGAGGCCTTCCCAGCCATGCTGAACTGTGAGTCAATTAAACCTCTTTCCTTTATAAATTACCCAATCTCAGGTATGTCTTTATTAGCAATGTGAGAACAGACTAATACAAGGGGTTTTCACAGAGATCACTTCATCTAATACTCAAAGTGACTCTTTTCAGTCACCCTGAACATCTCTGTTTTCGGAGGTTAAATAAATTTGCTAAAACCACATATCCAATAAACACCAGTTTCAGGACTCCAACCTGAGTCTACCTGACTCTCACTCTACTGCTTATAGACTTTTTGCTATGCCACGCTTAACTCAAATGAATCTCTAATGGGAGAATGTTACTAATCTAATGGGAGAATGTCCACAAAGGTGAGTGATATTGTTGATCGATTAAGTCCCCTGAGTGGCAGTAAGTCACCACCCCTGCATCTCTGCTTGAGGCTATCTTTCCCTGCTTGTGTGTTTTCTTTGCCACTTTCGAGCTTCAACGCTTTTCCCATTCCAGCCTAGACCTGTGTTTTTTAAATCCATCATTATTCAGTCATTCTGTAGAGGGGAAATCCTCTCAAGACCTCAAGGCACCGTATAGAAAAATATTGCATAATGAACAATAAACATTTGGATTACCAGGAGGGCACACGTAAGAAGGCTGCATTCTTTCTTCTAGTCCTAGGGGAAGAAGGGAAGTTTTATGAAGCTGAACCGGGCTCTTTTCCCATAGCTCCCACCAGTCTCCCTCTCACTCCTACTGAATATGAAGCCTCCACTGGACAGATTTTCTTACTTGTTTTCCCCCCTGCCAACCTAGTAAAATGTGGATGTGGATCTATTGCTTTACCAGCATCTAGAGGACATTCCCCTGTCCCAAACCATAAGTCTTCACTGCTTCTCCAAATTAATTTAAAACATCAAGGAAACAACCGTGAGTCCTCCAGGAGGCAATTAATGTGTCTCGTTAGAGCAAGCTGTCTGATGCCACCCACCTGACTGACTGAGTTGCCTTGTTGACTGTCTCTAGCCTGATCAGAGGCAAAGCAAGAAGGAACATTAAACCTAACATGGACCACAGTGCCTAGAGACATAAGCATGAAGATAAGTGGAGTGAACAGTAGAGACTGTTCCAATGTGTCTTTGGTAACCAGGCATTATGGTTCAATTGTATTTCCCTCCCCACCCCAAAAATATGGGTACACTAGAGTCCTAATCCCCAGCACCTTCATATGTGACCTTATCTGGAGATAGGATGTCTCTACAGAAGTAATCAAGTGAAAACGTGGTCATTAAGGTGTCCCACAATATGGATAATATGACCATCCCTATGATGTGTGTCCTTATAGAAAGGGAAAATTTGTGTACAGAGACAGACATGCGTAGAGAGAAGATGATGTGAAGAGTCACAGGGAGAAAGAAGATAGCCCTTTACAACCCAAGGAGAGACGCCTGGAACAGACCCATCCCTCACAGCCCTCAGAAGGAACCAACTCTGCCAACACCTTGACCTTAGACTTCAGCCTCCAGAACCAAGAGACAATAACTTTCTGTTGCCTAAGCACCCCAAGTCCGTGGTACATTGTTAAAGCAGCTCCAGCAAACTAATGTACCAAGACACTAAGTTAACATAACTGGACAGTTGGTGAGTGCTCTCAAACCCTGGAAATATATTATCTTCTCAATGCAAAAAGAATAATGGAGGGTAAATCCTCCAGCCCATTAAGTAGTGTTCCTATCCTAGGAGAATGGGGTAAAGAGTGTAAATCATCCCAAGATCACAAGTTAGATGTTAGCTTTGGGGTTACAATGTGAACTGAGAGTCACAATCCTCAGTGTATTTTTTGGACAGTGACCTTCAATAGTTTCAGAACCTAGTCTGGAAGTTGCTTAATCTAACAGGGATGATATTATTGAGTTGTGTCTTAAGATCATTGGCTACAAAGTATGTTGTATGGAAAGTAATTGCTGGCCAGACACAGTGGCTCACATCTATAATCCCAGCACTTTGGGAGGCCAAGGTGGGAGGTTCACTTGAGGCCAGGAGTTCAAGACCAGCATGCGCAACAAAGTAAGACCCCTTCTCTACAAAAAATCAAAAAATTAGCCTGGAGTGGTGGCGCACACCTGCAGTCCCAGCTACATGGCTGAAATGGGAGGATCTACTGAGTCCAGGAGGTTGAGGCTGCAGTGAGCCATGATCATGCCACTGCACTCCAGCCTAGGCTGCAGAGTGAGACCCTGTCTCAAAAAATAATAATAATAAAATAAAAACAAAAAACAAAAGTAAACAAAAAACAAAAAATGAAAAACAAAGTAATTGCTAAGCAAATAGCAAACAAAGGAATTCTGATGAATTCTTCCAGTTATTACTTTTACATAGAAGTATTCACTTTACACAATGTAATACTTACCCCTCTCTCTGTTCTTCCCTATTGGGCCCTGTATTTGTTTCCTGGGGCTGCTATAACGAATTACCACACACTTGGTGGCTTAAAGTAACAGAAACGTATTATCTCATGACTCTGGAAAACAGAAGTACCACATCAAGCTTCTGGCAGAACCCCACTCCCTCCAGGGGCTCTGGTGGAAAATCAATTCCTTGTCTTTTCCAAGTTTGGGTGGCTGCAGGTGTCCTTGGCTCATGGCCACATCACTCCAATCCCTGCCTCCATATGCACCTTGCCTTCTTCTCTGTGTGTGTCTCTATCTAATCTCCCTCCACTTGTCTTATAAGGAAACACACAACTGCATTTAGAGCCCCCCTGGATAATCTAATGCAAGCTCTTCTAAAGACCCTTATCTTCTGCTCAAGACCCACATCTTCTCAAGACCCTTATCTTCTATCTCAAGACCCACATCTTCTGCTACATAAGGTGATATTTACTCTTTTGCCATATTCACAGGTCCTGAGAGTTAGGAATTGAATATAACTTTGGGAGACCTTTTCTTTGTTCTGCCTATTACAGGTCCAAACCACCAGCCTCTTAGCTTAACTTTTGGAAGCTTATCTTTTAAAGGTCATCAACGTAATGTTTATTTCAATGCTAGTCCCAGACCTCATGCAAAACTGCATGTAAGACTTGAAAGACTGAGACTTAACTGTTAACTTGAGTCATAGCCCTCTTTTTATCCTCTTTGTTTATAACACTTAGCTAGGTTTTTTTTTTTTTTCTTTTTTCAAAAGGTAAAAATATTGGTTCTCAATCATCTTGAGATCTGATAAGGGTAATAAGAGAAAGCAAGTCTTCAATCCTCATTTGTACTCTTTCTTTTAGATTCACCAGCATTCTGGTCAAGGATATAAAAGCATATTTATAAGATGCCTTAGCCTTAGAAAATTTGTACAAAGCTGTGTATTTTTCTCCTCAGTTGCCAGGGCTATAACTGAGCTCTACTTATAAGTGTACAGTTTCCATGTTTTCACATGCTGAGAGACTTTAATGTTCATATATTATTTTTCTCTGTAAACCTATTACTGTACACATTTTTCTCTCTTTTGCTACTTTTTTGTTGGCCTCAGTCACCCCAATCCTTTTCTCTCTAAAACCACAAAGCACCAGAGAACAAACCGAAGGGAAATAAGAACTTCTAAAAGTATTCCGGAAACAAAAAATGACTCTAAAATTGATCTTACAGTTTTGCAAAAGGTGATATTTGGGAGAATGATAGTTACTTGATCTAATATTTGAATAAATACTATCTGGCATTGAGCATCATTTCAGATTTGTTACCAAGGAATGAATACATATGTATATTTTTTTCTGGTAACTCAGAGAATGTTTTAAATGTGATACAGATATGTAAATGTATTTAGAAGTGTCGTTCAGGACCAAGAATCATTTGCTACACTTGGAGTGGCAAGGCTTTAGAAAGTCGGTGATACTCAACCCTCGCTGTATATTAAAATCTTCTCAGAGCTTTTTAAAAAAATACCAGTGCTTGGACTCCACCCCAAAACAATCAAATCAGAATTTCTGAGAGTAGGGGTATTGTTGTTGCTGTTGTATTTGCAAATCCCGCAGATGATTCTAATCGTGGAGCGTATGTTGAGAACACAGATTCAGTATTCCTTCTACCGATGAGGAAATCAAGACCTACGGAATGAGGTGATCTGCCTCCTTTCTGCCTATGAATGTGACCAAGAATACCAAAAGAAAAGGCTGCAAATAAGCAGCAAGAAATAGTAAATAATTTAAGATAAAATTAGTGTAGAGAGAAGCAAGGGAGACTGCCAGCAGCAGCAGAAATGGCTCTCTGGCTGCCAAGGGTGAGGATTGTGAAAATGTAAATCCTGCTTAAATCCTTTATCGCCCGACTGTGTGCATACCAGCAAGCCGGCTTTAGAAAAATATATCTATGAAACTGCTTCCTAAAAGTTTGAGGTTTGCAGGAAGCAGGGCAAGAGAACAAACTCTGAAATTCCACAACTGGCTAGTTAAGGAAATAAAAGCTGGGGAATCTCCATAGAAAGTAATTTCACCGTGTTAACTATCTTTGTGCCTGTTTGTGTTGTTTTTAAGTTCTACTGTAATTTGTATATATTCTTATGAGAGTTGGTGAGTTGAAATATTTACCATCTGATGAGAATTATGACAAATTTCCTGTCACCATTTTCCATAGTCTGATTGTCACCATTCCCGCAAACAAAAGAAAAGAAGCTAAAAACTATTTTAAATTGATTAACGGCAATTTTGTAACATGAACTTTTTCCCTTGGATGTAACAAATCGCTTGATTATTACTTGATTCATATCAAAATAGGCTGTAAATTCCAGTTTCTTTTTCTTTTCCCAGATCTCTCCCCCGGCCTGCTATTCTCGGGAACTTTCATCCAAGGTTTTGATGTGCTAATTTGCTCATCAGTACCCACTAGCCTTCCTTGGTTTAATTAATAAATATTTCCTGTTGACAAAGGAAGGGGAAACAGAAGTCTAATTCATGAATTTCATCATTGTGTTTCCCCCCACTGTGACCCTCACTTGAAATTGGTCTTGCGTCTTATCAGCCGCTCCGTTTTAGGCCTGGTCATTTGCATATCAAATATATCTTTGTAAGCAGGCTGCTCGCAGCCCTGGCCTGCAGACAGTTACAGAACCAGCTGCCCACTGGAGGGGCAGGGGAACATCTGTAAACCCACTGTGATTACAGGAGAAGAATGAGAACAGAGGATTGCCCTACCCTCCTCTTCAAAGTCTCTCGTCCAGAAATCTAGGTCTTCTGGTGCCCTGTTGTCATACACTTGGTGTATGTATTTATTTACTTATGGAATTTTCACTCTGAGTATTTACTCTTCTGAAATTAGAATGGTAACACAAGGTGCTCTAAACCTTCCATTTGACTTTCTCGTCTTCAAAACCTCACCTAGCCACGAAGGATGCTTTAGCGGATCCTGATAGGGACATAACGCAAAAGCATGATCATTACAGAGAATTAGGATACATCAGAATGATCTGACTTCACTATACTAGCTGACTTCAATATAGCTTCCCTTGAAACTATTTTGTTTTCTCTCAGTTAAGGATGGGCTGACGGTGGCTACTGACTCAAATTAAGTCCCCCCTCCCCCCACCTGTTTTTAGAACTTAGGAAGTTGGTTTACAAAATTACTAGCAGCACCGTAATTCTATTCCCATCCTTCATGTTTGACCTGCCCACATTTTTCAATCCACCCCCTTCCTAGAATTCACCTGTTATTGTTTACCTGACACCAGGTGTTTGTAAGATTCCTCAGATGTAATATGCAAACCTCTGGCAGGGTGAAAGATGTTTCAAAGATTTTAGAACTGTGTTCCTAAGTTGTTTGATTCATATGGCCCACATATCTGAAGAGCGCTTTAGAGATGTGATCTCAGGCACTTGAAAACACAATAACCAACCCAGAACCAGCCCTAAGGCTGATGTCTAGCTTTTTTCTTTTTCTTTTTTTTTTCTTTTGGAGATGGAGTCTCACTCTGTCGCCCAGGCTGGAGTACAGTGGTGCAATCTCGGATCACTGCAACCTCCGCCTCCTGGGTTCAAGCAATTCTCCAGCCTCAGTCCCCCAAGTAGCTGGGACTACAGGTGCCCGCCACCACGCCTGGCTACTTTTTGTGTTTGTAGTAGAGACAGGGATTCTCCGTATCGTTCAGGTTGGTCTGAAATTCCTGACCTTGTGATCCACCCACCTTAGCCTCCCAAAGTGCTGGGATTACAGGCATGAGCCACCGCGCCCGTCCTGATGTCTAGTTTTTAAGAGGTCCATGCACAGCCCGAGAAGCAGGAGAAAATAATGCCATGGACTATATTAATTATTTGCTTAGAAGTGGCAACATTAGAGTGGAAAGATACACGTTGGTTCTATTCACTGTACTGAATAAATTAGGCAGTATTGAAAAAAAAAATACTGTGCTTCTTTATCTCAGGCACTATTATCTAGTGCACTATAATGTGGTGTAGTAGCAAGAGCACTCCATTTGGAGGCTGAAGATCTGAGTTTTATTTCAATTTTGCCACCAATTAAACATCTGCCATTTGAGCAAGTTCCATTCCACGTGTGGACATCCGTTTCTCCACTGCAATATGAGACACACAGATTATATGGACATGCATTCAACTGTGAACCTCAGACTTGTTACCAAGTGCTCCTTAAAAAAGATTTACGGACCAAAAAAAAGGAGCTTCTCTGCTCCTTCTGGAATCTCCGCCTGGTTCAGCCTACCTGCCTCCACTCTTGTCTCCACCATATCCATCAGGGTGACCCAGAAGTCCTACAAGGTGTCCACCTCTGGCCCCCAGACCTTCAGCAGCCACTCCTTTTTTTTTGAGACGGAGTCTGGCTCTGTCGCCCAGGCTGGGGTGCAGTGGCCAGATCTCAGCTCACTGCAAGCTCCGCCTCCTGGGTTTACGCCATTCTCCTGCCTCAGCCTCCCGAGTAGCTGGGACTACAGGTGCCCGCCACCTTGTCCGGCTAGTTTTTTGTACTTTTTTAGTAGAGATGGGGTTTCACCGTGTTAGCCAGGATGGTCTCCATCTCCTGACCTAGTGATCCGCCCGTCTCGGCCTCCCAAAGTGCTGGGATGACAGGCTTGAGCCACCGCCCCCGGCCCTCAGCAGCCACTCCTACACAAGTGGGCCTGGTGCCCGCATCACCTCCCCGAGCTTCTCCCGAGTGGGTATCAGCAGCTTCCAGGGTGGCCTGGGGGGAGTCTATGGCAGGGCCAGTGGCATGGGAGGCATCCCTGCCGTCACAGTCAACCAGAGCCTGTTGAGCCCCCTTAATTTGGAGGTGGTCCCCAATATCCAGGCCGTGCACACCCTGGAGAAGGAACAGATCATGACCCTCAACAAGTTTGCCTCTGTCATCGACAAGGTACGGTTCCTGGAGCAGCAAAACAAGATGCTGGAGACCAAGTGCAACCTCCTGCAGGAGCAGAAGACGGCTCAGAGCAACAAGCACAACATGTTTGAGAGCTCCATCAGCAACCTTAGGCGGCAGCTGGAGACTCTGGGCCAGGAGAAGCTGAAGCTGGAGGCGGAGCTTGGCAACATGCAGGGGCTGGTGGAGGACTTCAAGAACAAGTATGAGGATGAGATCAATAAGCGTACAGAGATGGAGAATGAATTTGTCCCCATCAAGAAGAATGTGGATGAAGCTTATGTGAACAAGGTAGAGCTGGAGTCTCGCCTGGAAGGGCTGACTGACGAGATCAACTTCCTCAGGCTACTGTATGAAGAGGAGATCCGGGAGCTGCAGTCCCAGATTTCGGACACATCTGTAGCACTGTCCATGGACAACAGCCCCTCCCTGGACATGGAAAGCATCACCGCTGAGGTCAAGACGCAGTACGAGGAGATCGCCAACCGCAGCCGGGCCGAGGCTGAGAGCATGGACCAGATCAAGCATGAGGAGCTGCAGACCCCTGGCTGGGAAGCACGGGGGTCACCTGCGGAGTACAAAGACTGAGCTCTCCGAAATGAACCGGAACATCAGACGGCCCCAGGCTGACACTGAGGGCCTCAAAGGCCAGAAGGCTTCCCTGGAGGCCACCATCGCAAATGCAGAGCAACGTGGGGAGCTGGCCGTTAAGGAGGCCAACACCAAGGTGTCCCAGCTGGAGGCCGCCCTGCAGCGGGTCCGGCAGGACGTGGCGCGGCAGCTGCGTGAGCCACAGGAGCTGATGAACGAACGTCACGCTGGCCCTGGACATGGAGCTCGTCACCTACAGGAAGCTGCTGGAGGCCAGGAGAGCCGGCTGGAGTCTGGGATGCAGAACATGAGTATCCATAGAAAGACCACCAGCGACTATGCAGGTGGTCTGAGCTCAGCCTATGGGGGCCTCACAAGCCCCGGCCTCAGCCACGGCATGGGCTCCAGCTTTGGCTCTGGCGCGGGCTCCAGCTCCTTCAGCCGCACCAGCTCTGCGAGGGACGTGGTTATGAAGAAGATCAAGACCCGCGATGGGAAGCTGGTGTCCGAGTCCTCTGACGTCCTGCCCACGTGAAGGGCTGCGGCAGCCGCTCCCAGCCTGCCCCTCCTGCGGCTGCCCCAGAGCCAGGGAGGGAGGCCGCTGGGAGATCCACCCGAGGCTCAGCCCACCCGCCGGGGTGTTTACTGCCTGGTCACCCCCCTTGCCCATGCCTCCAGCTACAAAACAATTCAATTGCTTCCCCACCGCTCCCCACCCCCCCACCCCAAAATAAAACCTCAGCTAGCTCTGGAGTGGGGGTGGGAAGAAAAAAAAAAGAAAAAAAATTATGTGGCCAGAGTTTTTGAGAATCACAGTGTTGCACACATATGTACGCTTGCTCAGAGATTCACAATAAACTTTAGCATACCAAATGCCTCCATGAGACATTCTCATAAAGCTTTACAAGGAACACCAATTTAACTGTTTTGTGTTTCCCAAATATGTTTTACCAAGAATCCTATGTGTGTTCTAAACAGCTTGGGCAACACTGGACAAGATTTCCTAAGGGCCTTCCAGCTCTAATTGGTCCTGGTCAGGTTTGTCAGATTTGTTTATCAGGGTCCTAGAAGTTAGTCGTTCAAAGGGGACCTCAGGTGGGGTGCCATGGCTCATGCCTATAATCTCAGTGCTTCGTGAGGCCAAGGCAGAAAGATTGCTTGAGGCCAGGGGTTCAAGACCAACCTGGGCAACAGAGCAAGACCCCATATGTACAAAGAACTTAAAAAATTAACCAAGCATGGTGGTGCACCCTTGTAGTCCCAGCTACTTAGGAGGCTGAGGCAGGAGGATCATTGAAGCCCAGGAGTTCTAGGCTACAGTAGCTGGGGTCTCACCAATGTACTCCAGCTGGTGCAATAAAGCAAGACTGTCTCCAAAAAAAAAAAGCAAAGGGGAACTCAGAAACCAGACAGCCTGGGTTCATATCCATAGTTTTCTACTATGTAACTTTGCAACCTTAATCATGTAAATTTAATTTATCTGTACTTTAGTTCCTTCATCTATGAAATGGAGACAATAATATCATCTGTTTCATAGAGTCATTGTAAGAATTGAATGTGTTAATGCAACATATAAAATGCTTAGCAGATTACGTAGCAGCTTGTAAGTGCCGTGCGTGTTAACATTTGCAATATCCAAAACGCTTATCTGATGCAACAGCCTAAGAGAAGAAAGAGTGAATGAAAAAAACTGGCATTTGCTGGGGACCTACTACTAGTTTTCATGCCAGATGCTTTACATATGTAATCTCATTAAATCTCCACCGTAAAACTAAGATCAAAATATAGTTTTTCATTTTACAGGTGAATAAAATAAAACTCTGAAGTGTTCAAGAAGCTGCCTGATAGCACATGAAAAAATATTAAGACAAAAAAATGAGTCTCAGATTCAGGCATCCCTGACTTCAAAACTTAAGTTCGTTCTAACATATCACACTGCCTTCAAGAGTGAAAAGTAATAAACTTTATACCATTTTATAGATGAAGAATGAGGCATATAAACTAAAATATTTCTCAGGATCACACAGTAAGATTTGAATTAGAAAATAATCTACATCATGTCATTCACCTCTATAATGTATTTATTACTGCACCCTAAAAGCAAAAGGACATATGAAAAGGGAAAAAGAACATATCTCTTAATTTTGATCAGGCTACAGCTTTTAAAATTTAGATTATTTTGTCTTTTAATTAAGCATCTCCTGCATGTATTATGTCACATTTCGCAGAAATTTCGGTCTTCCCTACCTGACTCAGATTATGTTTTTAGAGAAGCATAGGTCTGAGGTAGACATTTAAAGGTCAAATTAATTCTACTGCCTCCAGAAAGAATAGGATCAAAATAATTCTCAAATGATAATCCCTTACCCTATTCTACTTTTAAATATTCAGAGAGAAAAATTCTGTGACTTTGGTTTTTAAAAATTCAAATATTAACGATATATTTAAAATGTCATAGTAGGCAAGGACCTTTGAGACATTTGTGAAAATAAAAACACATTAATCAAAAAAATAAAACGAGAAAAAAACACAATAAGAAGATGAATTGATTTACTATGATGGAGTATAGTATTGTGCTTTAAGAATTTCAGGACTAAGGACTTGGGGGAGTAATTTATTGGATATTAATCTTCCGTCTTAGCAGGCAAAGCACAACTTTACTTAGATATGTCTGCTGCATCTAAAGTTTTAAAATATGGGGTCAAAAATATATCCCTGCCACATATCCCATCCTGCCATTCTGCTTGATTCATCTTATCGCTAAAACTGGTTTTTTACAGCAATGTCAAAGACGATAGAGCTTAGAGAGATTTCCATTTTGCAAGTAAAAAAGGGCAGACAGGTGGTGCAACAGCCTGCAGTGTGCTCAGAGGGTGCAGCTAGCTGCCGAAATCCCAGCATCAGAGCCTGTCCGGGGATCACGGGGCATCTTATTGATCAGGCAACTTGCAAAGAACCAAAGGGATACATGGGCGATGTGTCAGCACCTGAATTCTGCATTTGGGATCAGTGAGTGAGAGAAGCGATAGGGACAGGCACTCTTGATTTAGCTGAAAGAAAACAATCTCTTTCTTTGGGAGTTTATCATAATGTGAAATGTATACAGTGGGTAACAGAGAACGTATTTAAACCTACAGAGCAGATAAAGGAAGTATATCTGCATAACCTGAGTAGAACCTCCAACAGTTTAGATTTAGAAGAGGGGTGCAGAACTACAGGGCACTCTTTGGAAGTCCTGTTCCACCCTTTTTCTTGGTTTGCAGATATGCATTCATTAGGATGTGTGGGCTGTCCCCCTATAATTACAGAACAGTGCCTACCTGGAAAAGGAACATGTTTTAGCCAAGTTTGTTCTTTGGAAGCTAGGTCTCCATTCTCAGAGAACCACTATTTATTGCAGTGTCATAGAAACTGACTTACCAAAATGCAAAAAAAAAAAAAAAGAGAGAGAGAGAGAGAGAAAATTCCTAAGATACTGAGATGTTTGTGATGCAAATTCAAAAAGAATTCTTGGCTCTGGCAATTCCTGCCCTTCTGCCTAAGGTTATAATTAAAGGCAAATGTAAAGCAAGGTGTTGGTTGCTGGGAGAACAATGTGCTAGAAGGACACTCTGCAATCTTGTTTACTGCGTGTAATGTTCAGGGTCTTTCCAGAAGCTCAACCTCAAAGGTCCAGTTGAATGAAAGTGACGAGGATGGGAGTTCTGCTTGCATTTTTCCTAGTGCTTGTTTCTTACCAGTCTTATCTCTGGTGTAAAATGGCCATATCCATCACTGGAGAGAAATATTTGCTATTCGTCTGAGCAAAGAGGAGCTCATATTTATAAATTGCCAAACAGAAATAACCATTCTGAATTGACCCAGGCATTGAAGAGTAAGAGGAGCTAGGAGGATTGATTTCCTAGGCTCTGTCCTTTAAGAAAATCTAGTGCGTGTCATGGTGTTTGTTTTCATTATCTTAGGTTCTAAAATACCCTGTACACCCCTCAGATCATCCACTTCATTTTTTTCAACTTTGAACTCACTCTTAAGATTCCTAAGCATAAGGCCAGGAGCAGTGGCTCACGCGTGTTATCCTAGCACTTTGGGAGGCTGAAGCAGGTGGATTACCTGAGGTCAGGAGATCCAGACCAGCCTGGACAACATGGTGAAACCCCGTCTTTACTAAAAATACTAAACTTAACCGGGCGTGGTGGCGGGAACCTATAATCCCAGCTACTAGGGAGGCTGAGGCAGGAGAATCACTTGAACACAGGAGGCAGAGGTTGCAGTGAGCCAAGAAGCCTGGGCAAAATAGCAAAACTCCGTCTTAAATAAATAAAGAAAGAAAAGAAAAGAAAAGAAAAGAAAAGAAAATTCCTAAGCACAAACCCTGCTACTCTTAAAATACCACTTCCAATCATTGCAGCACTTTCTGACTCCTTTTAACAACAACAAAACGTACCAGGGCGGTAGTCAATCAAAGAATATGTATATTAAAGGATGAGCTAGGTGTTAATAAAAATCTCTAATTTCTCCTATCTGTGTACACAAGGGCCAGGCTTTTGAGTCATTTGTCAGTTTTCTTGCTTGGGTTTTGTGGTTTTGAGACAGAGTCTCACTCTTTCACATAGACCGGAGTGCAGTGGCACAATCACAGCTCACTGAAGCTTCAACCTCCTGGACTCAAGTGATCCTCTCACTTCAGCCTCCCCAGTAGCTAGGACTACAGGCAAATGCCACCACGTCTGGCTCATTTTTGTATTTCTTGTAGACATAGGATTCCGCCATGTTGTCCAGGCTGGTCTTAAACCCAGGGGCTCGAGTGATCCTCCTATCTTGGCCTTCCAAAGTACGGGGATTAGTGGTGTGAGCCATGGCACCTGGCCTTTGTCAGTTAAATAGTGCTGTTTCAGGGTCACACACACACGCGCGTGCACACACACACACACACACACAACCCTGCCCCAAATCTCTCTCTCTGTCTCTCTCCGTCTCTCTCCAGGTTTCTAAATAGGTATGCAATAGAGAACTCTCCAAAACGCCCCTTTTAGCATGCAGATATGTTTTTCCCCTAGAGGGGCTGCATTTAGCCCATTACTGAGCATTAGTTCAGATTAGCTTCTCAGATTAGCAGAGCTTCGCCCTGAGGAAAAGGCACATTGGACAGGTGAATTTCACTTCTGAAATTAACCTTCCTGTACTTCAGTGTCTTCCCATTCTCACCTATAAAATGGGAATTATAAAAGGATTCTTTCATTGGGCTATTAAGAGAATAAATTAAACCTATGTGAAGTACTTGGAAGAGAGCGTGGCATGTGCAGACTAAGTGTTAGCTATTCTCAGCATCAAGAAGCAATAACTAACCACATGTTCCCAATTTTTAAACCACACACCCCTATGGACAAAGGTTGAAAGAATATACAATGAAAGTTAATGAACGTCTCTTAATGGTGGAAATGATGATTGCTTCTTTTAAGTGTTTTTTCCTTATGCATTTTCCTAAATTTCTTACAATGAATAAGATTAGTTTGACCAAAACAACCTATGAAAGACTAATTAAGGCTTTATGTAAAAGGATGATGATTTGTATCTTATTTATAATAACAAAAATAAATTGGAAACAGAAAAGTTTCTATTAATAGAGATTTGTTTAATAAAGTATGATTCACTCATGTAATAGAATTATGCACCTACAATTTTAAAACATATCATTGAAAAGTGTTTATTGGCATAAGAAAACACTCATAATAGGGTATATAAAAATTTTTTAATGCTAAATAAAATGCAATGTCTAGTTTACCATAATATATTTTTGTACAACATAAAAACTATATAAAATATTAAAATGTATATATTCCAAAATTGTTAACCACGATGAAGTTGACATCACAGGATTGCAGGTATTCTTAATTTCTTTTGTATATTTTTTTATAAATTTTCCAAATCTTCAATAAAAAATGTCTATAGCTTTTAAAATGGAAGACAAGAGCAAATATTATAGAAATAAATACTCACGGCTGTAATCCCAGTATTTTGGGAGGCCGAGGCGGGTGGATCACTTGAGGCCAGGGATTCAAGACCAGCCTGGCCAACATGGCAAAAACCCATCTCTACTAAAAATACAAAAAATTAGTTAGTCGTGGTGGTATGTGCCTGAAATCCCAGCTACTCGGGAGGCTGAGGCAAAAGAATTGCTTGAACCCAGGAGGCAGAGGTTGCAGTGAGTTGAGATTGTGCCACTGCACTCCAGCCTGGGTGACAGAGGGAGACTCTGTCTCAAAAAATAAATAAATACATACATACATACATACATACATACATACATACATACATAGATTAATCTTCAGCATTTTGGTCAGTAGACTAAAGTAGCGAAGCTGAGATTCTGGCAAATAATTGATAAATAGAAAAAAAGCTTGTTGCTCTCAATGCTGTTTCTCTACTCATAGTTGGCACCAACCAACTCCCACACTGGATATATAAGGACGAAGGAAGTATAGAAACTAAGAAAGGAAACTTTTGGAAGAAACTGCGAGATGCTGGTCAAGAGACTAGAGCTGAGCCTTAAGTTCCAGAGGAGAATTTTCCTACATCCATACAGGACAAACATAGAAGAGCAAACACAACACAGTCTACTACTCAGTTGATGACCTATGGCCAATCAAATATATGCATCCAAATCAAAAGCGCCAAATGAACTCTTCCGCCAATTCTTACGATTTCTGTGGAATTTAAAGAGTGAAATCAGAGAAAAATAAAGACAACATAACCATATTGAATAGTAAGACAGCAAGTGGCTCCAGGGTCATGAATAAACCCAGAACAGCCAGTCTCTGTTGGCTACTTTAGTGGCAGAGGACAGGGGGGCAAGATCATCCCCAAAGACCTGCCCTTTGGTGCTCCTTGCATCCTCTGCCCCTCATTTAATAAATGTGGACATGTTAAAGTATTAGGAATGGAATGTGTTGACTTTCTAAGAGACAGTGGCATTTTTTTAAGTAGTGCTCAGTTTACAAGAAAATCTTAACGCCATGCAACAAATTGCTAATGACGGCATTCAAAAGTTAAAAATGATCACAACGATCTAAGTCATGAACATGGAGAGTAGAAGGATGGTTACCAGAAGCTGAGAAGGGTAGTGGGGTGGGGAAGAAGGTGGGGACAGTTAATGGGTACAAAGAAAAATAGAAACAATGAATGCAACCTACTATTTGATAGCACAGCAGGATGACTCTGGTCAATAATAACCTTATGATGCATTTTCAAATAGTTAAAAGAGTATAATTAGATTATTTATAACCCAAAGAATAAATGCTTAAGAGGAGGGGCTTGCCACTGTCCATGATGTGATCATTACACACTGCATACCTGTATCAAAACATCTCATGTACCCCATAAATATATACACCTACTAGGTACCCACAAACATTTAAAAATTAAATAAAAATTTTGGCCTGGAGCCGTGGCTAACACCTGTAATCCCAACTCTTTGGGAGGCCGAGGCAGGTGAATCACTTGAGGCCAGGAGTTCGAGAGCAGCCTGGCCAAAATGGCAAAACCCTGTCTCTACTAAAAATATACAAATTAGCCAGGAGTCGTGGTACACACCTATAGTCCCAGTCACTGGGGAGGCTGAGGCACAAGAATTGCTTAAATCCAGGAGGTTGGGGTTGCAGTGAGCTGAGATCATGTCACTGCACTCCAGCCTGGGTGACAGAGAGAGACTCTACCTCAAAAAATAAATAAAATATAAAATAAATAAAATAAAAATGTTAAAAGTCAAAGATGGAAAGGGCAAAATTAACTTTCCCAGGACTCTTTGAATCAAGCAACAGGTTTCAGTCCCAATTATCAGTGAACCTCTGTCTAACAGACACCTCTCCATGTTAGTCTGCCTGTGTGCGCCTGTGTGTTGCTTATTCTTCAAAATGCAAACAGGAGGGAAGACTGTGGGTTTGTGAGAGGAAAGATTATAGGTTCCTGTCAGCCCTGAGTTGGAATCTAGACTCCTCCTTTTCTTCCTGGGTCATTTTTAGCAAGTTGCTGAACATCCGTGCCTCTCAGTTACCTCCTCTGTAATACATGGACTATCAAGCCCAGTGCTGATGCTAGACACGGAACGGCAAGCACCTGAAATAAGGGTTAGCACATAGCAAGCATCCAATTCTTGGTGCAGTCAGGAATAAAACTACAGAAAAGTAAAAACATCTTTCTCAGCGTCCTACAACATGTCTCAGTTTGGTACTTTACTCCTGGGAATTTTCTAGTTCAAATGGACCTTTGGAATTAAAAGGGTACAATCTGCATTTAGGGTGCCTTCCAGTCCCCTAAACAATTCTCCTTCCTAACCACCAGAGTCTCCTGTGCTGAAATCGTGCTGAAGCACAAGACCAGCAGGGAGTCCCCTTACCAAGATCACCTTCTAGAAAAATTTGAGTCAAATAGCATATGACCCCATATTTTAAAATGACAGTTGCCTTAGAAACAAAGCTCGCTGATATAGGGAACACTTACTCCATCTCTAGTATTTCAATTGCTTTGAGAAACAAGGTACTAAAAGTATGTTTTTCTAATGTTTTAAAGCGTAATACCTTTAATCCAGGAGCCCAAATGAACATCATTTGTCCAATTAAACCGACGTTCTCAAAATCTAAAATACTGCTGGTCACAGTGTTGCAACTTAAAATAGACACTCAGGCTAACCTTCTAGGCCCCCAGGTTTCTAGCGGGGCTTTCGTTTGCAGAGTTGATTTCTACAAGTAGCAATGGCTTTCATCGACATTTCCCCACTGTGTGTCTTCACGGTCAACATTCCTATGCACCTTGCAAATCCAAACACTCCATCCGGATACTTTTGTCACCTACAGAAAACACAAAAGCGTTTCTCAAAGTAACAGAACTCCACTGCTTTGCAAACTTCCTGTTTCACAGGACTGAAAGGGAGAGGGAGAGGGAGAGAAAGGAGATAAAAAAAAAAAAAGAAAGAAAGAAAGAAAAAGTACACCGAGTTCCTCTGAAGCCCCCTCCTGACATTTCCAGACTTATTAGCCAGTTTTCACACTGACTTCAATCAACCTCTTTAATCCTCTAAGGAAAGAGCATTTTTAATTCACCGATTGGCTGATAAGCTTGAAGCCAAAAAATGATTTACACGTAGATGAATTGTGCTTACAAGATGGAACTTCGAGCATTAGAAGCGGATCTGAATTTCCTATCTGTCATTTTATTTGCCACATTCATTTTTTCTCTGCCATTACCCTTGCTGATTGTGATCTTTCAGCGCTATTGGGCCCCTGCTTCCACAGTTTTTAATCTGCCTTTAATCCCATAGATTTTAAATATTCCCAGCACCGAGAGACTGGAGGCAATTAACTGCCCTTCTGATGCGCTTCTTATCAGTTGCCTCCTTGTATCTCTCAGAAGCAGCCTCAAGACACTTCCGGGCTGACAAATACTACCAGCATTTCAGATGAAGCATTCACTGCAAATGGGAATGTGAAGTCCAGCTGTGCACGCTGACGCTGAGCGATCGCAGTCGTTTTTGGAGGAAGAAATTGGGAAGAGAAGGCTGGGGAGACAGGCACTGGGTGCCAGAGCCCCCGGTGCGCAGGCTCAGAAACAATGCCCTTGTAATGGCTTTTTGGACTTGGGAGAAAAATAAATAAATAAATAAAGGTGCTTTGTCTAATCTGTTTAATCTTACTGCTGTTTTTAACTAGAAAATCATTTTCAGCTCCCTGGCTTCAACGAGGGATTCAGAGGGGCTGTCAACAGCAGACATCAGGTAGCATAAGCTATCTGAATCTGGCTCACGCCTCCTCTCTGGACCTGATTTAGTTTTGCGCCCGTTTTAAATGGGTCACCGTGCAAATCTGCCCACTGCGTTTCCCCACCGCTAGCTGAGAAATTTCTCACACCTTTAAACTGATGTTCGTTCAAACCTGAGCAAATTTAGATTTTCAAACAGAACGTTACCCCTCAATTTCTGCATATTCTAGGCTAAGGTGCTCTGAGGATCACTATGGACCCTCATCAAGGTGGCACAACCCGGTCGTCACAAAAGAAAACGGTAATTGTCATTAAAATGCACATGTCCGTTCACTACACTTACACACGCTCTTAAAAAAGGCCAGCTTCCCACTTCAGAGCCTACCCAGGGCCCTGAGGGGAACCATCCCAGATACGGAAGGAACTTCTTTTGGCCTCTCATTGAGGATAAGTCATCTTGACTCTATCACCTATTCCTGGTTAAAAGTTTGAGTCTAGTGCTTTTTTGGAACTTAGTGTTAAAATGAAAAAAAAAAAGATTAAAATGATAATCCAAAAGATGGAGAGAAAGGCCTTCCTTCCACCCACTGGCATCTCCACATCTCAGAACACCGAGTGACTGGTTCTCTTCCTTAGACAACCGATCTCCTAAGCAGACATATCTGATAACAATTTGACTTCCAATTGATCAAGCCATTTGGTCTTTTCATGAGAAAGCTGTGTGTACTGTTTTGTATTGTCTCGCTGTGTATGTGAACGCATGCATTTCTTGTAAATTCTTCTTACCATCAGGTCAGATTGCCATTAGTTCACCCAATGTTGAGTGCCTTTGTCGGTAATTCCCTCTACCACAAATTCAGCCACACTCATTTCAGTTTATGCTGACCTCTCTCCTCATAGCTGTGCCATGAGTTTTCCTGGGCAGGAGCAAATGTAATCTTCCCTCTGTGGGGAAAAAATGATATAAGTCTCTGACTTTACTCAATTTAAGGGTTGGCCCCCAAATCTAACCATGTTTCCTTTGGGTGAAAAATAGGTATTAAATAAGTAGGCCATCATGTATCCAAGAAGAGTTCTCTATCTTTTGGAGGCTGCTCTATATCTTTTGGAAACAAAAATTACAGAGGGCGATGTCAACCACGGAGAGAGGAGATGGCAGGGGAGACAAACAATGCATTAAGTGCATGTGGTTAATTGATTGGCTGCACTTTCTGTACTAAAAGAAAAATGCAAGCTCTTTCATTCAACCTCTGCCGTGAACCAAGCACATTGTAAATGGACGGATGTTACCGTGCGGCATTGCAATGTTGAGAGGTTGTTTATAAACAACGCCCAGCAACATAAACAAGGGAACATCAAGACAAGCAAGTGATGAGGGAGAGGCCACAACTTTGTTATATAACAGGAGGAACACTGGGTAGCAGCTTTCGCTGTGTTGTTTTGCTGTGACTTGCAGCTTTGCTTAAGCATTTTAAAGATTCTTGCAGGTCTTTTTCAAGCTGCCAGCTCTAGCCTACGAATTATGGTAATGTGCCACTTCTGAGCCCTCGGCAGGATTTGCAACAGAGAAATCACATCAGCCTATGCTGATTAGCAATTCCATTCCATCCAGAGATTTATATAAAAAAACTATCTTACATTTTGCTTTTTAATAAGAATGATCGCTATCTCAAATTGAGTCCCAGCAAATTTTAATAAAGGCCCAAGGTTGAGTGGCATTTTGCATGCTGATTTAGCTGTGATTGCTAGCTTTTGATGAGCTCTACCCTGGCATGTATAGCTCTCCTCAGAGCAGGTTTAAAGACCAGGGGTAAGGAAAAGGATAAAAATAAAAACTTCCAACTAAAATTCGAGGTCTTTTCTTTCTGTGATTGATTACTGAATAAATACCAACATGCCTCTTTGGATTCAACCTAAGAGTGAAATTCCCTACAGGTAAACAGCTGTTTTTTTTTTTTTTTTTTTTTTAATGGCTTTTCATATACCAACCTGTCAAAATATGTTAACTTTGATGACTGCAATTATTATTTTAAAAAGATATTATCCATCTATTTATCTATCTTCCACCCTGATATTTCTTCTTAAATCACATGCAGAGCCACAAACAAGTAACATTTTGGTTTCCTGATAAGTAAAATGTCAATCAAGAAATATCTCTTGAGAGGTAGAGTTCTCCTTTGTTGAAATAGAAGGCACACTAACTAGTCTGAACAGGAAAACTGGAGGTAAACTGAGACTTTTAGCCTATGTCAACAGTTGGAAAAGACTTCTCCAAGAAGGCAAAGAATATTTGGGCACGGTCTCTATGGTTGTTTCAAGTGTTTTATGTATCTTAAAAAACTAACATGTCAATGATTATAGTTTTATGGGATGGTGTTAATCTTTGTTGTTAGACACCATTTATCTCTGTTGTCACTGATTTCATTGTTATGTAGATCTGCCTACTATAATTCTACACTACCATGAAGATCACCTCAAGCAGTTAAGCGAACATCCTATTCAAGCTTGCCTGCCTACCGAAGAAAGGAAGATGTGATTGGCCAACACAAAGCAGAATTCAAATTATGCCGAAGAACACAAATGTGATTTGGTTCATTGGCTGAAATTCACCAAATTCCACCCAACAGATAGGCCAAGAGTTTCCAAAACAGAGATTCTAAGAAAAAATAAATAAAAAGACTGCAGCTAAATCACAGAAATAACTAAATCTCAAAATGCATACAACCTTTTTTAACAGAATTTTAGCAGTAAGAAAGTACTGTTCTAATAGCCAAGCACTTCTTGGTTACAGCATTTTTACCACAGAAATCCTTGTTTGGTTTTCCTTTTTTTTAGGGGAAAATAGAAAAATGAGGTAACATAATAATGTTACCTCATCAGAAAAGAATCACATGAATTATATTACACGAAAACTTAGCTAGTCAGTATTGTCAAGAAATTTTCCAGATAATTAAAGCCTATCCCTTTACATGTCTTTGTTATTTTGCATTAGAAATATTCCTTATAACTATTTTACATTTGTGTACTTTCTTAAACAAAACAAAATCTACACTATTTAATCATTTTTGTTTCAGTTGCTCTAATGGACATTTTTGTGATACACTAAATATTCTAGATACTTTTATAAATAATAAATAATAACACAAATATTAGATATTATTATTTACCTTTTCAATAAATAATGTATTGAACATCGATGATAAGCCAAAACCACTGCTTAGTTCTGGAAAATACAATGATAAACAAGACATAAATCTGTCCTCAGGTAGCTTACCATCTACCCGAGGTAGATAGTAGTAACACAAAGTGGCCAGTACTATGACAAGGATATATGTTGGGCACTACGGAGAAACACTGGCTGATGAGAAGGTGCTTAGGACAGGATTCCTAGTGATATAACCTCAAAGCTGAGTCCTAAAAGATAAAAAATAGGCTAGGTGCAGTGGCTCATGACTGTAATCCCAACATTTTGAGACTTCACGGTGAGAGAATGACTTGAGGCCAGGAGTTCAAGACCAGCCTGGGAAATATAGTGAGATCCCATCTCTACAAAAAAAATAATAATTACCCAGGCATGGTGGTGTGTCTGTCGTCCTAGCTACTGGGAAGGCTGAGGTGGGAGGATCACTTGAGCCTAGGAGGTCGAGGCTGTGGTGAGCAATGAACACACAACTGCACTCCAGCCTCAGTGAAAAAGCAAGACCCTGCCAAAAAATAAATAAATAAATAGGGATGAATACTAGTTAGCTAAGTTGAAAAATGGTTGAGATCCTGGGGTTACAGAAAGTGGAAACACCAATAAATCCTAACATCTGTAAGTAGCAGGCTGGTGGGAACTTTCCACAGTTTTCAAAGAATTCAACAAATATTTATGAGCATCTGCTATGCACCAGCTACCTTTCCACCTGCTGGGGTTTACTTATGCACAATAAATCTAACCCTTGCCTCATGACCTCATGAACTCTACATTTTAGTAATGGGAGCACAAAATTGAAGAAATAAAGAAAAAAGAAGAAAGAAAAAGGAAGGAAGGGAGGGAGGGAGG
>NW_012101476.1:7058902-7065055 GCF_000951045.1 Mandrillus leucophaeus
GAAAGAAAGAAAGAAAGAAAGAAAGAAAGAAAGAAAGAAAGAAAGAAAGAAAGAAAGAAAGAAAGAAAAGAAAGAAGCAGGAGAAGAAAAACAAGAAGAAAGAAAATAAGCAATCCTACGTAAAACAGAATAAGTATTACAGAGACAATTAACTAAAGAGGTGAGTATTATCTTAGATTGTGATATGTTTGGCTCTGTGTCCCCACCCAAATCTCATCAGGAATTGTAATCCCTATGTGTTGAGGGAGGTACCTCATAGGAGGTATTCGGATCTTGGGGACGGTTTCCCCCATGTTGTTCTCATGATAGTGAGGGAGTTCTCACAATATCTGATGGGTTTAAAGTGGCAGTTTCTCCTGCACTCTCTCTGTTTCCTGCTGCCTTGTGAAGAAGGTGCCTGCTTCCCTTTCACCTTCTGCCGGGATTCTAAGTTTCCTGAGGCCTCCCCAGCCATGCATAACTGAGTCAATTAAACCTCTTTTGTTTATAAGTTACCCAGTCTCAGGTAGTATCTTTATAGTCATGTGAAAACTGACTAATGCAGGTTGAATGACAAGAAAAGATCTAAGAGATTTCATCCAGGAAATTGGTAACAACTACAGAATGTTAAAAGTGACCAGATTTCCATTTCAGAAATTCTCCACAGCTGCTCTGAGAAGACTGATTTGGAAAAGAGTAAGACTGAAGAGAGGGAAACCAGGTAGGAAACTGTCACCCTGCCCTAGGTGAGAAAGGAAGTGATCTGCATTGAGATAGTGGTCGCCAGCCGAGGTGGGGGCGCCATGGAAAGGACTCAAGGACGACCCTACAGGAGCTACTGAGGAAGTAGAACTGACAGGATAAGATCATGAATCATGGAAACTCAAGGGCAGCCCTAAAGCTTTGGCTTGGGCAATAGTTGGAGAGCACCACGACACTCCAAGCAGGTGTGAGGGAAGCCAGGACTGGCTTTCAGTTTTGATCCCACTGAGTGTGAGTGTTAGTGCGAGTGTGAATATGAGTGTGCGTCAGCATGAGCATGATGTGGGAAAGCCACATGGATATAACACATGTGTAGTTGGGGAAGTAGATGGGAAGCTCGCTGGAAAGGTCTAGAAACATCTTCCCTGGTGCTAAAAGGCTGTACATTTCTTTGTTTCCTGTTTATCTCTCCTTCCGCAATGTCAGCTGCCACCTCTATGTAAATTCAGCCCACAGCCTGCTTTTAATTTAAGCTCTTTCTTCTGCAGGATACCCTCTTTTATACATCATTTGATGGGGGTATTTGATAGGTAAATATACCAATCAAAATTCTAACCCTTCAGGAAAGGACTTAAACGTAGAAAACAAAAACAAAATAATAAGAAGAGAACAGAGGTTCTTTAGGGTTTTATTGTGGGAGGAAAGAACTTAGCAACAATAAAAGCAAAGAAAAAAGATAAGGGTATTTTGATTTAATTAATCAATTAGCATATAAGATGATTGATAATAATCAATAATTGATATTAATAAATCAATCATTAATATTGATAAATAATATGCAATATATAATATACGATAATGATTAACATATAATGTAATTAATTTCACTAAAAACAAAAGAGGGGCCAAAGGAAACAGTTATGAGATATTACTTTCACCCATTGGATTCCTCAAAAGTTAAAGGAATGATTAAGAAAACAACAACAACCTCCTATGTTGAGAAAGGTGAAATGAAGCAGAACCTTTGTACACTGCTAGTAGGAATGTAAATTTATAGCAATTTTAGAAGGGAATTTGGTAAATGTATCTAGTCAGTCTTGAAAGATGCTTTTTAGTTATTCCAAGAACTTGACCTAAGGAAAGAATCAGTAATGTACATAAATCTTTATGTATAAGGATGTTCATTGCAGCTTTGTTTATATTAGAAAAAATGTAATATTCCATTAATAGGCAATTTCTTAAATCAATTACAATACATAAGATGGAATCACATAATGCATTAAAATGCCACTTAAAAATATTTAACAATGCAAGGAGGAGAGCTTGTGGTATATTCCCATTTTTAACACAATACTTATTGATTACAGAAAAAATGAAAATAGAAACCAAAATCATCCCTAAAACATATCACGTGGATAGCCATTTTATATACTATTTGATCTCCTGCCTCTGTTCAAATAATGTCTTACTGTGACTAGATGCCAAAAAGATATTTGGTTAAAATTAATATCTATTTCTAATTTCACATATGAATAGAATAAAAATTCTTTAATATACTTAATAGTGAAATATTAAAGAGATCTTTAACATACTTAATAGTGAAATATTAAAGAAATCTTTATTGAAGTAGCTATTAATATTTTTCTGAAAGTTTGAGACAAGGAAATTGGATAAGAGATATGCATATTGCTGAAAAGATAAAATTATTATTTAGAGATATATCTCACTACCCAAAATCAACTCAAAAAGCATTAGACAAAATTAAAAAGCTTAGTAAGATGAGTGTAAAGCTTAGTAAAAATACATGCCAGTTAAAAATTACCAAAAGAAAATAATAATAATAATGCAATAGAGATGGGACCTTGCAATGTTGCCCAGGCTGGTCTCAAACTCTTGAATTGAAGCAATCCTCCCACATTGATCTCCCCAAGTGCTGGGATTCCAGGCATGAGCTTCTACACCCAGCCAAGAAAGAATTTTCCATTCACAACAGCAACTTCAGATACAACATATTCATAAAATAAATAAATAACAGACAAATATTCCAATGGTAAAATGGACAAAAAGCATGAGCAGCCAATTTGTAAAGAAGAAACATAATTGCCTAACATATATGTAAAGAGTATTGGATATCACTAACAGAAATATAAAAAATAAAACTATAATTAGATATTATTTATCTCTATCCAATTAAAGTATCATTTGAATATTTAAAAAACTGATAGTTGTTAATATTGAAAGAGAATGTGGAAATTGACAACAATACAGAAACAAAGGGCATATAATAAAGTAACAAAATCATTTTAGAAAGCACTTTTTGCAATGTTTTAAGTATACATTCCTTACAATAAATATGAATTAATTTTTAATCAGAAATCAATAAATACCACACAATTCACCTGTCTTTACTGAGACTTCCAAAAGAATAGGTTTTCTCCAAACTTTGAACTCCCAGTGATTTTTCCTTCCTTTCAGCACTTAATTTAGTCTTGTTTTGTAGTTATTTACATCTTGTCTTTCTCATCAAACAGTGTGTTATTTAACTTTGTATATTCAACACTTAGAAAGTACTTTGCACACAGTAGGTACTTATTTAATGTTCCAGAATTGAATTCCAAGTTTTTAAAAAAAATTGTATTTAAAAATAATCTAATTTTTGTAACCAAGAAATAAAAATGTATTATAATTTATGCAAGATTTTGATAAAGAACACACTTTTTCAAACAAACAAACTCAGCATTAATCACTCTTTCTAACATTTGTCATATTTAATAGATTTCAGCAATTTAAAAACTATATACTGTGACCCAAACGTTAGCACATGCCACACACACAAATATAGCCTTCATAAAATATGTGTGTATATATAATATAGAATCCATATGTATATGTATTAGAACTATACTTGTAATTGACCCAACTGGTAACATTATGTGGAAATGATATACTTTCAAGTGCTAACTTAGCAGTTAGAAGTCTTTATAAATTTAAAATACTCACCTACTCATAATTACTACATTAGATGATGTTGGTGTCGATGGACTCCCAAGAAGATTTCATTGCTTAACCTTCTCCCTTCAGGCAATTAAGGTATTATTTGGCTCATTTTGTAGATAATAAAACCAAGGTCAATAGAGGAGACATGACTCCCCCAAGATTATTCAATTAGTTAACAGGAAACTTAGAACTGAAATCAAAAATCGAATTCTCTACCCAATAAACCATGAAGAATCTGAAACACTCACTTGCCAAGTGCAGAAAATAAAAATATACAGCCAGGTGCGGTGGTTCACACCTGTAATCCTAGCACTTTGGGAGGCCAAGGAGGGCAGATCACTTGAGGTCAGGAGTTCGAGACCAGCCTGGCCAACATGGTGAAATGCCATCTGTACTAAAAATACAAAATTAGCCAGGCATGGTGGCGCACACCTGTAGTCCCACTTACTCAGGAGGCTGAGGCCAGAGAATCGCTTGAACCCAGGAGACGAAGGCTGCAGTGAGCTGAGATTGTGCCACTGCACTCCAGCTTGGGCAACAGAGCAAGACTCTGTAAAAAAAGAAAGGAGGGGCAGAGAGAGAGAGAGAGAGAAAAGAGAAAGGAAGGGAAGGGAAAGGAGAAAAACTATAATACACATATTTAGTGTTGGTTTCTTTTTCTAAGCGTAATAAACTGTGTATATGTATTTGTAGGTATGTGAGAGAGAGAAATGCCAGGGACATTAATAAGGAAATAGAGAACATCAGGAACAAGAGACAAAGATGATTCTCGAGTTTATCATCTGAGTTCCTTGAGAATGATCATTACCCCACATTATCCAGAAAACTATTTGGAGAACTGAACATGTGAAATCAGAAGTCACCTGAACAGATCTAAAAAATTCTGTAGGAAAAGAGTATACAGAGTAAATGAGAGGCCGGACGCAGTGGCTCAGGCCTGTAATCCCAGCACTTTGGGAGGCCGAGGTGGATGGATCACGAGGTCGAGAGACCATCCTGGCCAACATGGTGAAACCACGTCTCTACTAAAAATACAAAACTTAGCTGGGCATGGTGGTGCATACCTGTAATCCCAGCTACTTGAGAGACTGAGGCAGGAGAATCGCTTGAACCCGGAGGTGGAGATTGCAGTGAGCTGAGATCGTGCCACTGTACTCCAGCCTGGGCGACAGAGCGAGACTCCGTCTCAAAAAAAAAAAAAAAAAAGTAAATGAGAAAATTGCAAGATCTGGAGGTCTGGGAGCAGATGGATACAGGGGAATGATGGTTTGAGCTGTGACTTCAACCTGTCCTGCCACCCCCCCCCCCCAAAAAAAAAGAAGAGAAGAAAAAGATGTATACAGTCAATCCGGTTCTCTTTCTAAAGAATACGAACTGAGGACAGGGAAGGTGGCTCATGCCTGTTATACCAAGACTTTGGGAGGCTGAGGTAAGAGGATTGCTTGAGACCAGGAGTTGGACATCAACCTGGGCAACAGGCTGAGATCCCATCTCTACAAAAATTACAGAATATTAGTTGGGCATGATGGTGTAAGCCTGTAGTCCTAGCTTCTCAGGAGACAAAGCCAACAGTTATCATATAGAGAAGTCTTGACAGGACTTTTCTAATCAGCAAATATGAAGAAAGAGAATCTTCAAGCCCAGAAGATTTGAGGATGGGAATAACAATATCACATAAGAGATTCAGTTAAATCTGTGAGAGAGACAGAGATTGTAGCTGCCTCAGCCCCTCTAGTTTTTCCAGCCTATTTCTAGTCCATGTTTCCCAATAACGTACACAGTTGAAACTAAGACAGGTAGACTTACCCAAAATGGAAGTCAGTCTCTATTTTTTGAAAATGAAGGGTCAATACTGACTTGGAAAATAAATTAGACGTAGAGTGGTCATTGGTAAGGAATGAAGCAAAGGGATTCCAGAGGTCATGCAATTATGAAACGACAGGGAATATGTTTTCTACCTTATACGTTCAGTGTTTCCTGGTTTTTACAATACACGTATATTGTAACTTTTAAATTCAATACATTTAATTTCAAGAAAAGAAGTGGCATAGAGGACACAGAAGCCAAGGTAATAAACTGGGAGCCTAACCAAAAAAATACATTAATTAATTAAATAGAGAGATAAGGAAGGACTGAAGAGGGAGTAGGCTCAAAGCAAACTTTTTTTGGCATGGAAAGATGTACAATGATCTGAGAGCAGATGAGGAGGAGTTAAGGGACAAGAGAATTGAAAGAAAGAAAATTCTTGCCCCAGTATGTGATGTTCCCCTCCCTGTGTCCATGTGTTCTCTTTGTTCAACTCCCTCTTTTTTTTTTTTTTTTTTGTTTTTGTTTTTGTTTTCCATTTGGTTGGTAGATCTTACTCCATCCCTTTATTTTGAACCTATGTGTGTCTCTGCACATGAGATGATTCTCCTGAATACTGCACACTGATGGATCTTGTTTCTTTATCCAATTTGCCAATCTGTGTCTTTT
>NW_012101476.1:7066075-7072270 GCF_000951045.1 Mandrillus leucophaeus
AGAAAGAAAGAAAGAAAGAAAGAGAAAGAAAGAAAAGAAAAAGAAAAACAAAGAAGGCAGGTGAGTCACACACATGCACAGAAGATGGAGAAATTTTAGATATCAATGGAGGATGTGAGGAATAAACAACAGATGATCACCAGGCTGCTCTCAAAGCCCAGTTACAGTTGATTCTAAATGGGATCATATCTGTACCTTTCTGGGGCCTGACCCCAGAGCCAATATATCCAGCAGGCACAGAGCTGACTGCCTAAAATAATGTTAGGGGTCTAGAAAAATGCTTTAATTCTTTTTAAGATCAGAGGATAAAAATAAAGTTTTAGGGGAGAAGATTAGATTTATCTTATACCAAAGCAGTCATACAATAAATCTTTAAACTATTTTAATGTAGGAAGAGACCCATGAAGGTGAAAGTGCCTAGGGCCCGTGGAGTGATGAGAATATACGTTCTCAGGGCATCAGAAGGCAAAGTCAGCGGTCGAGGTGATCAGGGGATAAAGTTAGTATATGCAAAGGAAAAGAAGATGAAGGATGCTAGAATTTTAATGAGGGTACAGTATTATCCAAGTGGCTGTCGGTGTGGATTCTGAGGTGATAGACCTAGTCAAGAGAGAATAACTGCTAGGGGACAAGATTGAGAAGAAGCAAAAAAGATTCATTGGTACAGAGCCATGGAAGAGATAACCATGAAAGGGGCTGTATTTGGAGATGGGAGCATCAGATGCAAGATTTGAGAAGTTGGGAGGCACCTTATGATAATGAGGCTAAGGACACTCCCTGGTAGAAGCCAAATATTCAGCATGACAAGGTTAAGACAGGAAAAGGAACGGTGAGGTCTAGGAGTAAACAGTAGGTAAATAAGGAATCCAGGAGGTCTCAGAATTTGGGAGCACCAAATCAAGTATTCCCAAATCAGCCCTCTTATGCTGATATTGCAAAATTAAGTCTTTGTGTAACAAGGGGAAGAAAACTGAACTAGGAGGCAGATGACCCAGTTCCAGGTTCCATTTACCACTCATGCGTTGCAAGTTGGACAGATAAACTCTCTGAAATGTGTTGCATCTAGAAATGTTTTCATTAATACCACATTTGCCTAAGAGCAATAGGCTGGGTTTTTTCAATCTTTTGATATATCTTTAAGCTTTAATTTCTGTCACTCCATGGTTCTGTCATGCAGTAAGGATTGCAATACAGAGGTTGTTCACATAATAGTTGTGAGTTCAAAGGGTTAAGTGGTAGACAAAACTTACAAATAGATATAAATACACAGGTATAATAGGAAAGGATATTCCTTCTTCTGTTCAAGAAGAGAAACCTTTTTGTTATCATTACATCACTTCTCCCTTTGCAGTAATAAGCCATGAAAGAATGTGCCTCCACTTTTCCATTTCTTGCCTTTTGAAGTTAATTTCCAATCCTAACTGTAAATCAGAAATGGTGTAATCTTTTGATATGTTACAGAGCAATGAAAATTTAATTTATATAATATCTTCCCTTTTTTCAGTGCCTCGTTCAATTGAAGCAGAAGCAGCTGTGAATGATGGCCAAGTTAAGAATAAAAAGTAACATCAAAGTGATGTCTGTCATTATGATTTCAAACAGCATGGGCCACTTGGGAAGATTTGGGTGAAATATAAAAAGGATGTGATTGACTAACTGAAATAGAATATAGACATACAGAAAGTGAGGTATTTTGTAAATTTCTGAATTACTCTACCCATATACTGTCTAATGGACAATTTTGAAAATGAACAAGTGCATTGGGTATTAAATTTTCATGCGAGTGTGTGTGCACATGCGTGCTAAACTGGGGAGCATACTGTTCAGTGACAAGTGTCTCATATGGGTTCCCAGCTTCAAAATTAAGTGTGCTTTTAAATTCCTGAAAGCACCAAACAAAGGAAGGGTGCAGAGCGCCCCAGATGGCACTGAGGTGGGAGTAGAGTAGTGTATTAGTCCATTCTCGTGCTGCTAATAAAGATACACCTGGACTGGGTAATTTATAAAGGAGAGAGGTTTAATTAACTCACAGTTCAGCATGGCTGGGGAGGCCTCAGGAAACTTACAATCATGGCAGAAAGAGAAACAAATGCGTCCTTCTTCACATGGCGGCAGCAAGGAGAAGTGCCGAGCAAAAGGAGAAAAAGCCCCTTATAAAACCATCAGATCTTGTGAGAACTCACTATCATGAGAACAGCAGCAAGGGGGTAATGGCCCGCATGATTCAATTACCTCCCACCTAGTCTCTCCCATGACACGTGGGATTATGGGAACTATCATTCAAGATGAGATTTGTGTGGGGACACAGCCAAACTATATCAAGCATCATATGGGGACATAAGTGAAAGAAAAGGAATCAAAGGACCAGCTAGGGAGAGGCTTATCACTCTTCACAGGCCAAGTCTTCTTTACTCTGCAAAGCATCTTAAACCACTATTAACCCTCTGAGTGTGGATCTATACACTCCTAAACTTGATGTGAATTTGGAGAACAATGCATGTCACTGGATGGAGGTAACATTTCTATGAGAAGAATGGGCTTTTATTGGAAGTGAAATTGGGCCATTTAGATGGGAACCCTCAATGCCAAGAAGCCCTCACTGTGCATATTAATAGACTTCTAGATGAAGAGGGGTCCATTTTCCTGCCAGCAGAGTCACTTGTTTAAGGAGAAAAGGTCTTCCAGAGCAACTGCGATGAAATTCCTCAGAACGCCGGCTGAAGTGATGGGCAACCCAGGCCTATTTTGTTTCAATGAACCCTGAAAGCCTCAGAGGAAGGAGCTCACTACCCTCATCTGAGGAGGCAGGGAGTGAAGTCAGACCCAATGGCAAAGTGTCTGTGACACCCAGGGACTCTTTGTGAAATTAAATGACACATCTGGTGGAACCAGCCCCAGCTCCTGGGTGCTCCTGGAGGAGGCCGCTGCTCTCAGCCCTGATAAGATGCTATCAGCAGGCCCCTCTAAGTACATTAAGCCCTTTAAGCAGATCCCTGGGCAATTACCATAAAGAGTGAAAGATACGGCCTCTATTGATGGGAGAGTAATATGGAACACAAGGCCATTGATTTTTTTTTCTGCGTCTTATTTCTGATTATAAACTTGTTCTGCAGCCACTTGAGGTTGGTTGGTTTGCCATCATGCTGGACAGTTATTGAGAATATATTTGGATACAAATGTTTCAGAAGAGAGTCCTGCTTTTTAATTTACATGTATGTTTGTGGTTTGGATTTTTTTGTTTTTTGTTTTGTAGAGATGGAGTGTGTTTGTTTTTCTCATTAAAGTGCTAGAAGAACTTGTGAGCATTAATGGCTTTATCCAAAGGTTCTTAAGTGCCATATAGTAACTACCATGTATTACATGCCTGCTATATCCCAGGCACCGAATGAGGGATTACCTAGATAGGATAATTCAATTCTCACAAAATTATACCTAAGGCAAATATGCCATCCTCACACCCCGGATGAGAAAAACCAATGTCCAGAATGATTGGGAAACTTGCCCAGGCTCACCCAGATAATAAGTGGTGAAGAAGGGAATGAGACCTAGTAGATATTAATATAGTTCTATATAATTTTAAAGGTGATTTTACCTGTGTTCTATTAATTATTTAACAATTACTCATTGCAGAGATACTGGATAAGTAGAAATCAGAGTATTCAAAGTTTAATTGTATAGAAAGATGAATGAAGAAAAATGGAAGACAGAATGATGACACAGGTCTCTAGCCTGGAGCACTAAGAGGATGCTAATGCCTTTAACCAAGTCCAGGGAAGAAAGAAAATAAACAAAGAGCAAGAGGTGTGAAATGACAAGTTCCATTTCAGACAGTTTAATTTTTAAAAATACACTTTTACATTATTAAAGTAATATAAATAAAAGAAATATTATTTTACGCCAGCTGTGGTGGCTCATGCCTGTAATCACAGAACTTTGGGAGGCTGAGGTGGGAGGATTACTTGAGGTCAGGAGTTCAAGGACAACCTGGGCCACATAGCAAGACCTCATCTCTGAAAAAAATTTTAAAATGTTCTAAAATTCAGTGCCTATTTAAGAAATATTATTTTAATATATTTATTAGTTATTCTACATAATATAAAACACATGTAAATGTATATATCATATACTTATATAATACATATTTCATATCTTTATTATTATTACTAAAGTAATATAAAAGAAAATTGAGAAGTGGGAAGAGGGAGAATAATAAATTATCCACGATATCACCATTTCAGCCCAATTGTCCTCCATTTTTTATTCCTATATTTTTATTTACATCTTTTTGTTTATAACTGCAGTGGGAGTGCATATCACATGATGGTTTTTTCTTTTCATCATGTGATGTTTCAGAGACATTGCTACATAATCTTCATATTTATTATTTTTCATGTATCCCTCCCATCCCATCCAGAGGATATACTATTACTGACTTAACAGTTTCTTTTATTGTTTGGGCAATTAACTGACTTACGACTTTCTGCTATTTTAAATCACTTTGTGTTGAATAAATTCATGTACTCTCCTTAAGGGGCTCAGATGCCCAGAAATAGATTCTGAATGGGTTAGATTCTGTTTATTTTTGATGCTGGTGAATTCCAATAAAACATTTGTTGGACATGTGAATTCTGAGTCCAGCATTCCAGAGAAAAGTCAAGACTAGAGATATAGCTCTGGGTGTAGAGACATAGCTTTTGGAGAAAGGTGCACCCAAGGCATGGTAGAGTTCTAAAACATGACGGCTACTTCTTTGATCCTTCTCCCAATGACAGGGGCCATCTATATCCCCCAACAATGAGTCCGGCAGGATTTGTAGTTGCTTTGATGAAAAGATTTTTATGGCTGGAGAAGAAGCATGTCTTACAATGGCAGGGAGCAGAGGACACTGTGGAATGTCCAAGGCTCTATCATGAAAGTCTACAGCGCATCCACCTGCTTCTCCTTGTGCTCACTCTGGAATTTCCCAGTTGCCATGCTGTGAGAAGCCCTAGTCACAAGGAGGGACCACAGGTAGGTGCTCTGGTTGAGTTTCAGATTAGACAAGACTTCATGTCATCCCAGTCCAAGACCCAGACATATGAGTGAAGAAGCGTTCAGAAAATTCCAGTCTTCCTCCATTGGAAACACATCCCAGCCATCCGACACATTCCTGACCAGGGCCCATAGAACACAGAAGAGATGCAAGCAGTCCCTGCTATGGTCAGTTCAAATTCCCGACCACAGAATGCGAAAGTGTAACCAAATGGTTGGTGGATCATGACTCCCAGCTTAGGGAGGTTTGATAGGCAGCAATAAACCGGAGGTTAGTTTGGTACCAGGAAGGGGTCGTCTCCTCCATAACAAAAGGTGAAACTTCCAGCATTGGTTTTGGAGCACAGTGATGGACAGAAGCCAAATGGACAGAAGCCACAGTGATGGACAGAAGCCTCCTGGAGGCTATCAATGAGGGCTTGAAGGATAGTGAAGACACTGATGTTAGGAGTTAAGAAAGGAGCCGTTGTTACATAGCAGCAATGCCTTCTGCAACGCTGTCCCATGGAAAATGAGCTTCACAAACTCAACTACAAAGATAAAGGAGAATTTCAGGAGAGCGTGGAAGAGTTGCCTAGCTTTTAGCACTCTAAAATAAGATGAGGGAGTAAGAGAGATAAACAAAATAATGAATTACTCCATAATTTGGAGAAAATGTATAATTCAGAGGAAATGTAAATAGAAGGAAATGTAACTGATAACAAACTTGAAGGGACTTTAACAGAGAGCAGAGTCCTCAAAATAAGAAATGGACTGGGCACAGTGGCTCGCGCCTGTAACCACAGCACTTTGGGAGGCCAAGGTCGGAGGATTGCTTGAGACTAGGAGTTCTAAATCAGCCTGGGCAACAAAGCAAGATCATGTCTCTATGAAAAATAAAAATAAAAATAAAAATAAAAAAATAGCCAGGCATGGTGGCGCACGCCAATAGTTCTAGCTTCTCGTCTCAGGAGGCTGAGGCAGGTGAATCACTTGAGCCTGGGAGTTGGAGGTTTCAGTGAGTTACGTTCTCTACACTGCATCCCAGCCTGGGTTACAGAGGAAGACCTTGTCTCAAAAAGGAAGGGAAGGGGAGGGGAGGAGGGGAGGGGAGGGCTGAGAAAGAAAAGGAAAAAAAAAGAGAAAAGAGAAAAAAACAAAAGAGAAGAATGTGGAGAGGAGAGG